>NW_020194343.1:1200000-1587032 GCF_002847485.1 Aspergillus campestris IBT 28561 | reverse complement strand
ACCCTAATAATAAAAAATAAAAGGCTGGATGGGTCTAGAGACCCTGTGAGGGACTATAGGCTGGTAGAAGAACTAGTAAGCTCTTGGCTATAGTATTTTTTATCCTTGCTAAGAAAGAGAAAGTTCTTGTTTATTATAGTATCTGCCTCTCAGGCAGGCTTAGTAAAGAATATATCCTGGTCTTACTAGTAAGCCTATTTATATATAGCTAGTCTATCTAGATTTATAAGAATGGCTTGATAGATAGCTATGAAGCAGGCTAGTTTAATAATTTTTAAGAGAATTAGAAGATAATTATAATAGTCTCTTTAGCCTGAGGCTCTCTAATTAAGTATAGTAAGAGTATAGATTATAAGACAGGCCTATTTAATTAAGTAAACTTATTAATTTAATAAGACAAGACAGAATTAATAACAGGCCTTTTTTAAAAGGGTTATATATTATAACTAGTCTATAGATTCTTTATAAGACTCTTTATAAGATCTTAAATAAGACTTTATATGAGACCCTGTATAGACTTCTTGCTAGCTATAATCAAAGTCTTATATAAGCTTCTAGATATACTTTTATACCCGTGCCTGATATACTTGAAATTAGTATTATAAGCTAGTCTAGTTATAAGACACCTGTGTGTGTATAAAAAATATAAGAATCTATTATTATAGCTAGGCATGCTATATAATTATCTCTAGATTTATATAGGCTAGTAGAGGCTATGTGAGTATAGTCTCTAGTTCTATCTAAGTCACCTTGAACTAGATTCTCTTATTAACCTGTATAATTACTTATTATATAACCTGTGCTACCTGTCTTATAATAGTCTAGATTCAGGTCTTAGCCTGTTCCTAGGGATTCTCTAGGTCCTCTAGGTCTGGGCCAGGAGACTACATGCAGGTAGTTAGATTATAAAACTAGTAGTCTTTTAGGTACCCCAGCCACCTAGTTAATTATAGTTATAGATTAGTTATATCCTGTTTAACAGGCTTAATTATATAAGACTCAGGTTACTAATTCTAGTAGCTATTTATCTTAATTACTAGTCTCTAGCTACAAGCTTCTAGCTCTACAGGTTCTAGGCTAGACTTAAGCTTGGGACTAGGTAATACTTAAATATAATATAAATTATAATAGGTTAGAAAGACTTATTAATAGGTTATCTTTCTAAAGAATCTCTTACTAGAGTTTATAACTTATTAAGAATTAACCTGTCTTGACTAATTTATATATAAGTATAAAGTATAATTATATAATACTTACTAGTATTTTCTTATAAACTTTAGAAATTAAGTTATATATAAATAATCAGACTTATAATAATACTAGATTCTATTAAGATATATCTTAAGAATAGGAATAAACTAGGTTATAGTTTAAGATAAAGCTAGCTAAATAAGATTCTAGATTAAAGCTAGTCTCTAAGTCTTTTGAATATAGCCTAATATAATATTCTTAGATAAATAATAAGTTTAAGTAAGATAAGTAACTAGCTTATAAGACTATATTTTATATTTATATATATAACAGATCAGGAGCTGGTAAGAGAATAAATAAAAAAAGATTTAATTTATAATAAAGATACTTAGAGATAATTAAAAGTAAGAAAAAGAGAAAAGAAAGTTATATATATAATAATAGAAATCTCTTTACCTGATAAAATCCTATTCTAATAAAAATTTCTTTTCTAAATCTTTACTTTTTAAAAATTTCTTAAAAATTAAGTATTAATAATATAACTCTTAGATTAAATTATCTTATATTCTAGTAGTAAAAATATAATATATTAAAGTTTAAAGAGAATCAGGATAATATTTATATAAAATAAAATTAAAAATAGATAATTAATTCTAATATACTTATAATTCTTATTAAAATATACTAAAATTAATTCTAATATACTATATTAGAATTATTACTATTATATAAAAGTCTTGATATACTTTATCAAAAAAAATTTTAAGATTTTACTTGATTTTGATTTTAATTTTATAACCTTTATATATATTATTTTTAAATAAAAATTAGCTTGTATAATAGCTTAAGATCTAAATTATAATTTTTTATTTTTCTTTTTTCTATACTAGTCCTGGATCATGAAAGCATCTTACCTTAAAGTTAACAGAACTGTACCTAAAACCTTGAGTTTTCTAGCTAATCACAAGCCATGCTCAGTGCTCTGGAATGGAACCCTACCCATTTTTGAGTATAGTTCTGTTCCACCCACTTATTAGGGCCATCCTGTCACCTGTAGCCAGGGGGCGCTCATGTCACGCTTACTAGGACTGATGGCAACCAACAAAGGATTAACTACTAATAATAACTCGTATATATTATCCAGTAATTAGTAACTCATGCTAACTAGTTTACTATGATAAGTAGGTAGTTATTTATTAGACAAGGCAAGGACCTAGAAGTAGAATAATCCCTGTTATAATATAAAGAAGTATTAATAATAGATAATAGTATATATCCTGTCCCATGTCCTTTTTACTATATCTCTAGCTATCTTCTTTAGCTGCCTATCTTAGTATTATAGACTCCAGGAGTAAGCCTGGCACTAGTATCTCTTTAGAACCTTTGTTATCTATATAATAAACTAATAATTAGGACTAAGCTTATATTTAAGTCTATCCTTGTATAAAGAAAGGCTAGGAATCTCTAGGTCTAATAGTAATAAATAATAGATATAGTCTGGTTTAGTTGCTAATTAATCTATGTTTATAGTTATTATATTTATTATAATATAAAAGCTATAACTCTTAGACAGGCTATATACTAGATTATAAAGATATTATATAATCTCTGCTATTTATATAGTATATTAATAAAAGTAATAAATAATTACTTTATTCTTTAAATTAATAATAAAGAGAGTAGAGGTTTCAGGGAATACTAAAGAATTATTTATAATTACTAATTATTCTTATTAATAATATTTAAATAGTATTAAAAGTAGATACTAGAATTAGATATTAAGATATAATTTTAGTTATAGCTTAAAGTAATTATTATTCTTTTTTTTAGTAAAATCTTTTAGTCATGATTAAAAGATAATCTAATCTCTTATATAAATAAGAATAAATATACTTAAAGAAAACTTTTAGTTGTGACTAAAATATAACCAGGCTTCTACTAAGAATATATATAACATATAGTAATTAATAGTTAAATAATTAATTACTAAATATAGGAGAAACACAGAGTTTTATAACTTAATATATTAATAGAATTAATTCTTAATATTATTAGATAAAGAAAAAGACAGTAAAGCTAATACCCCTGATCTAAAAAGATTAATCTATTATTAAAATAAATTAAATAATAATAATACTTTAGTACTTGTTAGGCACAGGTACTAGATTATTTTATAAAAAAAAATAAGAGATTTTTATTTATGCTAAGATAGACTCTTTTAATAAAGTAGAATTATAAAATCTAGTTTATATAATAGCTTAAGATCTGAATTATAATCTTCTCTTTTTCTTTTTTCTATACTAATCCTAGATTATGAGAGTATTGTACCCTAAAGATAACAGAACTCTATAGGATTCCCCTGACTTTCTAGCTAATCACAAGCCACGCTCAGCACTCTGGAACGGAACCCTACCCATTTTCGAGTATGGTTCCGTTCCACCCACTTATTAGGGATAGTAAGAATAATATAAAATTTAATTTTATATAAATACCTGGACAGGCTTTATCTAGATTATATAAAATTCCCTAGTCTAATCAGGGGCAGTAGGAATAATATAAAATTTAATTTTATATAAGTATCTGGATAGGCCTTACTTAAATTATATAAAATTCCCTAGCCTAATTAGAGACAGTAGAAATAATATAAAATTTAATTTTATATAAGAATCTAGACAGGTGCTGCCTGGAATAACAGGATCTTAATTAGTAGATTATATAAAATTTTAAGAGAAAATAATAACCTGTATTTCTTAGCTTCCCTAGTCTAATTAGTATAATTAGATTAATTATTCTTATTAAGTAATATAAATTATCTTACTTACTAAGTAATAAATATTATTAGAGTATAAATCTACTACAGATATCTTAATACCTAGATTTATTATAATTAAGACTAGATTAACTAGCTTAATAAGCCTGATTAGTTAAATTAAGAAAGTTAAAGATCTTGAGAGCTAGCTAGACCCTAAAAATTTTACTTATATTAATTTAACAGGTAAATATTATAGCCAGGAATAAGAACTAAAAGTAGATAACTTAATAAAGATATATATAGAATACCTCTACAGGTAAATAATAAATTAATATCTAATTAATAAGTAACTATTAAAGTATAATAAATTATAAAAATTACTAGAAGAAGACCTAAGTAATTTATTTTAAATTATATTATATTTACCTTCCTGCTTATAGTCTAAAAGCCTTTATAAAGATATTTATTAATAAGTAGAAGATTAGCTATCTTAATAATATTTACTTCTAATTCTTCCTAATATTAGTAGCTGTTATTTATAATAAGTAATATATAATAATCTACCTGTAGTGAGGTTTAGGGTGAGAAAGAAAGATAATAAAAAGATACTTAAATAATATAAAAGATTTTATAATATAAGAGATTATCTGATTTAAAGAAAAAAATATTAATATTAAAGCTTCTTACTTCCTATATAATTTAGATAAAAGAGAAAATAGTATTTATATATAAAAAATTATAAAAGTAACTAGTCTAATTAAAGTAAGAGTTTAATTAAAGTAAATAGCTTGAGTAATAATAGTAATAACTACTAGTAATATATCTCTTATCTTTTATATATATAATCCTGATTATTCTCTAGATTAATAACTTTAACTAGCTATAAAAATCTATAGAAAATAGTTAAAATTAGTAGAATACTAGATTATTAAAGAGAAATAACTAGATTACTATAATTTAAAACTAGATTTATTCTATAAGTTAAGAAAGAAGCAGGAAATACAGAAGTTTTATAACTTTTTATTCTAGAATTTTATATAATTTAGACTAATCAAATCAGGAATTTCATAAGATATCCCCTGTCAGGCCCATCTCTAGCCTAATAACTTTGATATACTCTAGCAGCCATCATAGCACTGGTAAAATTCTAGAAAAATATGTTCCTATCTAAGGAGAGGCAGCGCTATCAGATAATATAAATTATAAATCTTTAAACTGTGTTTGTGGGTGGTACTATTACCTGGAATATGCCTATTAGAATTTAGTTATTAATTAATCTATATTTATAATCATTATATTTATTATAATATAAAAATTATAATTTATAATTATTAATTATTCTTATTAATAATATTTAAATAGTATTAAAAGTAAATACTAGAATTAGATATCAGGATATAATTTTAATTATAACTTAAAATAATTATTATTCTTTTCTTTAATAAAATTTTTTAGCTATGACTAAAAGATAACCTAATCTCTTATATAAATAAGAATAAATATACTTAAAAAAAACTTTTAGTTATAATCAAAATATAACCAGGCTTTTATTAAGATAGATTCTTCTAATAGAATAGAATTATAAAATCTAGTTTATATAATAGCTTAAGATCTGAATTATAATCTTTTATTTTTCTTTTTTTTATACTAATTCTAGATTATAAGAGTATCCTATTCTAAAGATAATAGAATTCTATAAGATTCTCTTGATTTTCTAGCTAATCACAAGCCACGCTCAGTGCTCTGGAATGGAACTGTACTTGAAAATAGGTAGGGTTCTGTTCCACCCACTTATTAGGGGTGGGAGCCACTCATCTCCACAAGGGGCTGGGCATCCTATATGATCAGGGATACTTATGACACTGATACCCCACCCTTTCCCCTCCACCGATCCAAACCAAATTTTTCCTTTACATCCTCCACCATCTTCCATAAACTATGACCGAAAATATGCCGGATCGTGTTATGACGGGAGTCCTGACAGTCAAGCTCGCCTGGTCGCGTGGATTGAAGCTTCCAGATGTAGTTGACGACACCTGGAAGAAGCAATGGCGCCCATACGTGATCGCAGAGTACCAAGGATTCCAGCTCTCCTCTGAAGCCCTATTTAGCCTCCCCGCGCAGGGCCTTGTTGACTGGGAAGCTTGGTATCGCCCTTTCAAATTTGATCTCCCGCCGTCGCTGTCATTGTCGTCGGAAACTGAGGAGCAGGAGGGGGTGCTTACCTTGTCGTTACTGATTCATCGTCACGAACCGGATACAGGGAGCACTCAATCCTCGTCGGGGGAACCCTTTGGGCCCCAATGCATGTCACTTGGGTTGGTCAGACTGAATCCGTTCCTGGCCGGATCTGGGACACAGAAGGTGAAAACCCTAGGTGGCACGGGGCTAACAGGGCTAGAAATACACTACACCAGGAAAGAAATTTCGCCTGTACTCACTAGCAAGGATTGGAGAGTTCCCGAAAGAAATAATATTTGCAGTGACGGTAACCTTGTCTATGTCCAAAAGCAAGACTCGGGCAGAAGCTACGGCATGGAGATCACCCATATACCTCGCTCTGCCCATGAGCAGCTCAGTGGTGAAAATGAACCAGTAATAAACAGCCTCCGCTCTAGCATCCAGCACCCCTTTATCGCTCCGCTGATGTTTGCCTTTCACTCTTCGGATGGTAGATTGGAACTCCTTTCACCGCTCGACAGCGGAGGATACCTTTCTGACCATGTGCAGAGAGAGCGACGATTTGGCATTACCAAGGCAAGATATTATGCTGCAGAGCTGATCTGCATACTGGAATACTTGCATGCAAAGAACATCATTCTTGGTAGTCTAAAGATGGAGAACATCCTCCTCGATTCCTCTGGCCACGTCAGTCTCTGCAAACCAAGTCTCTTTGCGCTTGACCTGAGTAAGGACACGGACTGTATTGCGCCCGGCACGTCGGCATATCCAGCTCCCGAAATTCTCCTTAACAAGAGAGAACAATCTCGAGCTAGTGATTGGTGGAGCCTGGGGATTATCCTCTATGAGCTCTTGACGGGTGCTCCGCCTTTCTACCACAAAGATAAAGAGGAGCGGCGGTATAGGATCATCAACGGGACCCTCCAGCTGCCCGTTGGCTTGCCATCAAGTACAAACGATATTCTTACTAAATTACTCGATAAAGACCTCACGCGTCGCCTAGGAGTCCACGGCCTCGCGGAGGTGAAAGCGCATCCTTTCTTCCACGGGTTGGATTGGAGTGATTGCATCCATCGCAAACTTGAAACGCCCTTCAAACCCCACAATGACGCCGTGGTCTTTTGGTGCAAGCCACACACATACAAGTTAAAGGAGTATCTAGAGGGGGAGTTGCGAGAGTTCGATGGAGCAATATATGAGATAATAGGTACTTCAGATTTTCCCTTGCCGCGTTATATAGGGCCGGCTGCCCCCGACAAGAGTACAGGTCATGGTAACACGGGCACTTCAAACGAACAATGGGAGTTGATATGGGTGCCAGATAGTGGAGAATTATACTTCCAAATTCGTTCCTCTGGCCAGAGGGTTCTAGCGAGACGCGACGCTGCGAAGCGCGGAGAAATACCTCCGCTAGTCATGTCTGAACATCCCACCCAGCACCAGCTGGAGGAAGCTCTCGCGACAGCTTTGCAAACTGGATACAGTCACAACGTCTTCTCTCAACTCATCAGTTACAACCTGAATCTTAACATCCGAATTAACGACTTCAAACGTTACCCTAGCAGATGGATAACACCACTGGAGTGGGCCGTTGAGCAGGAAAGGCCAGATCTCGTGCACCTATTCCTTGATCATGGCATCGACGCCGACTTTACTGTTCCCTCTCAAGAAGGCCCCGCCGTCGTAAGAGCCGTGCGACGAAAATTGCATAATCTGGTAGAAGCTCTTGTGCAAAGAACAACTCACCGAGTCTCGCGAACGAGGGCGCTCGCACTTGCAGTGGAACAGCAAGATATCTCTCTCGCGACGATCCTGCTTTCACACGGGGTGGCCTGCGACTTTAAAGAATCCGACCGACCTCTGCCCCCCGATCCATACCATTGGGACTATGACTCGAACCTGGACCGAGTATTCGAGCCGGTGGACTTCACCCCGCCGCTTGTCCGGGCAGCTAGGCTGGGTGATCTTGCGTTGGTCACCTTGCTGCTGGAGCATGGCGCCGATCCTAACCTTGCGTACCACGTTCTGGGTGGGTGGAGGGGGACGGAGCAAGATCTTGGTTTCAATGAGATCGCTTTAAGGGATTCGAGAATACCTACCATGTTCTCTTGTGGACGAGTTGTGCAGATCGCGATGGAGATGGGGCATCCGGAACTTGTGAGGGCGCTGCTTGATGCTGGGGCAGATATTGACCTTCCGCAGCCTGCTTGGGCGGTACTGGGGCATGTCTGTCAGCCGGTACCTAGGGCTGCGTATCTGGAAATTGTGAGTGGGCTAAGGGATATTGTGGCTGAAAGACGCAGAGGTATCAATCTAGGGGGACAGGAAGCGTGAGACTGCGATCAGGCTGACCATATTATAATAATCCATCTTGACATTACGAGCCGTTCTATTTCCGAGCCAGCCTGCGCAGTAATATCTCAGCACCCATTACCCAAGATCCCAAGATAAAAACTATCACACCCACTCACCATGCCCGCCTGTGTTGGTGTTGGGGTGGCAATACCGTTCCCAGACGTCGTAGTAGTAGTACGAGACGCTTTCGTGGTTGTAGGAGTAGGTGACTGGCTGATAATGCCTATGCAGACGTGTTAGTCGAGCCAGAGCCCGCCGCAGTCGTTGCAGGGCCGGATTCTATGAGTGGAAGTCGACAAGCAGAATGCCGGCGGCTGGTGGGATATCAAAGCCGCTGTCGTCTTGGACAACAAAGTAGAACGCGTTGCAGTTGCTGGCCATCCCTATCCAATGGCAGTAAATCCACCCTGGGCAGACTGAATTTATTTTAGCGCTGTCTTCATGACCCTATAGGGCAGGGTGCATTTTATTCATTAAACTATAGGTTGGATTTTTGAATATCACTCTAATCAGCCTGAAATTTTAATATGTTATACTAGTGTGAACCCCTGCACAGACGCACGGGGTTGCGGATAGTAGTGTATAGGGTTCTCTGGGAATGTCAAGCAAGGTTGTTTTTCAGTCTAATAACCCTAATACACATCCCAGAATGCAGCATAACACTACCTCCTTACTTGTACCTCATTCTGTCTGATACGGTCCATGTTCGTGATATAATAATAGGCACTATTTTCATTGTTACTTGGAGCCAAATTCAGCCACTTGCCTACCTGGCTTTTATAACTTGATATACTATGAGCAGTCCCAAGTTGGCCTGCAACATGATACTCTGTAATTAATATTAGCAGGATCTACCAGTCTACATGTAGTATTATCAAACTCCAATAGTTAAGACATATAAAGTTACTGATCAAGCAGCTAAAGAATTACAGGAAGTTATCTTATTATCAGATCTCACTGCTTACTCTTAATAAGTGGGTGGAATGGAACCCTACCCACTTTCGAGTACGGTTCTGTCTTGTAGGCATATTCCAGGTAATTATATCACTCACAAATATGGCTTCATGTTTTATAATTTATATTATTAGATAGCACTGGCTCTCCTGGTCCTCAGAAGCAGCCACACTACTAGCTACTATCCCGCTGGGTCTTGGGACATTTGCAAATGATCAGAACCTGTAGTGGTTTCAGGCCCTGAATAGTGCGAGTTAGATTACAGATCGCCAATCCACAAACCCGAGCTAGAATTAGCTTGATTTAACCCTTTTGTATGAGATATTTAAGTAGTAACTATTTTCATGATTTTCGCTTATAAATTGGCTTAGTCAACAGCATTTTAGGTAAACTAGTCACTTTTAGGCCTAAATTCTAGCCCTGACTAGTGTTCGCAGGTAGAAAGCTCTACTACTTCAAATTATAGGTCGAAAGCTACGCCAAACTGCAAAAAAACCGCGAGTAGGTTTGGTGTCTTGGGTTTAGATTTGGTTCCTCCCCTCCCTGAATCCGCACTGAACCGCACCAGATAATACTTTAGTTGGTAATACTAGTGATTAATGATTTCTACAAAAGTAACAATGGTGACAACACTTTTGATTTCGCGTCATGCTAAATTGCCAAGTAGCATGTTGTTGGGTATATCAGTCAGGTTAAGCCCTATACCAAGCGTTGGTCAACGTTTTGGTCTAGCGGTCTTGAGACATATTTCTCATAGATCTGTGTTCGCTACTTAGACTGGAAGTCAAGTATTGCCTAGTATGGTTGAATACTCTAGTACTTCAGTCAGATAGTCCCAAGAGCTAATAGAGATAATAAATGATAAAATCACAGTGCAATGTGCTAATAACTGTATCTTTCTTCAAGAAATACTTGCATTCGCCTCTTAAACACCCTCACAGCTTGGCCGCGGGATCAAACAAGACAGGCTCAGTCAAGTTCGCTGTGTTCTTGTTTTGAAGGCAGAGGCTATATTCTATGGACTTGTCCTCATCCGTGCCAACCGGGTTCTCCCTGACCTTGACGTAGAAATCGCCGTAATTTCCAAATGTATCGTACAGGCGGACCCATGCGTCTTGGGACCAGGGCGTCATTTGCCAGTAGTTATTATGAAAGAAGGTCATGTGAGTGAGGCAAAATGCATTCCGTTGCTGATTGACTTGGACATCGGCTATTGCGTTTTTCGTGCTCGTAGAGATGATGAAAGGATCAAATCTTTGCCCGGAACCAAAATCCTCGAGGATATGCTTTAATCCTACCTGCCTCGAAGTCTCCGGTCCGAGGTTCCAAAAGTAGAAGATGTTGAGGTCGTGCCTGTTAAACTGCAAGGAAAAGGAGTTGTTCAAGGGGTCGCTGGTCCAGGTTTCATTGATCCTATAGTCGTGTAGATCGGCTTTCAAGATCGGATGTACGTTCGATGTGACATAGTAGTTCTCCTGCCGCCAGTCTCTGTCGAAATCTGTAGCATTACCGTTTATCGCCGAGGTAAAAATCCAGTTTCCCGTGGCTACTTTCTGCTTGTCTCCCAACGTGATGTTATTGGTGTCATAAAATACTGGTTGGATTGCCGTCAGAGTGACGAAGGAGTTGAAGATGGTGCTATTGGTGGTCACCACGGTGTCATTGGGCTGAGTGATACGTGCGCCAATGACTCTGTTCTCGATTCTGGTAGATGAAACATATAACCTGATGGATTGAGGTGCATCCGAAGTGGGTTCGACGGGGTCATTTGTGCCGGCCAGCGTGTGGGCGAAGTCATTTGGGGTCAAAGAATAAAACCAGGTACCCATGAGTACAGCCCCAGAATGATAGTCAATCAACTGGATCTTCTGGAGCTCGGTGTCGGTCAACCGATGGGTGACCCCTGTTGTCGGATTTATAGCATTGAGAGTGACTATCACAGGAACTTGCATATTGCCATTGGCAAAGAGCCGGTCGGCTACCTGATCGACCGTGGTAGTCTGCACGGCGAAGGAGGTGACTTCCCAAGATACTGACATGGTGGATGTTGTGATAGGGGTAAGAATCGTTTGATGACGGTCGTGTGTATTCAGAATATTGAAGAGTCTATTTGCTTTCTTGACCGGTTCCAGGATGACCATATATACCTCTTCTGCCCTCCCCCCCCGCTGTAATCTCTAGTCTCTTCCCCTCTTTGCCTTCCGAGCTGAGATCTTAAGCACAGTGTAAGATCTTTGATATCCTGTCGAATATTGAGCCTAACATAGAAATGGTGGCGATTTGGATGTGCTGAGGGGGTGGCAAGGCCTTCAGGAGCTGCAGCGCAAAGGTGGGCTGGCTGAAGCGGGGGTATACGCTTTACGCGATGTCGCAATGCATTAGATCTAAGTTGTACACTATATGCTGCAGCTCAAGCACATTGCAAAACCTTTGATATCCTGTCGAATATTGACCCCGACATAGGAAGGTGGCAATTTGGATGCGCTGAGGGGGTGGCAAGGCCTTCAGCAGCTGAAGTGCAAAGGTGGGCTGGCTGAAGCGGGGGTATACGCTTTACGCGATGTCGCAATGCATTAGATCTGAGCTGTAGACTGTATGTTGCAGATCTAGGTCGAGCAGGATATTTCAGCTCTCCACTGGGAGCTTCCTTTCTGTGGAATATATTGCAGAGGGATTTGGCTCGCGACACTAACCGATGAAATCCGGTTATCCCCCCCCTTTATGGGGAGTCAATCTATTCTCGATCCTTGTCAACAAATAATGACGCAGCTGTAGTTCCTACTGAGATTGGGTAGACGCTAACAATGGGCCCATGGGTTTGCATGCAGGTGAACAGGGATTCGCAGCTGAATTCGAGGATGCCATCTCCTGGCCTATCGACCCCCCTCCATCCTTGATGTCGTCATCAAAAGAAATTATGTTTTCATCTATACCCTCTGGAATTACTCGAGCGTCAGTATAGGACAGGCCCATTGCTACCCTCTTACATTCCAGCTCGGTCTAGGCACGTTCAAACCGGATAGGATTCCGAATCCACAACATCTCCCAGCAGAGGAAGGAGGGGGAGGAGGCAGGGGGAGAGGAGAAGCGATGTAAGAAGAAGGGGAACAGGTATAAGATCGTGAGCCAGCTCAGACACTGATTATAGTTGAATTATCTTTCCTCTGCCTGCTAATCTGTTATAATGATTTATTCACAGGGCTTCAATTTCAATTCCTACGTCGAGAAAGGCGTCGACCCTCGCACCGGCCAGTACAACTGCACCATTTCTCTCTATGAAGTGCCGGCTGGGGTTCGTAACTGCCCCCCATTGAACCTTTTCCTCCACTATAATCCCCTGGGAGGTGAGGATGTCGGCCTCGGACGGGGCTGGTCTTTTGGCGGTCTCTCATCCTACGACCAGCCGTCCAGGACCCTTGTTCTGTCCACCGGTGAGAATTATCAAGTCCGGGAAAGCATCAGCTCCGTCACGGTGACGGACCAGAAGCTCAAGAGTTTCATATTCCAGAAGATGACCGCCACAACCTACTGCGTTACCCTCAAGTCAGGCCAAGTGGAATTACTCTCCAACTTCAACAATCGGGCCTCTGTTAGTGTGCCCACCGAGATCTACGGCGCCAATGGCCACTCGCTGAAGATCTCCTGGGTGTTTGCGGGCACCCAACCCCGACTCAGCAAGATCCAGGCCGGCTCGCAGGACCTGGTCGAGATCGTCTACAATGACAGCGCGCAGACAGCCACTGTCACAAAAGCGCCGGGGACCGCCGAGGCCGCAACCTTTGCGCTGGTGAAGCGCAATGGCCAACTGGCGGAGCTGCGCCTGCCGCTGGAGGGCTCGCCGGCCTGGAAGTTCACGTATGGGACGGCTGGCCTGACCAATATCACCAGCCCGACAGGGGCAATGGAAAGCATTTCCTACAGGGTCGCGGGCTTCCGGCTACCCAGCGGTGCGCCGGTCAGTACCATCCCTTACGTGATCTCGCATACGGCGCGACCCTTCCATGGCCAGCCGGCTATCCAGACGACCTACAGTTACTCGGACCACAATTTCCTCGGCTACGGCGGAGGCAGGAACTGGACCAGCGATGGTGATAACCTCTACCTCACCCCGGCCGACTATGAATATTCCTCCACTGTGCAGGTGGTGGGCGGAACTACCACTAGGCATATTTACAATAAATTCCACCTGCAGCTTAGTACGCAGCAGCAGAAGGGCGTCAATCAGCTCACACAGGCCACCACGTACTATGCTCGCAGCAATACCCCCTTTGAGGACCAGCCGGCCCAATATCAGTTGCCTCAGACTCAAGATACCATCTATCGGGACACTTCCACCGGAGCATCGCGTGTCGAGACAACCCGGTTCACGTTTGACGACTGGGGGAACGAGACCAGCGAAACACCCCCGAGTGGTGTCACGACCAGCCGCGAATACTATGCTGCTGCCGGCGAGGTGGCCTCTGGCCAGGTCCTCTGCCCGGCTGATCCGCACGGATTCCAGCGCTATGTCAAGCTGGAGACCGTTATACCTGCTGCCAGTGTCTATTCGACGCCCACCCGCGCCCAGAGCTACACATACATTGAGCTCCCTACGGCAGCCGCAGGCCGAACCGGCTATTTCGTGGCTAGTGGCAAGCGGCTAACCCGGGAGGGAAGCCAAACCCTTGCTACCACGGAATACACCTACGTGAACCAGCCGGAGTCCGCGGATCATGGCCGACGACAGCAGCAGGACTCGCGCTTGTTCAACCAGCATCCCACAATAAATAAATTTAGGTACCATCGTGCAAGCTCGACGGAATTGACCGAGACCATTACAACAACCAGCTTTGACGGCCAGACCACGCAGGAGGAAACCACCACCTCCCTCATGTCCGGATTGACAATCGCAACCAAGAACCGCGCCGGCACCGAGACCACCCATCAGCACGATGCGATAGGTCGGGTAACCGAGACCGTCACTGCCCTTGGCACGGCCTTCGAGGCCAGAAAGCAGCACGAATATGCCGTCCTAGAGAACGCCGTCGGGTGGCAAGTCACGGTGACCGACAGCAAGGGGGTGCGGACGCGATACTTCACGGATGGCATGGATCGTGTAGTTCGGGTGGAATCCCAGGACGACGATGGCAGCTGGGACCAATATCAGACGTACAATGGTACATTCCGCGTTGTCCAGGAGCGCCAGTATAACGCCCTCGATCAATGCACCGAAGAGGTAGACATCGACTGGCTCCGCGCCAGCGGAGCGCCCACAGAGCTACGTACAACTCGCTCCCTCGAGTACGATGACTGGGGCGAGGTCTATAAAGTCACGAAGAGCGGCGGAGCGGTGCAACTATCCGTGACAGACCCTATTGCCTTAACCCAGACCGTTGGGATTGAGGGCGAGGGCCAGACCCGGGTCCAACACAACATGTTTCACAACCCGATATCTGAGGCTTTGGTGCGGCGCAATGGGGCCGTCGAGGGTACCATAGCATATTCTTATGATGGACTGGGACGCCGCTGCCAGATGACGGATGGCTTGGGCCGTACCACGCAGTATAGCTACGATAGCTTCGATCGCGTGGTCAAGACAACATGGCCCGATGGCCACGCTATCATTACCCAGTACGCTGCCGAGAGCACCACGGCCTTGCCTGTGGCTATCAATCTTCAGGGCTCCTCTGGCTTCAGTCACCAATCGTTTGATGGATTGGAGAGGCCGCTGCACACTACTGTCGGCGGCCGCACCACTAGCAACACATATCAAGGCGTTGCCCCCGTCCCTGCTCAGATCACCACTCCAAAAGGAGAGCGCTCCAACCGCACGTATGAGCCGGCATTGGACTATGCATTGACAGGAAGGGTCACCAGAGATGGTACCGACTCGTATCAACACGACAAGCAAACCGGCGATCTCTTGCGCCTGGAGGGTTCGCTCGCCGCGGCTAGCCTCAATTATTACCCATCCACTCTGCTGTCTAAGGAGACTGTTCAGACCGCTGATGGGGCTCGCGCCTTGGAGTACGTGTACTCACAGGCAGGCAAGCTACAAGAGTACACCGATGTCCACGAGAAACAGCACGCGATCCAGTACGATGAGTATGGCCGGCTGCAGGAGATCAGCGTCGGAACGCTCACAGTTAGGCTCAGTTATGATCAGGCAGACCGCGTTATCATGACCGTGGCCGAGGATAGCGAAAAGGGTGTGGCCCTGACGACCAATATTGGGTACGACGAGTTCGGCCGCGAAATTCAGCGAAAGGTCTGGAAGGGGGCGACGCTCTTGTTCCAGTCCACCCAGTCCTATGGGGCAACGGGGCTGGTCGACGCACGCGATCGAAGCGATGGCACCGGCACTCTGGTGCGACAGGAAACCTTTGAGTATGACAATTTAAGCCGGTTAGTGGACTACCAGTGCCAGGGCACACAGCCCCCGGTGGACGAGCAAGGCCGCGCTCTTCGCCGTCAGCGATTCACGCTGAACGACTATGATGGATTCACCCAGATCCAGACCACCTTTGTGGATGGCAGTGAGGAGACCCAAGCCTACACGTACAGTGCTCAAGATCCGACACAGCTTATCAGCATCTCTAACACACACTCCCATGAAGTGGCGGTTGTCAATCTCGAGTATGACGAGAACGGGTGTATAACGCGCGACGAGAACGGGCGGACGCTGGTCTACAATGCGTCAAATTTGCTGTCCGCAGTTTATGATAGCCAGAACCAACTCCTCTGCGAGTATGGGTACGATGCAACAGACCGGCTTGTCCGTCAATCAATCCCTAATGAACCGGACACCCAATTTTCTTACCGCGGGGACTCGTTGATCGCCGTAACCAAGGGGGACCACCAGACGAGCTTGGTTTCAAACGGGGGGATATACTGGGGGGAAGTCCAGCAGCAGGGGACTGAGGTGTTCACCCAACTGTGGGCGCCCGATGCCAGCCACTCGGTTGGCACCTGGCTGGATACGCGGGATATAGAACAGGTTCACGACCAAGCGTACACGCCCTATGGGTTCAGCGTCGACGGAGCGACTATCGGCTTGAACGGACAATGGCGAGACCCGATCACCGGGTGGTACCACCTGGGAAACGGCTATCGTGTGTACAATCCGAGTCTGAAGATCTTCCTGCAGCCGGACGCCTGGACCCCCTTTACCTCGGGCGAACTCAATCCGTACGCCTACTGCTTGGCGGACCCGGTCAATCGCACCGATCCGAGCGGCCACTGGAGTCGCCTCCGAGGATTCTTTCAGTTCCTGGCTAGCATAACCGTTGCCATTGGAATTGCCGTCTTCACCGGAGGGGTTGGATTTGTTGCTGGCGTAGCGATTGGGGTCGCTGTGAATGTAGGCGTCGGGGCCGCCTACGATCTGGCGACAGGGACAACTCCCACGCTGAAAAGCATAGCCTCCGATGCTTTCTCCGGAGCAGTTGGTGGAGTCGCTGGCGGCATTGTCGGGAAGGCCGTTAACCCATTGCCTTCGGCGCTGGCAAGCGCAACGGCGAAGATTAAGCAGGCAATCGCTTTGGAGGTCGCCACAACCGCCATTACCGCGCCCGGGACTATTGTCTATGGAGCCTTGGGGAATCTCGTTACATCTCATGTGAAGAACAACAAGAAGGGCTCCCAGACGCAAGAACCCCTCGCCACGACCGCCGGCTATCTGGCGGGGTTGCCCATAGAGAACCTTCGACGACAGCAGGCAAGCGCTTCTCCGAGCCAACAGATTATCTCGCAAGCTGCCGGCCAGTCGTCAAGTCATGATGGGTCGTCTTCCGATACCGTCTCAGCCCGGATCTCCTCCCGAGAGACGGTCACTGCCGAGGATTTCAGGTCGAACTCCCTCGTGGGATCCACCTTTGTTGGCTCACAGTTCACGCTTCAGCTAAGCCCAAACCACCGGGTATTCTTTACCATCGACGCGCAGGCAGCGCATGTACCAGCCTGGGATGTCAGCGGGACTTCGTTGAGTGCGGCTACACACTAGCTTGGCGGGATGAGTTTACTCGGTTAGTTAGGCTTCTGGCTGGCAGTTTGCGGAGTGTGAAGATCAACGGTCCCGATTTGGTGAATCGCTTGCACATACTTTTCTCGGTGCGGGATCCAGAAGTCCGGTGATCTTCGCAGTATGTGATCTTGCGGGATGTCAACCTCCTGCGTCGTGAGGATAAAAAAAGCACATTTTCATGTACCCCTAATCGCGAAGTCCTAGCGAACAATCTTTGTTGCGGTTGACGATAAATGAATACATTCATCCTATCCCTTTAGAGTCCGTACCAGCCCATCTAGATTCATTAATCAAGGTATAATAATTCAATCTTTATATATAACAGGAGATTATCAAGGATGGCTTTACTCAACATGATGGCGGATACCCCAGGCCATCTGAAGTTCAACTGGCACCCAGAGGCGAACTATTTCCAGCGCCTTGGCTTGTGCTTGGCATGTATAGCTAGGCCAAGAGCACTAGCCTCTCAGGAGCTGGCCGGGGGTGGTGATGGCGGGGTCTCATATAGTTATAAGATCTAGAAGCTCATGGTAGATCACGGGTACATTGACAAACAGGGCTTGTGCAGTATATAAAGTTTCTATTTGCAGATCGCTACTGCTTGATGACCACTGGAGGCAATTACCTCATAGGGGATGATTACATATCCGTAATGTCTTCGGCAGCGCACGCCGCATCTTCACCTGTCTACTATTCTACGGCTTCCGTCGAAACTACTGTTGTTCTTCTGGCTGGCCCCGACAGCGCAACAGCCCGAGGACTGCCAGGTATAGGGTTGACGGTAGAAGGTATACTAACCCAGGGAAGTTAACAAGACACACCTTGGCTAACAAACACCTAGGATAAAATAACTTTGTATTCACGAATCGTCGAATCCTTAACTATGGCCTTCAATATGGTAGATTAATTATATTATATTTAGAAGTTGGATTGCTACTAGTACTGTGACTGCACCAGTACTGTGGCACCAGTACCGCAGTACTTGTCCAGGCCTATCAATGGTAAATTGCGTATTGATAATCTGATGTGAATGATGGGCGGAACTATTGACGAGAGATTGTGACAGTGATGTCAGTTGCTCTCTTGATGCTAGTAGATGTGAACAAGGCCAGCGTACGCTTGTTTGGTGCGTACTGTAGCAAGCTGTCATCAGGCGAGACCTCGACGCTATAGCCATTAGGGAACGTGGACTGGGGTAAGACGATTTCAGTGGGCGCGTTGATATTTGGATCAGACACGAATTGCAACTCGAAGGTGCCCGAGCTCTCGGAAAATTCGAAGCTCTTGGGAGTCCCGGCGACAGCGGCCGGGTACGCACGGCTGTAGTGTCTCGCCAGCTCAGGGTAAGGCTGATCTGATGTGCCATTGTACAAATTGTCGTACGCCCAGCCAATCCAGGAAACCATATTTTCGTCGGTCGCCGACATGGCATCTGCTAGATCTTGCATCTCCTTATCATCCCCCATCCAGAAAGTGAGTTCCGTCAGTACACCGGCGGTCCTAAGGCGCTCGTTGTCCTTGCGGCGGTTCTTGAGCGTGGTGGTAATAGGGCCAAGCTGCGGTGGACTGTAGTAGTGGAACGAGTGTACTGACTTCGAGCCATCCCCAAGGGGGACGTTATTGAAACCGGACAGAACATCTAGGGTGGCCCCTTCGAACCAGATTAGCGTGTCATTATCAACAGTACGGATCTGCCTGGTCGCTCGGTTCCAGAGGTCTTCCAGGACCTTGTGGTCAGCAACACCTGGCACCAGCAGTGTTGGATCAGCCCATGTGTCGCCCACCCACGGCTCGTTTAGCAGGTTATATCCGACCACGTTGGGTGTTTTGGCGTACTCAAACGCCAGCTTTTTCCAGTATGCTGCGAATGCATCTCCTAAACCGTCGTAATTGTTGTAAAGCCGGCCAAATGCATTTCCCAGTGCCACCGACGTGTAGCTTAAAGCCCAGTCGACGGTGTCGCAAAGCGACTGTGGCGATGGGAAGCCCCGGTCATCCACCGGGAATGGTGTTGGCTTGAGGGGAAATGGATACATCTTTCCACTTGATACCCAGTCTTCCTCAACAAACCACTGCAAAGCCGTATCAGTATCAGCGATTTGCTATGATGTCCCTAGATTGACTCACATCAGGGGCGCCATTGCCACATAACTGCCGCGACAGACAGTCCTGGTGCACATCCACCAAAACGTAGAGACCATGGTCCTCGGCCATCTTGGTCTGCTTCTTCATGATAGCCAAAAACGTTTCGTTATACTGCCCACGCACAGGCTCTGCACCAGCCCAGCTGTGGCCTAACCGCACGACATTTAGACCCAAGTCGTGCATAGTTTGGACATCTTGCTCGCCAAATGACGTGACTCCAGGCACCCACTCCAAGGGCAGATGCCATGGCGGCTCCTTCATCACGGCATTAGTTCCGTGGAAGAACCGTGTGCGTCCAAATTCGTCGATGATCTGATGCGTCTCTTGGTTCACCTGGCTGATACGCGCCATGCCTGGGTGATCCTTGTACCACCCCTCAGCATCTTGAGCTAAAATGACACCTGGTTGTGTACCAAGCATCACGAGCAGCGATGCGGCAGCGGTATAACTGAACAGCATTTCAAGTAAAGGGTCGAAATTCTCGGGAATAATGAATACAAAAGAAAAAGGAGGCAATATGTGCGATCATACCAATAATAATAAGAATCAGGAGATTATAGGAAGATTATAAGTGCCACTCCTCTGCTGACTTATCTTTTGCTGTTACCAAGTTAACTGGTTGGTTAGTTACAGCCCAATCGTCCAAACAGGTAAATGTGAATACGCCCCGCAAAATCGGCTTAGAAAGAGGGGCCCATTGTAGGTAGAGACCAGGGGGTTCGGCATAGAAAGCCAATTAAGTGATACGATTTCATCACAGCGGAGTCAAATCCAGAAAGGACTTTCCTGCTCTCCGTGCCGATCTCGTTTAGCGTGATGATCATCGCATAGCTTACCTATATTAGATACATCGAGAAGTGTGTACGATGACGGCTCTTACAACAACGATTGTGTGTTGCTATCAATGGTAGAATTTTTTCTTTTTTTGTCTTTTTTACATAATGAGACGCTGACCTGGGCGGTATTCAACTACCCACAGCTTCAGCGCTTATAAACCCGGGCTGGGAGTTAACAGAGAGGTGTAAGTCAACCAACAGTTAGAGCGGAATTTGCGATATGAAGCTTTTGGCGTAGTCTTTGTTATCTAGGCATGTACGTCACCTGCGGACACCAAACCCCAGTTGCTCTGCCTTTCTTGTTTTTCTTTTTGAAATTTACCTCCCTGGACAAAGATGTCATTATCAAGCGCGCCGTCCACTACCAGTATAAGCGGAGCCCGCGTGTCGACGAGGATGGCTAGAGGCTCATGGCTTTTAGGGCAAGGACAGCCACCTCGCTGCGTAGGGTGCACTGGTCGTGTCTTTGCAAGCAGCCAGGACGCCATCATTGGGCACGACTCTAGCAACGACCTCGGCATTTCTCGGGCCAATATCAGCATTCCCGACCTCATTGATGACGACAAGGATGCCCTCACAGGCATCAGAGCGTGGACCTAAGGGCACGTCAGACTACACGACCCAGATGAGTATACGGGGAAGGAATCCCTCCAGCAACCGAAAACTGTCATCAATGATAAGCTTGGCGATATGCCCTGGAGGGTGAAGTGTTTCGAACCCGAGGGTCTGTTTATTAATGAATATGGAGAATTTTGAGCGGACAACTAGCCTGACGAGGCAATGAATGGCTTTGTCCTAGTGAAGAATCCACGCAGATAGTCACAGGAATCTGCCATCACCTTCATTACCCTCGATGAGCAGAAATTCGGAACAACAATATTCTACTAGGTTGCCTTCATTATGCGAAAAGAATTTATCTTCACATAGATATGAGTTAGAGTGGCCAAGACCTTAGTACGACTGGCATGTTCAGCTAATATTGATTTGTTAACCAAAATCCTCTTGATTCCGATAGTTACTTTCCCCAATCATCTTGAATCACGGTAACCTCTTCACTCCCCTGTGCTCCAGCCCAGTCCCGCCCGTACGGCCATGCGCGTCCTGTATATTGATATCAATGCCTCGCTCCAGTAAGAACCGCACACGTTCGGAGAATTTAGCAAGGATCGCGGAGTACAATACCGTTCCTAATCTATTATCCCGCCGACTATTAAATTTAGCTGAATCCCACTCAAACCCGAGCTGGTTGATATGGAAGCCCGCCTCATCTAATAGCTATTGTAGGGCTTCCATCCGCTCTTTGTATCTACTTTCAGCAGCCGGTTGAAGCGCATTGCTTCAAAGGGAAGTTGGCGCCATAAGTGGCGGAAAACTGGATTGTCGACACTGGGGCATAACAACCAGCTTGGCTCGGCACACCTTGGTACTTGTTATTGTTTCTGGTAATTGGTTTAGCTTTGTGCTCAAGACACTAGAGAACTTCCATCCTGTTATGAATCACCCGTCTAACCTGCTGTTGATAACATTGACGCCATGTTTCTCATCAAGGATAACCCACCCTAGTCATGGGCCTAGGTTCTTTTGGGTGGGGCTGTTGATGTTCTATCCATGATTAAGAAAGATCTCGAGCACATTAAAGGCGTTGGCACTCAATGCCTTCTTTTCAATAATAGCCGCAATAGACACTCCTCGCTTACCGATGACCTGCTCCACGGTAGCCATTTGGCTTGCTCCCACAGCCTAATCAAGGTTCTTTAGGTGCTGTAGTTGCAGGAAATTATCACTTTGGTGATATTCTGATAACACAAATAATGGGTAAGAAGAGCTCCTAAAACAATAAATTGAACTGAAGATTAATAAAGACCAGAAGGAAGAAGGGAACAAAATAGGAGCAGGGTAGAGTATGACCCTCATATGAAGTGATCCAGAGAGAATATTTCTGTGTTACACTTTCACCAGCGACCTCCATCTCACGCCTAGCCAGTTGAGTCTGCAGTTTGGGAGGTCCCCAGTTCAGACAGACAGGTCTATTTGCTCTGTGATGGTCCAAACATATTCGTCTCGGCTAAACATGATGGAACAATGTGTCTTGAATGTTCAAAGACCAAAAGAAGAGAAAAAATGAATACAGTTGAGAGTTGCGGCGGTGGATATCGAATAGGGGCGGGGGAGGAAGAGACGAATGAGACACCCAACTCTGGTACTCGATTTTGGGCCTGGACCTGATATAGTGAACAGCACGATGGCTAGTCAATGGTGTGTGGGTCTATCCCTGAGTGATTCTAATGAGAAGCATTTATTCTAATCAGACGATGGTAAGCTTGAAATACAACTAACGAGAGTTAAAGCTGAGCAGGGGTCGAATTTTGGTCATACAAATATCTTGCTTATTGATGGTCGTCGCGGTCGAGAAAATTTCATGGCATATAGAGTATAGGCTCGGCTAAACAGGAACAAAGACACGAGCAATAAAGTATGAAAAGGTGAAACCCTTGAACCATACAAAATATACATCACACTTGAGACTTGTCAACTTTCAGCCTGGCCATTCATTCACCCATGAGCAAAAGTATCCTGGGGTCACAGCCCGGGCATATATAGTGATTTGGGAGAGTCAGGCCATGTTGTCTGGTCAATGTGATCTTTTGGCCCTGTGGTACTACAGTGCCTAAACGCGCAGTCTATTCCTGTTGCAGAGTGATCTACTATGATGTGGTATCCAACTCAAAAGTGACATGAGGATCTTATGGCCACTAGCTGCTTGAAAGCTCCTATACTGAGTTCCGGACGTCTAAAGGCAAAATTTATATTATGATAGCTCCTAAAGTATGACGTAGATGGTGGCTCACTTGCTAGATGTTACCTATTATTGTGTCGAGGCTTTGAGAAGCAATAGAAGAACAAATATCATTTTTCATTGTGTAGACCAGGTACTTTGATATACCATTGCTTCGACAAAGTCACAATTACTGACTCTACTCGTGGAAAAGAAGTGAAGAAATACCACTTGGCTAAATGATCATATCATGACTGTTTTGGCGGTCGTAAGAAATCTTATTACCCTATTGTCGGTGCGACACTATCTCGATGGAGCCAGCTTACCATTGCTCACAAGAGACAGCTTGTCATTGATAGATAGACATCACTTGTCGATGGAACTTTTTATTGTATCTCAGTGGTGTCTTTGTGTGGGTAATTCGGGTATTTGACTGGCGGGGTCGGTCCCTGGCATCTCCAACACCGAATGACGAGTGACACCTTTTGGTTGTTGTATGCTCAGTTCACAATATGCAGGTATATCTTTGACGCCATCCTCGTGCAGGACGTGGGGTGGACGGGATCTGAGCCACACAAGAGCCCCCAACGCCGCCAACACCGGCACCCCGATCCCAATCCCTACCCCTAGTGCGATCTTCGCTGTGGTCGAGAACCCCGAGTCCGAAGCAGATTTTGAGGCTGTATCAGAGACACGGGGTTCATTTGACGGGACTGAGTTGGTAGAGTCTGTGGGTGTAGACGCTGATGCTGATGTCGAATGTGATGTCGAGGCACTCTCCGGTTTGGTGATGTTGAAGAAAGAAGAGATGAATCCCTCGGGTGTGTCGGAGTTTATCCAGAAGAAAAACACGTTGGAGTAATCGAAATCAAACTCGTATAGTTGTACGGTCCAGGTAAAATTGGTGGACTTAGGTCCCCGATGTAATTTGGCTGGAATCAGTTAAAATCTCCCTCTCTTTGGTTGTGTGGTTGATTCCAGTGACGACATACAATAGACATTGTACTGGCTAGCCGCAGACTGCTGGACCAGGCTTTGCTGCCACATGGAGACGTTATATACCTCCAAAGTCGTTTTCCAGGAGATCACCTGTTGGTCCCCCACGGTCCAGACCGGGTTGATCCCGGTATTCGAAGACGGATTGCTGAAGTAGTTTTGGGCATCGGTTCCTCCCCACACAACTGGGAGCAGCAAAACTAGATGCAGTATGAGAGGAAAGGTCATCATCATAGCCATGGGTTGGCTTTGCGTTTATGATGTGCATCACACTCGATCGATGCGTTCTGCGAGAGGGATGGGGCCTCCAAGATGGACTTGTTATGTACCATCAGGAGAAGAGCGCGGCTGGTCAAGTTTGCGGCACACTTCTTCCATGTACAAAGCGAACATACTAATAGGATCATCGTGGACGCTAACACAGGCTAACCAAGCAATTTAAGGCAGGAAGCCAGGGTTGTTCGGGCCGGCGCAAACACCCCCTAGCTACATCGGGCGAGGTGGCGCTTAAATCAATATGTTCAATAGTTCATTCTACCAGGAGAGGCCATAAGAGAGGTGCATCCAAGGAGTACTACTACTCTATTAGGACTATCACACTGTCGATCAGCCTCCCCTCCAGCGGTCGTTGTGTACTTAGTGGACGAACCTGGGGACCCTTCACGTGGCAGGAACCATATGCTCTACCCCACTTCTCTTTTCTTGCTGCTTTCCTTCTTCCTTTCTTATGTTCCATTTGTGCTTTTGGTTTTGTTTCTTTTTTTGGGTCAGATCCCCTTACCCGGTCTCTAAGTGATCAGAACGTTATCACAGCGTTAATTTCCTGCAACTACAGCAACTAGGGAACCTTCACTAAGACAATAATAGCCATGATTGCGAACAGATATTTAGAAAGGTACACTAGGATCAAATATTGTATATATTGGTGTTTAGACGCTCCTAGATTACTGTTCTTGGCATTTACAGACATTTTAGAAAGGCCATATGAACATATAGTATGCTATAGAAGAATAAAGGATGATGCTTGGACGTGTCACTGTAGATAAGCAGGAATGAGATCAAATATTACTTATCTATACTCAGACGGTAACAACAAGTTTCTATGGGTGTCGAGCTCGAACAGTAGCCCAGAATCAGACTTGGCTAAGCGATTCGTCCAGCACAATGAAGGGAGATTGGGACAGTCACGGTCCAATAATAGGGATTTCAAAATTCGAATCACTGGTCATTAAACTATCATGTGGGGCGACAAGAACAGGGCGCCAGGAGGTGTTGATCTTAGCCTTGTTGAATTTCGGAGGAAATCCATCATTCGACCTGTAGGTGTCAAGGTCAAGTGTAGCTGTGGGTCCACAGGAGCAGTACATTCAAGTCATTTTAATCTAATATCCAAGCTCCTGTCGATCAGCCTTGGATTTCCTAGACTTATCCAAAGTACAGTCAGGTGACGCATGGCGGGACGGCCCCCTCCAACCGACCCGACTGATCCACTCCGCCAGCGTGAAACCGGTCTAAGTGGAAAAGAGGAAAGCTAATAAGCGCCGACCTTCATCGCTTTGAAACTCACTCACTCATCGACCCGGTGTTCTCGCGAGATCGTGACCTACGCCCATGTTTAAAACTTCCACTACTACCAGGGAATGGGTGCGTGATTGATTCCCATCGCAACCCCTGAACATGTCCTGGTCAACACCCCAAAAGCGCTTCGCTCGTCTCGTCTACGTCGTCGGGTTCTTTGTTGTTGTGAGCTTCGTCGCCTATTCCATCCCTGAGCTCGGTAGCCTGGTGCGGGCGACCGATAGCAGACGAGGCCGGTTCCTTGATGCTATTCGCAACGAGACCTTGGGTGTAAGCACAGCCACGCTCTGCCCGCCGTGATGTGGAGTCTACTGACGCAGGAACTGTAGGTGGAGAAAATTTTCGCGATCAACCTGCCCACGAGACCCGATAAACGAGATAGCATCATTCTTCGATCATCGCTCTCGGGTTTTCACGTCGACTGGATCGATGGTGTCAAACCCGACCAGATTAGTCCCCTGTCCTACCCTTACGTGAGTGGAAGAAATGACCAGGGTCTAATGGCGGTCCATGGTTTAACGATCGCTAGAACTGGAACCATGACCACGCACCGAGCGAGTATGCTGCACGGCGGGCGCATGTGGATGCCATGCAACAGTACGTTCCCGCGCCACCCCGGTTCGAGACGCCTGATATTGACAGATACGACAGGATCGTGGACAAAGGTATCGGCAGCGCGATTATCATGGAGGATGATCTTGACTGGGATGTGACGATCAAGACTCAACTACAAAACCTTGCTATTGCTCTTCGAGCACTTCAGGGAACGGGACTAGACGTGTCTCGATCTCCCTACGGGGACGATTGGGATATCATTTGGCTTGGTCACTGCGGGATTCAATGCCATACCAACGATCCTTTCTTTCTAACTCCTGGCGACCCTACTATCCTGCCACCGCATCATTTCCTGCCCTACTGGCGCGACCCACCACCCTTTTCGAGACCCGACGATACGCGTTTGACTTGTGCGGCAAGTGATGGGGTCTGCTCGGTTGTTTATGCAGTCAGCTACCGTGGAGCCCAGAAGATCTTGTCCGCGCTGTCGGTCAACCCAACTGGCCTTGCAGAGCAGATTGATATTGGCGCTCAGTTTGATGTTTCCCTTGGTCGGATGTGTGGCAGTAATTATCTAAGGTGCTACACCACCTACCCGTCCCTTACCGGTGGCTCCGCTACGTCGTCCGATATCCACGCTTCCGGGGACGGCCAAGAGAAAGGCGGAGCGAGGCCATCTAGCTTTGGCGTGCTCTATAGCACCCTGTTGAATGTCAACCGTATCTTGTCTGGTGAGCCCACCGTCCACGCGACATGGGACGATGCGAAGTCGGTAGATGTTGCACCAGAAGATATTCCGGTGCTTGGAGGGGTCTTGCATGTTCCGGGGGAGGGAGGGTTGCATGCAATCCCGTTTGATCCACCATTATGAGGCCATCTTGAATTAATTGACAACCTAATATAGAGGATCTTGTTCGTCATGAGCATTGCGGGCTGCAACTCCTGGGAATAGCTGTACTGCTGTAACCTACGTACATCATGTGGCTGAGCGCCTATGCTAGCACCAATCTTCCTTTCTTCGCTGTCTTCCCCTTTTCCCTTCTCTTCTTTCTACTCCCCTGTAATGCCTTGTTTTGTCTCAGATGCTCCACAACCAACAGATTTTGTCCAGCAATGTCACGCCTTCAGATCTACACGGCGTCCTATAGGAGCGCCGTGAAAGTGGACCATAGCCTGAATCCCTTTTGCTCCACCACAATTCGTCCGGTCCCATACTAGTGTCACCAACCGCCCCATTCCCCAACTTCAATCCCCACCTTTCTGCAAATCCGGCCAGGCTGGGAATTGGGGCAATGCCGGCGATGTGAACCTTCAAAAGGCGGATGTTAAACAACAACTGTACTCACCTACATGGCCTTGAACAATGACCAGGAATTGACAGGGGTCCAATTTTAATATCATGCACCAAGTTACCATTTGGATTCAGCTGCCCTATTGCAGACAGGCAAGTTACAGGACGGGATACTACTTTGCATATAGTCTGTTCCACCATCACCTATCTCGATTATGTCATTCCGAAGCACGTTCACTTGGACAAGGTGTGACGACAGAACCAAGGCCAGAATATGTGAGACCTACGTTCGCGAGTCTTATGGCTCCGGGGGACTTGAACTAGTTGAGAACATTGCACACGCTATGAACCATCCACAGGGTCGACATTGTTTGTTGCTTTTACCCCCCTGGGGTCCCCTTGATATGGACCAGCATTCTAACGAACCTAGACGTCTCTGGTATGGTTATTAAACCACGCTTGGAGTCCATTCGCGTCACGCTGGACTTGGTAAAATATAACCACCTCGTTGACCTCGTCCGATGGCTCTGCTTGGCCTTCCGCAAGCCAGTACCCGGGAAGCTATCTTGGTCCACCGGCACAACCAGGGGTACAGAAGGGACACTAGACAGTCTTATTCCATTGATCAAAGGGGAGAACAAGCGCTGCTGGACTGGTATTTTTGAAACAGCGGTGATTGCTAAGTTCTCTGACCAGCCGCGCAGTGGGGAAGAGTTGTTAGACGCAGACTTTTCCCTGATGCTTCAGCTGGCTGCAGTCGAGTACCCAGTGATGGTGAAACAAAGGCCTGGTACTGATAGGGTATTCCACGGCTCTCGTTCCCGTGAAGATGATCGACGATCAAACAATTCTCTGGCACTTTGAGACCGCGGAAGGTGAATCTCAGATCAAGCCCTTCGAACTCAAGGCTACTAAGAGCAAATGGGTTAAGAAGAACAAGCTGGATGAATTCCAGTCCAGGAGAGCCTTGATTGGGTGGTGTCCGGAACTATCTCCCACGGCTGTTGATGGCTTGAGAGACGCTTGATCTTAGGTGACTCCTGTGGCTAGATATGGATGATGGAAGCAAAGATCACGAAACCTAATGGAATCCACTATTTCACTTTACCCAATTACCCTACACTTCTCTATTCCCTTTTTGGCTCTCAATTCTCCCACTTCATTGCCTGATTTGCATGTTTCCTTGATTCTGTTCATTTTGTTGTTTTTCTCCAGTTTCTCATTCCATGTTGCTTCGTTCTCTTTAGATATCAAGTGTCAAAAGAAGTTATCCAACTATGCATGGCCTTTGCCAATTTTGTCTTCCTTTTTTTTATTCTGTATACCATTTTAGATCATCAGCTGTGGGTTGTACCCCCCGGGCCTCAACGATATCACTACCAATGAATGGTGTCCGGACGCCGCAGAACTCGCTCTAGTAGGTAGTGACTATCCGTGGCCCAGTTCATTGCTCAGCGGTGTATAGCTGGATTAGCGGTTACATTCAAACTCTGTCAAGTTCTAGCTACGACAAGAAGCCCCGAGCCGGCCATTCGCGACAACTGTGGTCCCCCTCCGAGTAAAGGATACGCACCCAGCAACTGCGGGTCCTCTTGCGGGTTTTCTTCCGCGGCGGTCGCTGATCCTTGGGCCCTGTTACTATTAATTTTCCTGCACACCCATCTGTCAAGGTAGTCTATGTGGACATGTGGTTGTAGAATCTATGGAATGGATTCTAAATTGTACCACGTAATTTTATTGTTCAATTAGGTATCATGTTCTGTGTATTGGAGTGCTTTGCACTGAAGATTGAGATCGTGCCCTGGTTGTAGTAAAATATATATACACACGACCACACCAGTCACCTGCAATTGTCGACTGTGAAAATGGTTGTAGAGATATATTCACGAACGGGAGAATTAATAACCATACCAAGGTCTCTCCCCTAGCGTCTGATTCTTTGATCATGGCGAACAATGCTGTTATGCCGCCACCGCAGTAGTTTGGCCCGATAATTTGATCCACCGTGTCCCCAAACAGACCACGGTGGCCACGCTGGACGCGACTACCGCTACCAGAAATGCCGTTTGGATACCTTTCATATACGCCGTCAGAATGAACTTCATCTGGGCGACAGAAAACCTGTCTCGGAGCTCCGTGGCCCCAGTCATGGCGACCTGCAGGGCGTCGACGGTGGCCGTCTCCCGCCGGAGGGTCTGGAGAAGAACATTGACCATGGCGGACTGGCCGGCCGACACGAATAAGGATCCCCCGAGCGTCTGCACAGCTGTGCCAAGTCAGTTGATAGTCTCAAAGATAGGAACGTGGAAGACGTACTCAATACCATTGCCGTCACCGACGGCAGGTCCTCCGGCGCGACGGACTCTTGGGCCGTCACCACTGGCACCTGGAAGCACCAGCCAACGCCAAAACCAGCCAGCAACTGGTAACCTATCCATTTGCCCGAGCCGGTGTGAATCTCAAGTGTGTACAGCAAGCCCGACCCAATTGCGGTGAGCACTCCCCCGGCGAGGAGGAATGGTTGGGGATATCCGACCTTACTGAGCATCACCCCAGAGATGACGGTCGATGCACTCTGGGCTAGAATCAACGGCAGGTTGCGGATGCCGCTCTGGGCTGCCGAGGCCCCCGACACCACCTGGAAGTAGATAGGCAGGTAGTAGACCAGCAGGAAAAAGGTGCCCGCGAGCAGGTCAATGTATACCATCATGATCACGACATTTCGGCGGAACAGGCGTCCAATCATGGCGGCGCGCTCTTTTTGGACCCATTGTACCGTGGCATAGACCGCCAGCAGCACGACAAACCCCACCAGGGTGCCAATTACGGTGGAATCGTCCCAGGACCGCGAGGCACCACCCCACTGCAGGGCAAGGACGTAGCAGACCATCGACGCAACGAGAATCAGGGTCCCCAGGAGGTCCATCTGGAGTATCTTCTCTTTCAGCGGCGCATCCAGGAAGGGCAACGGAGGTGGAGGCCGGTAGAAGAAGAGGATGATGGCACCGGCCACTCCGCCGACGGGGAGATTGATATAGAAACACCATCGCCAAGAAGCATGGGTTGTAAACGCTCCGCCAACGAGCGGTCCAATTGCCGCGGCGACGCCGTACGAGGCACCTAATATTCCAATATATGCGGGGCGCTGCTTTGGGGGCGCGGATAACGCGATGATGGTGAAGGCCCCTGACGAGATTCCAGCGCCGCCGACACCTGTGATGGCGCGTCCGATGATGAGCGCCATGCTATTCGGTGCGACACCTAAACCGACTGTCAGCGAGTGACTTCTGATAGGGTATTGTTTACTTTGAGTGAAACCGACCGCAGATCAAACTGCCAACCTCGAAGAGGAAGATTGACACCAGGAAGGATATCTTGAGCGGAAAATACTTGTAGGCCTTCCCCCATGCCGCTTGAAAGCTCCCCAGCGTGACAAAAAAAGCTGATCCGTACCATGCCTCGTCCTGGATTCCGCCAAACTCGTCTGTGATCTTTGGGATGGCTGTGGCGACAATGGTCTGTCGGCCCTGATTAGCGGGGCTTCGGCACTTCTAGCGCGAGAATAGAATCAACGGACCATATCCAAGGCAACCTATCACTCCGTTTAACGGTTAGTTCCCTGTATAGTGAGCAGATTGGGTCAATCGCACCAGAAACATGCTCAGTGCCAAAGCGACAACAGTCATAAGCAACGTGAACCCGCCACCGGGCTCATTAGTAGGCGGATTGTCTGTCCTAGACGCGGTTTCTTGCTTGCTCGCATCCTCCACTCCCAGTACTTCCTGGGAATGCGGAGGAGCATTGTGGAGACTTTCCGAGGCCATCACTGATGTCGACGCGTTGGATGAGACTGCCGCCGCGCCGGTCTGCGACGACCGTGTTTTGGTAGACATGCTGACGCCAACTTCACGATTATTGGTATATTGATAGATTGGAAGATGGGAATTTCAAGGAGCATGTCTCGTGTAGAAGATAGTGGGGAACTGATAGGAGAGGTTCGGCTCAATGAGTGATTTCCCAAGAAGGTTCAATAGTCACTCCACCGAGTCAATGGACAATATCCTAGGCTCAAGAGAGTTGTTCATGTTTGACAGGTCTGGATTCCACCACAAACAGGTGTTCGCACAATAGGCTCATGCATGCGTGTGGATCCCTAGCAACGGATTTCAGGCCTAGTTCACGCCATATTGGGGCCCTAGGCTTGGCCTAGATCGAGTTCAGGGTCTTTTAGGCAGCGAATATCTTGTATCAAGAACTTTAATTCTAGGAAAGGCAGGCATCGCAGCTATTCTTGGTGTTAGGATTGCCTACATGCCTGAAAGTGAATACTCACATGTAAATGCGGATCTAGAGAGAGAACATGGCCTTGCATTTGGTACAGAATTTTCTAGTAACATGGAGTCACTGTGATATATAGTCTCAAGCTTTATGCTTTATGCTCTGTACAGTCAACCCACAGGGTTGGAATCACTTCATTGGGGAGGAGAATTGTACTACGTGATAAAATAGAATGTATTTTGACATGCTATTACATAGTACTCAATCTTAGATACCTGGTAACGGTCATATCTCGTATATATCATATAACCACTCTTATGATTCTTCACCTGGTTCTTACTAAAGACATGGAGGTAATAGTCTAATATCACTGTTTTATACTACCGCTGTGTCGTTAACAAACTCTTGTCACTTTCTACCAAGCGGATCAAGGATATTCAGTTGAAGCTTATCTAATTCCAGATACACTTTTTATGTTGATTTACAAGGGGCAGATTTCTATTCTATTCCTGATAGATTCACCGCTGATTAGATTGATGTCGCGACTTGATGGTGTCGATGGATCGTTGAAACTCAAACGTCTGGAGCGTCACTAGACTTCCCAGCAGATAGAGCCGCTCCCGTCGATTGACCCGACATGTCGATACCGAAATGTCGACCAGGTCGGCGGAGTGACTGCGCCGGGGCTTTGCTGGCGAGGCGTCAGGCTCACCGTGGCCCCTCTGATGCAGGGACGTGTAGCAGTCGGCCGTCTTGCCGCAGAGGTCGCCGATCTGCCGTGCCGCCATGGCGAGGAGCATGTTCTGCTCGGAGCATGTCACACATTGCTCATACGCTAAGAAGGTGCACAATACTTTGACGGAGTGGCGGATGTCGGCGAGCAAACGGTCGATCTAATTATCGCGCGCCGCCGACCGCGAGACAAGACTGGATAGAAACAAGATGGAGTGGAGTAGACAGCAGCATCGGTCTAGTTTGGGGCGCGTAGCGCGCCGGGGGAGACATAACGGTCCTACGATGGAGCCTGCCGTCCCGCATGCGTTCACACCCATGGCTCACTCGAGGCCACCATGGGCCGAATGGCTTTCGTCTTAAGCGTCCGAATCCCGGGTGCTGCCCGACGTCGACGGGCTACGCGGCGAGGGGACGGTTTGTGCCATTAGCAAGAGTATGCAGTGGGGGCCGCATGACCACCAACCATCCAGCACATTTTCAACTAGGCCTTTCCCTCCCTACTTCCATGCTATGGATCGCTACCCCTGACTGGATGGGCCCCCTCATGCCGGGGTTCGACTTGGATGCGATGACGGGCCATCTGGAGAGTCGAAATGGTCCGGGGTCAGAACTGATATCCCTACAGGTCGGGCTATTCTGGTCGCCCGAATAAGACTAGATGCCGTGTCTAATGCAGTTCTGAGAATCGAGACCACATCGCCGGATGATGGATTTTTTCGGCCGCCCTTCCCGGCCACGGCGTGGTTGATACTTCACTGGGCTCAGCAACAAAATATGGAGACGAGATCCATTATAGCTGAAATCAGTTTCGGAGCTACGCAGCGCTGCCAAGGGTCAGGTACTCGCGGATGACGATCCAGGCATTGTGCGGCAAGGATCGGTCGTGGGTTGGTGTAGTTTATTCTGAGTATCTACTGTTAGAGCTCCAGTTAGACTTTACGCATCCAAGTTATACTAGCGGTCTGTTTCGGATGGAAATATCCTCTCATCTCGCAGACATGACAACCATGACCAGGCTAACTGAGTGTGATATATCCCAAACAATAATATGCAAAGGAACCAGCGACATTGCAGACGTACTACAGACCCAAGGTATTTGCACAAATTCCATGTATTCATGCTCACTCACCCTCCGCCAGCTCCAATCGAGGTGCAGAAAACGTACGGGCCGAGGCCATGGCGTCCGGCCTGAAATCCATCGGGTGGTAATCCATTGGCCATTCGTCATCCACGATAACTACCCCGCATGTATTCCCTCGACCGGCTGCGCTCAGATCATATAAGGCCCCCCGAAGCGGGACACGTAGGACATAGACAGATTCCAGCCAGAGTGTGATCTTGGGGTGCTCGACGGAGGGCGGCTCCGTAACGTGGATAGTCGTCTGGCCTACCCTGGTTATATCAACCATGACGGGCTTGAGTCGTGTTGATATGTCCATCTTGAAGGAATCTGATATTCATCATGCTTGTTCCCACAATCGCAACGGCGCTCATACTACAGGCCGTTTCAGCAGCATCTGCTCAGACAGTTATCGGATCTGAGCCGCCTGTAGCGGTCCACACAACCCGACACTGCAAATACATCCCCGGGGACGTGGGATGGCCGCAGCCGCAGCTGTGGTCTCAGCTCAACCAGACTGTAGAAGGCCGTTTGATCGCGACGGTACCGGTGGGATCGGTGTGTCACGACCCAACCTACGATGAAGCCAAATGTCTCGCGGTGACCGCGAACTGGGCTCAACCTCAGCTCAGGTACGCGAAGACCCCAATGTGCAGGAGGATCTCTCTACTGACGTCTGGCCCAGTCTCCCTCTACCCGCGGAGTTCATGCTCCCCTACTTCTTGAACGACGACTGCACTCCGTTTACCCCGCGAGCGACACGATGCGAGTTGGGTAACTATGCCGCCTACTCAATCGAGGTCCGGTCGATTGATGACGTCCGGGCCGGCATTCGCTTCGCTCGAACGCACAACATTCGTCTAGTGATCAACAACTCCGGACACGAGTGAGTTCTTCAATCTGAGTCGCACGTGGTAAGCGAATTTAACCGACGTAGCTTCTACGGCCAGAGCACTGGAAAGGGGGCGTTGTCTCTGTGGATGCATCACTACAACGAGACCACCTTCATCCGCCACTATTCCTCCGCATACTATTCCGGGCCTGCGCTGCGCGTACAGACGGGCGCGGAAGGTGGAGCCGCGGGGGCGCACGCGTCAGGGGAGGGATACACCGTGGTGGCCGGGGCATGCCCGACGGTCAAGATGGTACCGTTCCTTCTCCTCCCCCCAAAGCTTTAACGCTTACATAGATAGGCCGGTGGGTATCTCGGCGGCGGCGGCCACGGTTATCTTGCGGGACGGTACGGCTTCGCGGCCGACCAGGTACTGGAGTGGGAGCTGGTGACGGCGGACGGGGCGCATGTCGTAGCCACCCCAACGCAGAAGCCTGATCTTTACTGGGCGCTGTCCGGCGGCAGCCCGGGGTCGTTCGGGGTGGTCCTCTCGGCCACGGTGCGGGCGTTCCCCAACGAGATCACTGCCAACGCGGCGTTCTCGTTCGGGGTGCGCGAGGCTGGGGGCGTCGAGTCCTACTGGAAGGCCGTGCACACCTTCCACCACCAACTGAAGCCCCTCCTGGACCAGGGTATCGTGGCCGAATACGTGCTCGCGAACGAGACGCTGGCCGTGACGGGCGTGCTGGCGCCGGGTCACACCCGCGCGTCGCTGCTATTGTCCTTGCAGCCCTTGATGGCGGCACTCGCGGAGTCATCGGGGGGGCGGTTGACAGCCCGATCGCTGAGAATGCGTGTAACTCAGGCGCAGAGCTATCACGATCTATTTGCGGCAGAGATCGCGCCGCTCTTGGCCGAGTTGGCTCTTCCTCCGGCCGTTGCCGGACGGTTCGTCCCGCGCCAGCTGATGGACGGGGACACAACAGCGCTGGACAGCACGCTCCGAGCGATTGCAGACCGGGGGTATTCCTACACGGTGATCGCGCTCAACGTCATCAACGCTATGCGCAACGACACCGCGCCGCCGATTGCCCCCAACGCGGTACAGCCAACCTTCCACGCGGCGTACAGCTCGCTGATGATCAACGCGGGGGAGTCAGGAGGTCTAGACGTACAGCAGGAGTTGGTGGAGGAAATCCTGCCACTGTATGACGCTGTGGCACCGGAGGCGGGTTCTTACAAGAACGAGGGGCATTGGGCGGAGCGGGACGTGAAAACGACGTTCTACGGGGGAATGTACGAACGGCTTGAGGCGATTAAAAACGTAGTAGACCCAAATGGAGTGTTCTACGGTGTTACGTCGGTGGGGTTTGATCGTTTTGAGTGGGATGAGAGGGGTCGTCTATGCCGGGTGATATAGAGTGTTAACATGCTCAAAATATATGACTGGGTCTTGACGTTGACCTGGAGCTCCCGATTCCCTATATAGTTCTAGTTACTAAATTGTGCTTCATCTGCATTTTTGAGCTGGCACGTCTATTTAGTTCTCCATTCTGAAGGTCTGAAAATATCTGCTGCTTCCATGTTTTGTCCGTTAGATCAATTCTATCCATCCTACCTTCTCAACCGCTTCTGCCACCGGTTTGTTGTCGTGGTAATGGATCTATGTATTATAGCCGCTACGCCAAAAAGTTGACCAACTCTTGGTATAGGGCTTAGCCTGAACGTTGTACCCAACGATATATTACTTCTGAGGTTATAAGAAAGCCAACCTAAGAAACATCGACTGTCCATCTTGATAGGCGCCGTGGGGGTGGAAACTGATGCGTCTCTTCAGATGACAAGGCCGCGCTCGAACATGACGTGCCGGGGAGGGGGGGGGGGGGGGGGTCCGCAGTGCGCAGAACGCCCTCCATGGCCGTGACGAGCATGCCAGCCCAGGGTAGAGCACGGTGTCTGTGATGACGTGGTATTCAATCTAGGGGTACTCGGCGATCCGCTGGTAGTTTCGCCGCCGGGGCGCCTAGAGACTCTGAGCATCCTTCGGCATGCCGAGGAAATCGCTACGCACGTGGGCCGGAAACCGGTACGCTTTGGCCGAGTACAACTACAAGTCGTGCCAAAAGTCCCAAGTGTGGTTTGAGGGATATCAGGGGGGGTCGCACGACATCCGGGGGTGTCGGGACTCGGGGCGTGCGGGCTGATGGCGCCCAGGCCATCGTTGATCCCGCAGTCCAGAGATTGCCGGCCGCCTGGAGGGAGACTTCCACAGCGTTCTTGCCCCGGACCAGCCTGATACCTGATGATGTACGGGGTCGCTTTGACGAATCTGTTGTTGCTGGCGTCGAGGATCTGTCGTACCGGGCCTTGTCGAGCCGCTTCGGGGTCGAGGAACGCGCCCCACGGGACGGGTGGGGGCGGAATCCACCACGAGACCACGCGCATGTACAAGGAGTGATACGCGTTGGTGACCTTAGGTTTACGGGCGAGCAGTCCGTCTGGCGAGGGCAATTTGAATCATGACACGTCCCACCAGCACACATTGCGTAACGTGATGACGTCAACCAAGGCACATGTGTCTCTGTGGGAGTATTGCACTGTACAGGATAGGAAACGGACCTGGGTCAGACGTGGGGCAGACGGACATCCCGATCCTGTCAGCGCCAATGCTCTCGGTGAGACATTTGTGCGCATCGACCAATCTATCCTATATACCCCGCACCCCCCACCATCCCAAGGACCGAATATTGAAAATACCTACCAATCGCCATAACAATAGGCAGTGACATTTGTTTACACTCACATCGCCAACATGAAAGCCGCGCGAGTACGCGCAACCTCCCCCGACGGCACGCCATATGGCGTCCCACATCATCCCGCCCCCTCGTCGGCGATTGAGGTCCATGACAATATCCCCAAACCCCAGGTGTCCCAGCCCGGCGAATTGCTCATCCAGGTCAAAGCCTCAACCGTGATCCGCGACAACCTCGAGTGGAACGAGTTGTACCCCCCCAACCATGCCCTCTTAGGCAACGATTTTGCCGGCATCATCGTCGACAAGCACCAAAGTGTGGATGAATACAATGTCGGAGACCACGTCTATGGAATGTCACACGGCAATCGGGGCGGAATGTGGGCCGAATATGCCGTTGTCACGACCGAAGAGGCGGTCCACAAACCGGACCATCTGTCCTGGGAGGAAGCGGCCGCGCTGCCGCTTAGCGCCATGACGGCAGATCAGGCCCTGTTCGTGCATGGGGGACTGGAAACCACACAGTCGCACCCCAAGCGCATTCTGATTACCGGGGCCAGCGGGGGCGTGGGCGTGTATCTCGTGCAGTTCGCCGTCGCCGCTGGTCATCATGTCGTGGCGGCGACCAGCTCCCGCCAGCGCAATGAAGCCTTCCTCCGCTCGATCGGTGCCCACGAGGTGGTCGAGTACACCGACTTTAGCGCGTTACATCCGTTTGACCTGATCGTCGATGTCGTCGGATCCCAGGTGCTTCGCGACTGCTGGAGCGTGATCAAGCCTGATGGCACCCTCATCTCTGTTGATTCCGCCAGTTGGGGGTTTGTCGACGAACACCGTCGCAGCGACATTGGCGTGGAAAAGGAGGGAGTGCGGGCCCTGTTCTTCATCGTGGAACCGTCGAGGAAGAGTATGGAGCGCATCTCGCGACATATTCTGAGCGGGAAGATCAAGGGGTTGGTGCTAAAGACCGTGTCGCTGGACGACGTGCGAGAGGCGTATGAATCGGCACATTCAAGGGGTATCGGGCAGGGCAAAATTGTGATTATTCCTTGATCTCTCCTTCTAGGTTGATGGCCTAGCATACGTTGTTCTGCATAGCCGAAAAGGCTCTGCCGGTGGTTGACAGCGTTCATTCATATTCATGGCCTGTCGGAGGGCGGACTAGGGCAACATCACCTTCACCACCATGCCTCATACCCGTCTCCTTACCACCATTGTCAATTCGATAGCAACTTATTTCTCATTGTATCATGGCTTCAATCACTTTACGGCGGCCGTGTCTAAAATGTGTCTACTCCATACTTGCACAGCGGTCCTCCCGGCGTTCATCATTGTTCCATAGACAGACTCAATAGCAGTTTCATCCCATGTAGGATACAAATTATTCCAGCAAAGATGGGAGATGTAGTTATACCGCACCAGGCTCTGTTCCGGTGTCTTCATATTATAGGCGGAAGACCAGATCCGAACGACGCCGAGGGGGCCAAACTCGCCGGATTCGGCATCCCGCCGTATGGTACCAGGGTTGTTGATGACGTACACGTCCATTTTTGACATGAAACCCCCTTATATCGCTCTTGACGTATCTGCAGCCCGGTTGTTGCATGCGTTGTTCGGGCGGGACTGACAATCGTCGACCAACATACGAGCTTTACAGTCCGTCGCAAGTCCCCGTCAAACACACCCCCGAAACACTCCCGACCACACACAATTCCACCAAATGGCGACACAAAAAGCCGTCGTCGTTATTGCACCGGAGCGGGCGGGCTTGGTATCCGACCGGCCCCTTCCCACCCTACGGGACGACTACATCCTCGTCAAAACCGAAGCGGTGGCCTTGAACCCGACTGATTGGAAGCACATAGCCTTCCTCGCCGCGCCCGGCTGCCTGGTCGGGTGCGACTATGCTGGCGTGGTCCAGGAAGTGGGAAAGGCTGTCCAGAAGCCCTTCCGGAGAGGTGATCGCATCGCGGGCGTCGCGCACGGCGGGAACGTCGTGCAGCACGAGGATGGCGCATTTGCCGAGTACATCGTCGTCAAGGGGGATGTCCAGATGCATATCCCCGAGACCCTCAGCTTCCAGGAAGCTGCCGCGCTCGGCGTCGGCATTGTGACCGTGGGGCAGGGACTCTACCAGAGTTTGAAGCTCGCTCTTCCGACAGCGCCCCGGGAGACCCCCGAGCCTCTCCTCATCTACGGCGGGTCGACCGCGACCGGCACGCTCGCCATCCAGTTCGCCAAACTGTCCGGCTACCGGGTACTGACCACCTGCTCGCCGCATAACTTCGGTCTCGTCCAGGGCCTAGGGGCCGATGCGGTCTACGACTACCACGATCCTACCTCGGCGGCGGCGATCCGGGCGGCCACGGGGGACCGGCTTCAACTGGTCTTTGATACCATCGCGATTGAAGACAGCGCGAAGTACTGCGATACGGCAATTTCGACTCAGGGCGGCGAGTACAGCGCGCTGCTGCCCGTGTCCGTTGAGCGGGAAAACGTGAACAGCCGTTGGACGGTGGGATACACGATCATGGGGGAAGACTTCATGTTTGGCCCCGACTTCTGGGCGGCGCGGCCGGAGGACAAGGCGTTTGCTGAGGAATTCTGGACGATTGCGGAGCCCCTGCTGGCGGCTGGCATCATTAAGCCTCATCCCATCGAGGTGAAACCTGGAGGCCTCCAAGGTGTTCTGGATGGGCTTCAACTGCTGCAGGCGGACAAGGTCAGCGGGAAGAAGCTGGTGTACAATATTTCGGAGACACCTTAGATGTGCCACGGGAATCCAAATTGGTTGTCTATGTTCAGATCTGATGGCTTTATTGCATTGTCAACGCTCAACATTTCCACCTTCCCTTGCACCCGGATCAGAGTCACGGAAGGCTGTATCCCTGCCCGGTGTCGGAGCTAGTGTGGCTACATCAGTAGTGGGATTAGACCGGTTCTGAAATCTAGACGTAGGAACTACTTTGGCTACAGGAAGTTCCATTATTGATCAAGACATACTAATATCTTCACCAAGGGATGGCATGAGTGCGACCTAGGACACCCTAGATGCTATGGTATGGCAGAGTAGCATTTTCGTCCACTTCACCTTTTGGGTAACTTGAAACCCATCCTTGAGGTATGAGTCATATTATGGTTTGCGCAGTCCATCCCGGCCCTGATATACATCTCATGTCATGATGACACCAGGAACGTCGGGACTTGGGCCATGTGGCACCGACAATTATCGACTTCCCCCACTCCCGACAGTTCTTCCCCTCCAACATCCTCACTTTACTCACTATCAAGCATCTTTACTTGGATTACACCACTCTACTAAAACCTCCAAATATCAAGGTCTACCAGTCACTCAACTATGCCTCCTCCATCCTTAGGCCTCTTTGGGAAGCTTCCGTCAGAGACGCGGTTGATGATCTGGGAGTCAGTAATTGGCCATTCTTTCAACCTAACCACCCTCCTCCGGACATCCCGCGGCATATATGAAGACCTCGCAGAACGTATGTACGACAAGTGGGATGTGTATATCCATCCATGCTACGGTGGACACTGGATGGACCCGGCATACCACATCATATACTGCCGCCGCCTGAAGATCACTTGGCGATGGTGTACCGTCTACTCAGAGCATCCCATCCACCGCCAAAAATTCCCCTTCCACAAGGCACAGCTCTTCGTCCACATCCTGCCTCCCGATCCACAGGAGCCGGGAGAGATTGTGTCGTTGTGGAAGAAGCTGAATACGATGGTGCGCACGTTGAATGCCCAGGCGGAGCATCCCAAAAATATTGTGGTTTGCCTCGACCATTCCCGCCGTCGTGACTGGCAGATGGATGGCAAAGCCGTCGAGTCCATCTGCTATCCCGGTGATCGCCGCCCCGATCATAACATTGTTTTTCTGCCGTTCTGCCAGCTGCAAAACATCGGACGCATCAGGGTACAGGCTGAAACATGGCAGCTCGATGAGATTGCAGACTGGGCCCTAATCCAATATGGCTGCGACTTTCTTGTCCACGGCGGCTGTGGGGAGCATGAGGACTCGGATCACAGCCGCAATCCGGAGTATCGCAAGTTCGCACGTGTATTCGGCAACCTTCAGGCACTGGTCATGGACACGGACTTTTTCCTTGACACGCGACTGGATACGCTCCCGGGACGGGTGGCTGCGATGCTCCGCCGCGACCGATTCGCCGGCTGGTTTGGCTTTCATCAATTCCCTCGCGACTCGCCATACCAACAAAAGTGTCTCGAGACCATCCGAAAGTGCCCTCGGGCTGTCAATACCCATGACCCTCGCCTGGAGCAAATGCTGCGCCGATACCGAGCCTTCCGGCTTCTGTATTGGACGGTGCCACAACCCAAGCTTGAGAGACAAGTCCGACAACGTACTGAAGCATGGCAGGCTCATTATATCAATGGGATTTTCGTCTTGACGGAGGATCAACTAGAGGCGGAAGAGGAGCGCCAACGGAACGCCCGGAAACACTACCCGTATGAACGGCCTGGGGAATACTGTGAGTTCGATGCGGCCATCCATGCGTATGTCGGCCGCAACTGTGGCGGCAACTGGCCGATGAGACGACCGCGCTACGAGAGCAGGTGGTGTCCAGACTGCCGGCATGTCGGCTTCGTGTTCGGGTGTGGGAATGGGTGTAAGGATGATGCCTTCTATTGGTTTCGTCCTTGGCATATGAACGAAGTTGATCCTCCAGAGAGCGAATGGGAATATACCGATAGCTCTGATGATGAAAGTACGAGTGTCATCGTAGATGCGTGCGGGACCTTTTCTGATTGTGCAAGTGATACATCCGAGGGTTGTTGGAGTGATGATCGTCTTCTTCAAGTGTACTTCTCCTGAGTCTCGATATTCACTTGCTCTTCCATCATGTATCCAAGCACACAAATAGTCAATTTTATGCCAATACTCTTTCTCACCTTGCACCTGCCTAATCCGGACAGTCAGTGATGTTTACATTGCCTATCCTCCCCCCCCCAAAGCCTTGTTTACCTCAACATCTTCTTTCGGATCAACATCTAATTTCGGAAATCCATAACGAACTTCTTTGATCTTCTATTACCACCATGTCGTCCCCCCCGACCCCCAGTCCATCTGGTTACTACAAGGGAGACGGTATGTCCTCTCTGAATAGCTTTGAAGATACTGAAGTAAACACAGGTAACCCAGCGGCTCCCACCGTATGGCAAGGCAACTCTTGGTGGGGAGGGAGCAATATCGATTGGCTGCTGGCGAGTAGCCCAAACGACATTTCCCTCGATCCTCATGAGAGGTGTCGGCAATACGGCTTCCTTCTACACCTCGGAGATTACGCGGGTCGACTCTTCCACTGCCTTAGGACCGCGGCCATTTCACAAGACTTGAGCCTGGGCAATCGAGTAGTGCCGCTTCGTGACAATTTAACCGACGAGTCTCACGACCCGTCGCCAGAAGCTCGACACACTACCTGGGTTCTGGAACGTAGCTGCCGCTATCTTTCCAACATGAACCTGTTGGTAGACTCTGAGATGGCCGAGTTGGCAATCCGTTCGATCCATGGCCATCTAGCTGGCATTTGCTGTCACCGAATCACCGCCGAATGCCCCACGTCAGTCTTTTCTACATTTCTTCACCCATTCATCCAATCCACCGATCGTCAAGCTGATTTGCAGTCCCGCGCCAGCATTTAACTCCGCATATGCTACGACGAGGTGGCCTGGGAACAATGCGAGGTGTCTGAACACTTCTTAGATGTCGTTTCTGAATTATCTGATTGATGTCCGGTCCTGGAGAAAGGTGCCCTCAACATCTTGTGCATGTTGGAGTACAAACCACACGTTTCGCGATGACTAGTGTCCCATAGCTACCGATGAGAACCTTTTGGGTATTTCCACTGGTTCACCCACAGTTTGGCAACTCTGTCTTCAATAACCCCTGATACAGATGTGGCACAAGTCGGTGGCGTGATTTCGCGATGCTGGCACACCTAACGGTATGGCGATCAAGCCCTGACTAATTAATAATAATATTTACCATTAAGGAATGTCTCTGGGACGGTGGATCAATAGCCCACTGTCGCGGTTGTGGTATTTTAAAGGATTACTTGAAAGATTCCCCACTACGTCTGTGTGTCAAATCTCTTATCAGCGACGGGAGGTCATTTACTCTTTTTCTGCTACGGTGTGAAGACACCGAAATACACGGAGACAGATGCTTTAGTGCCAGGAAAGGGGATAATTAGAGAAGGCCATCCCCAGACCATGAGATCTATATAAAATATAACGCCACAGATCAACACAAACTAGATTAATGAGATACTCCTGTAGAGTTTGAGTATCAAGTTAAGTACAAGCAACAGGTGAGAAGTGAAAAACAAGAAAAAGTGAAGCTAGGTAAAAGAAACGTAACAAAGGAAAGTCTGTGCACTAGTAAGACAAGCGAGTGATATATAAAAGAGTGTCTTCTACCACGTCAGGATACATAGATTTACCCATCTAGAAGAAGCCAATCGCCACGCAGAAGACAGCTAGGAAGGAGTTGCTGAACTGTCCCATGCGGCTGGCAGCGGAGGCCGGGTACGAGGTAGAGACAGGGGGGGCGGAGGTCGGCGTGATGGAGGACGAAGCGGAAGGCGAGAGGGTGTTGCTGGTGCCAGAGCCCGAGCCGGGACCCTGGAGACCACCGTGCTCGCACTGGGCTTGAGCGCCCTTGCAGGCGGCCATGTTGGCACCGGGGGCGGCGCGGCACTCGTTGAATTCGGCGTCGCAGTCCTTGGGACCCGCGGTCGGGGCGGGTTCGGCAGTAGTCGAACTGCTGGAACCACCGTTCTCGCACTGGGTCTGAGCACCCTTGCAGGCGGCCATGTTGGCGCCGGGCTTGGTGCGGCACTCGTCGAATTCCGCATCGCAGTCCTTGGGATCCGCGGTCGGGCTGGGTCCAACGGAAACCGAGGGGTTGAGGCCCTGGTGACTGTGCTCGCAGATGGCTTGGGCGCTCTTGCAATCGCCCTCGTCGGCATCGGGCTTGGCAAGACACTCCTTGAACTCAGTCGTGCAGCCCTCGAGGGTCTTGGCGGTGGACGAGGGCAAGGGCGCTGGGTCCTCAGAGGATGTCGGAGTATCGTCACTGTCGTCATTGATGCAGTCCTCGTGTTCGGCGGTGCAGACAGCCTGGATGGCACCCGGTTTGGTGCGACATTCGTTGAGTTCCTTTTCGCACTTGGCAGGCGCGTCCCGGTCGTCTCTCTTGGTCACGCGCTTTCCGATGTCCGCCTTTTGCAGACAGTTCTGCAGTTGACCGTCGCAGACAGGCATCATGGCACCTGGCTTAGTGCGACACTTGTTGTCCTTGGTCACACACTCCTTGCACAGGCTGCGCGTGAGTTGGCAGGCAGCCTTGTTGGACCCCGGCTTAGTGACACACGCGTTGAAGTCATTTACGCACTGCACAGGCTCGTCCTCTCTCTCGATGGAACGCTTTCCACTCTCCGCCTTCTTGCATTCCTCGAGTTCCCTATTGCAGACTGGCTTAACGGTATTTGGCCGAGTGCTGCACAAGTCGAATTGTTCCCTGCAGGTGAGCTGCGAGCCATCAGCCTTGAAGGCGGTGGGCGGTGCGCTGATACCGCCGGCGGTGGCCAAGGCCGTTGAGGCCAGGGCCAGCGAGAGCACAAGATTGGACTTGACCATGACTGCGAAAGAGGGGGTGATCAAAAAAGATGAACAAAAGAGTGGCGTTGACGGTTCGGAAAAGATCGAGGGGGGCAAGGAGGGAATTTTGCTTTTGGTTTGCTTCTGGAGCGACATGGATACCCTTCAATGGGTTTATATAGATGGCCGCTGTCATGCAACGCTTCAGGCCCGTCGCGACGATCTATGCCTCTCTAGTTTGGCACCAGCGGCGCCAGGAGTGGACAGTCAGTCGGTGGACGGAAGGATTGGAACCACCGACTTCAGCTGTGGCGGTGGATGGTCCCGGGAGAACCCGCCGTCCTGTCGTTGCATCGATCCATGAGACAGGAGGAAGCCTCTACCGCGTCCATAACCAAAATCCCATGCTTCAGGCCATCCCTCAGGAAAGTCCTCCTCGTCTCCTCCGGCGACATCCAGTCTGTCTGCTCCTCTGCGGTGTGTCGACGTCTCTGGCGGAGAGGTTCCTGTCAGTAGCCCTATGGATCGGTCCCGGTGCCAGGGCAAGAGCTGATCGAGGAAGCATGCCAGCTGAATGGTGGAGATTGGACCCTGGCGCAGAGCCTACATCCGCCGTGGTTGCGCTGAAGGGTGGAGCATCCGGCTGCCATGGGCCCCCGCAAATTGCCGGATTCCGCCAGCGCCGTTGCCGATCATCCACACTGTAGACACACTAATTGGGCGAAGGATCACGCCGAACCGCGAGTTCAGCTGGTCTCTATCCTGTGGGAAATTGACTGTCAGGGCCTCCCAGGTCTCTCCTGAAGGTCACTCCCGGGGAACGTTCCGTCCAGTCCTTATCTGCCGTGGGAATGGATGTTGACCGGTGTCTTAACCTTCGCCAGCACGGACAGATCCACTTTCTAGTTGAACAAGCCACAGACTATTGATCTCGCAGCATACCTACTTTCCGGAAGGGACCATTCTATCCCCACTCCGGGGCTGTGCCCTACGGATTGGCCTCCCGGCCGTTGGAGAACGTTCATGGCACAATTTCCTGCACCACTCCGCTTGGGGTGATTGCATTCCGCGGCAGCCGAGGTCTTCATAATCATGCTCGTGATATCACGAGAGGTGCGTTTCATGGACAATACCGGAAATGGAGGGGGAGGAAGCGCGATGCACAGTAGATGACATGAGTCTAGGGCTGGTCGATGTCACGTGTCTCCGTCGGGGGCGATGGTCCTCTGGCTTTGGAACGCTGAGATCGATCCTCGATGGGGATATTGAGCATGAGAATTACAAGAGAACATCGAGCCGTGGGCATCTTTAGAATCCATCAGGATGTGGTCGGAGGGAGTCTGCGCGGGAAATACGGTTATTGGGCGGCGAACGCAGGGAGGACAGTTGTTTTCGAGTGAAGTAAGGTTAGGAAATCACCCTCGTTCCTAGGTCACGCGAGCCTAGTATCCTTGTACATCACTAGGGTGCTGAAGTTTCCATTTCGACGGGGCATATCTTGTGATTTCTCGAGCTGAATGAGCATTGCCTACGGCGTGATCGAGATAGGACCCAAACAGGTTGATGTTTGTTTGGACGTTCCTGAGACGATTCCCTCCTGAGTCAGATCTGTCGGATGTTTATGGTAGGGATCGACAAGGTCTTGGATAAGCAGGCGTTCGAGAAAAGTTTGAAGGGATCCGCGGCCAAGGACGCCACCACGAAGCCCAAGCCTTTTGACAGTAGGTAACAGAGATCACAGCCCACTCGCTTTGCTGTGAATAATGGTGTAGTTCAATGCCTTTCATCGACGTCAGGGATGGTGGCTCCCTAGTCTCCCCATCTAGGGCGGTATACTCTATCCCGGGATGCATATATATGGGAAGACCCATGGGTACCGAGTGGGGACCGATGAAAACCGTTGAAGCATTGAGGATTTCGATGACCCCTATTATTATGAGAATAATGTGAAACGTTGCAGAAAGATGAGGAGTTAAATGCAACATGCGTGAGCAATTCCTGCAGGTCAGCTGACATGCTCGGCCGCTGGCTGATCGCGTGTCTCTGTTTTTAGTAGAACACTCCAACAGTGACATTTTGACAAGTTCGTCAAGGTATATAGGATTCTCGTAAATTATCTCGATCCACAAGACCTAAGACGATATGAAAATCTGTTGTGTAGTTGACTTGACTTGGTTACATCCAATAATCTGGCACAATATATATCTTAGTATTTGTAGCGCAATATTCTATGGAGCCGTCAATAATCATGGAAACCAGACCCGCATGCCAATTGGACGTATAAATGCAGACTTCATTATTCTTCTAGATCCGAATTATCTATATAATTATCACTAGGCTATGACTTTGATCAATATCATTGACAGTCATCGTTCTCGCCAAGCCAGATCCACAAGCGCAGAGGGTAATCCACTGACCCACCGTGGAGAATGTCGAGTACTGCAGAACGCTATAGACAATTTGATCAATTCAATACTTAAATTCAATCATCAATATCATGATGTCCTGATGTTGTCTTCCCCCCGGTGGACATATGCCAATATCAGTGACGCGTCAAGGGGTCACGTGACAACACAGGTCTGTTGCGGCTGGCCGACTCTGCGATGGATTTCTGATCTATCCACCATCCAATTGCTGGTAGGACTTGGCCGCCAATTCCATTGATGTTTTGATCATCTTCATCGGTTTAGACCGACACGCCCCATCAGCTATCTCACATCGCTTCCCAGTGACCAGCAGACAGGGAAGAGAGCTGGCGATGCTGGAATACGCGTCTCTTGCCACAGTTTTGACCCTCGAGATCCACATTCCTGCCCCTGACGGACTGTGGGTCGCAGATCGACTCAAAATGTAGTCGACCTGACGCGACGAAGATGACCCTGACTTACTACGTAGTAGGTGTCGACGCCCCCTACATCCCGTTGATCGACTCCCACAGGTTGATGATCGACGCCTCGTCCAGCAGCGCGTCGATCACGTCGTCGCTCACGTTGATGCCCGCCAGCGGGCTATCCGACCCACACTCCTCCACCGGCATCGTCTCCGACGCCATCGGACCCGGGATAGCCGTCTGTCCCATGTACCCCGGCACGATCTGGCGGATACCCGCGAGAAATACCCCCCGGAAGATTGAAGCGCACGGGTAGGTGTGCTGCATCTGCTCGAGCACCATCATACACAGATCTAGTTTGTTTAGGCCTAGGCGCCGGGAGAGGGGATCCTGCGATTTACAGTTGAGTAGATGGACGTGCATGGCCGGCACGAGCAAGGGTGGTCTAGAGGTCCCCGATTAGTTTTAATAACTAAGGGCAACAAGGCAAAACGGGGGGACTGACGTCATCGGGCCGGCCATGTCCAGTAGCTTCTCGCGCACCATGTTGTCTAGGATGGCGTTGGACTGCAGGGCGGCCGAATCCATCTTCCGTCGCACCTGGCTCAACCAGCTCTCCTGGTGAGCTACGGGGAGACCGGTGGGCGCTTTGGAAATGAACCGGCGGTAGAAGGTGATCAGAAACGCCCTGCGACGGTTAGTCTAACGCTCGCAAGCCCTTGTCTGGCGGCGGGGAAAGAAAAGGGAAACAAAAAAAGAAAACAAACTGACTGGTAATGAAGTTGGAGGTGGTAGCGGTAAAAGGTCGCGAGGCGGCTTTGGGTTGTCTCCGTGGGACTCCCATCCTCAGGCAGGTCGAGACGCATCATATCGGCCTCCAGAGCGGCCACCTGCTCCACAGATGGGCTGGGCCCGCAGGGCTGGTAGCAGACGGTCAGGACCTCTCCCAGCAGCTTGCTCATGTGGATCATCTGCACCCAGTACTGGGCTAAGGTGGCCAAGTCGTCCGGAATGTACATGGCGGCGATCGCCTCGGGCACTCCCGCTAGGTCGGCGAGCAGGTCTGCGGCGGCCGGCCAGGCCGTGTCGCAGTCGTTGAGGTTGATTCTCAGCGGCCGCCCCAAGGTGAGGCTGAGCCACCGGTCGCGGAAGAAGCAGGTCCACCACAGACGGCGCCAAAGACGTACTTGGGGAGGCGGAATGGACGACTTGGACAGTGCCACCACCGAGCAGCGGTGCAGCCCCATGATCTGGCACAGGCTGATGGCGACCCCTGTCCAATACCACGGCTTGGTGTGCATGTCCGTTTGTGAGTGGTAGAATCCTAAGAGTAGGGCCGACTGCAGGAGAACGGTGTTGTCGGTCTCCCCACCGTTGTAGTACAGACACTGTAGCCGTCAGCCTATCACCGTGGAAAAGAAACAGAGGAACAGGTTGCACTTACCGTGGCGCGACTGCAGAAGTCGGTCTTCATCTCCTTTCGCGAATGGTACCCCTCCAGACGCCAGGTCTCCTCCTTGAGGAACTATCCATCTCAAATTAGTCGGTGGCAATTGGACAAACGACGCCTGGGTGCCCGACACTTACGTTGGTCGCGACAGAGAACATGCTCCAGATCAGCAGTAGGTTACCCTGGCTCGGCCCCCCGCCCGGGAACGACTGCAACGTCTCCCGGACATCGAGGACCGGCATGATGGGATGGACGTGGTAAAAATACGCGCGCAGCAGCTCGTAGCACGTGTTGGGCTGGGGGAGGCGGAAGACCCCCTTGTACTGAAGCCACTCCCGGTCCTGGTCGGACAGGGAGCCCGAGGTTTTGGATGGCATCAAAATATGCCGGGGCACCGGGATCTGCGTCGGAGAACACAAGTCCAAGGCCGCCGTGAACCCCGGGGATTCGCCTATTGCGGCGTGTTAGCATCGATGATCATCATCAAAGTCGACCAAAGGAGGAATGTATACCCGTATAGAACGGCGCCTGGCCCTGTTGGACGCTCCGACCCAGGACTGTGTTGGCTATCTCAGCCCCCGTCTGCTCCTCGTCCGGGTGCAGAATCTGTTCCGGCGACGATGTGCGCGGTTGATGAGCTTCCGGTGTGATGAAAGGACCATCTACCGAGGTCGGGGGCGTTAGTTGAGGTCGGTTCGTCTGGGCCATGCCAGCCTCCTGCGACAGCGGACTCGACAGCGGAGTCGACAGTGGGGATGACGGCGAGGCATGCGGTCGGCACTTAGGTCTGCCCGACACGTGAGTGGATGATCTGGAGATCCTCGACGGGACCTGTTCTTACGTTGGCATTTTTGCATGGGGAATGATACACTGCGTACGATCCTGCGTACAGCCGATACAGGGCACCCCGGTCACCGTGAGGCTACAGCGCACCTTGCGCTGCCGACATTTCTGGCACGCGACGGCCGAGCGATGGCGACGGCCGGACATATCGACGAATCTACTAAAGATGACACCGGTCGGGATATTGTAGAGTTGATCAAGCTCGGGTTGCCGAGGGAAGACAGCGCCAAGGGGGGAGACGTTAGGGCTTTTACGGACGCGTCCTCGGGTAGCTCGGGATGGCGAGCGGATCCAACCGCGGTAACGGATTGCCCCGTCGCCACTCATCCCGGTGGGTCCGCCGCCGATATCTACCATTACCGGTTACTAGGTTCGTCGATGACTGATTAAGCTTTGGAATCATTGAAGAATACGATTACACGCGGATAATGCCCGCAAACGCCCGAGAGTCGTCCAGATGCAGTCTTTCCTTCTTCGTGCCGTCCAGGTTACACCGGTAGATGCTGCCCCCTAGGTCGGTGATATAGACGCAGCCATGCTCCCGGTCCAATGTCAGTCCGATTGCCTCGTTCAGATTCCGGGTGACGATCTCATATTTCCGGGATGACGTGGGCGGCTCCGGGAGACCCGCCGCATCCAGGGTCACCTTGTTCAGCGAGTTACCGAAGGGGAGTTCACCGCGGTCGGTCCAGTAAAGTGTGCGCGACGTCTCGTCGATCTCGAGGTCGATGGGCTCGGGGAGGTCGCCCAGGATACACTGCACGTCGTCCCGCGAACTGGCCGACTGGCCCACCGGGGTCGCGATGGAGGCGGAGAAGATGCGTCCTTTGCCGCCCTTGGAGGGTCCCTTTTGTGTCCAGTAGAATCGTCCTAGAGTCGGAGCCACCGCCACGCCAACACACCACTGGCGGACGTAGTCGGTGTCGGTCCGCGAGCGGTTGTCAATCAGGAGTTCCAAATCCGCGCCATCGAAGCCGCACCGGTAGACACATGCCCCCTCGCGGTCGGAGAAGTAGATCTTCTGCGCGGCGGCATGCACCGCCAATTGCTTTGGAGTGTTGACGGTACCGGGGGCCACAAGCGTGCGGATATCACCGCCGTCGAGGGTGGCCGAGTACACGGCGCCGTCCATCTTTCCCGGGGTGCCCATGCAGGTCCAGAAGATGCGACCACTGTCGCGGTCAACGCCCAGACCGTCCGGCAAGGCCTGCTGGGGCACCACACAGTGTTGGAGCTTTCCCTCCGTCGTCAACTCGAGGATCTCACCGGACTGCAAGGGGGATGTAGCAGCGGACAGTCCCAGATCCAAAACCAGGAGCTTCGATTGGGTGGACGGAGCGGTTGCCTGGGGCTCGGCGGGCGGGTAGAGACCCCCCTTGGAGGACTTATTGCCCAGTTTGCCATCGTTCAGGTAGTGTTTCTGCAGGAAGTCGACCGTCGTTCCCGGGGACAGCCCCCTCTCATCGATGTAGTGCTTTTCGATGAACGCAACAGTATCCAGCCCGACCCCTATGTGGTTCCGTCAGCGTGCTGGCAGCGAATGGATGGGAATGATTTCAAAGACAAGGGGGCAACGCACGATCCATCATCTCACAAGGCAGGGTATTCCCCTTGACAAACATTTCGTTCCACATCGAGTCTATCTCCTTGGGTTCGGATACGCCGTCGGACAGGATGGTTAGCACCTCGCGCTTGACTGCCGCCCATAGGCGGTTGAAAATGAAGCCCGTCGATTCTTTGCGGGCCACGTAGGGGCTTGTCGCCGCTTCCTTGGAGCGCTCCGCCATGAAGGGGATCAGGCCCTCGTGGGTATACCCGTCGGTCATTAGCTCGACGATCATACACGCCGGGGGCATGTAGTAGTGCATGTTGAGGATGCGGGCCTTGGCGCTGTCAGAGACGCCCACGATCATCTCCGAGGACTTGTACGACGAGGAGTTGGAGGCCAGGATGCAATCCCTCGGAGCAGTAGCCTCAAGCTCCGCGAACGTCGCAATCTTCAGCTCGATCTTCTCGGGCACGGCCTCGATAACCAGCCACGCGTTGTCGACGGCGCCCTTGATGTCCGGGAATGCCTGGCATTTGCCCGGTAGCTGCCCGGTCTTCTGCGCATACGCCACGACATTCTCTTCCACATAGGCCACGCCTGCCGTCCGCTGCTCCGGGTTGGGATCTCGGACGCTGACGTTGTAGCCTGCGGAGGCCCAAATGCATGCTGCAAGGGTCAAATCAAAAGTTACTAAGAGCTACAGTAATGCTTTCGACGAGGTGAAACATACCAATCCTTCGCCCCAGGACGCCAGCGCCTAGCACGGCCACCGGCCGACTGCGGTAGTTCTGTGGGGGATTCCAGGCCAGATGCATGGTTTGGGAGTATAAGAGGGAATGTTGACAAAGTGACAAAGTTCTTCGCGAGATTGAACTTGGTTACGGTTTTGGTGATAGGTGTGGGATTGGGTTGATATTATGGATCGCAATTGTGCGAAAGGATTGAAGTCGTCGTAAGCATCGACAACGACCTTGTGCCGCCACAGTCTGTATTTGTATTCTCGTCCATTCAACCTAGGTCAGATGTTTGGGTCCAACAATCGCCCCCCCACGAGCATGTTTCCCGCACCCGCGGGAGACCGGCTCTGACGAGGGATGACTCCGACCTCGACCCCTGAGGCAATTACCTAGATAAGAATTGGGACCCCATAGTGGCCTAGTCCACAGACGCAACTGGGTGGTTCCCTATTGCGAAAATGTCAAGACAACCTGCCGGCATGCCGACTGGGTCGGGATGGGGCATCCGAGATCCACACCCGACCCACATACCGAGGAAGGCACCTCGGGATGCCGTTGAGATTAAGGAACAGGATAGGATCCAATTTCGATGGCGATCAGCGTGGAATGGGCTATTAATATCCGCAATATCTATAAATGTTTACTGTCCTGGTCGCGGTCGTGGATAACGATCATTTTACATCCATTTATCTTACATTCCTGCCGGCGGTCCCAACACGCTCCGATCCCTTTCATCCCCAACACTCTGAATCCCCCCAGGATGGCGAAAGAAGTCCGGGAATACACGCTGGATGAGGTGAAGGCCCACCAGACCAAAAAGGACCTGTGGGTAGCCATTCATGGCAAAGGTATGGCAGTACATCCCGTATCGCATCTCCACAGTCTTCTCATCGGCTACTAGTTTACGATATCACGGGATACGTTCGCGACCATCCTGGCGGCGCAGACGTGCTGGTAGACGTTGCGGGAACCGATGCCACTGAAGCGTACGAGGATGTTGGCCATTCCGAAGATGCCAATGAGATTCTGGCGACCTATCTCATCGGCACCCTCAAGGGCGCTCAGGACTTCGTCCGCAAACAGGCTGTGCGAGTGATTCAACCACAGCCCGTCGCCCCCGTCGCCGCGCCCAAGGGTTCGGGATCGTCCCTCGGGGCCCTATCTGTAACGGCCGCCTCCATTGGTAGTCTGCTGGCGCTTTACTTTTCCTCGCGACACCACGCGGGCTTTAACCACGTGCTGGCCCAGCTCCCTCGTCTCCAGCTCCCACAAATTCCAGCGGGGTACGGGAAGTCTCTGCAAGGTGGATTCGGGGGTGGCTTCCTGGTGGCGAGCGCCATCTCCGCGGTAGTGGGCAGTGTGGTCGCCTCGCGATTGTCCAAACTCACTCAGATCCAGACCGGTTTCACACACTACCCGCCGCACATGAAGTCACGCCGGAGGCCCACACCCAACCCCCACCTTGTGGAGGGCTTCCTCCACCCCAAGTCTTACCAAAACCTCCCCCTGGTGCGGAAAGATGCCCTCTCGCCTAACGTCTACCGCTTCGTCTTCCAGCTACCGGGTCCACGAGATGTGATCGGGCTGCCAATCGGCCAGCATGTCGCCATCCAGACCACCATTGACGGCCATACTGTCTCCCGCTCGTACACGCCGACATCTAACAACCTCGACCTGGGCCGGTTAGAGCTGGTTATCAAATGCTACCCGGACGGCCTCCTGACAGGAAAGTATCTGGCAAACTTGGAGGTGGGCGACCGCGTGCAGTTCCGCGGGCCCAAGGGCGCCATGAAATACCAGCGCGGACTGTGCCGGCAGATCGGCATGATCGCGGGCGGGACGGGCATCACACCCATGTACCAGCTCATCCGGGCCATCTGCGAGGACGACACGGACACGACCCAGATCTCATTGGTGTACGCCAATCGCACCGAGGATGACATCCTGCTGCGGGACGAGCTTGACGCCTTCGCGCGACGGTACCCACAGAACCTCAAGGTCTGGTACATGCTCGATCACCCGCCGCAGGACTGGGCGTATGGGTCGGGCTATGTGACGCCGGCGGTGATGGCGGAGAAGCTCCCGGCGGCGGGTCCCAACACCAAGACGATGCTGTGTGGACCACCAGGCATGGTGAACGCAGCGAAGAAGGGCTTGGTGGCTGCTGGGTATGCCTCTCCAGGGGCTGTGGCCAAGATGACAGATGAGATCTTCTGTTTCTAGGCGACGCTTTTTATTAGGTTTGCTTTTTGTTGTTTTAAGATTTACTTCTGCTGTTTTCCGGTGTTTATTTCTCTGTATATAGTGGCCGGTGTTTCACTATATGGGGTGTGCTGTTTATGAATTTTATCATGCATCAATACTGAGATAGACCATTATGCGAAACCTACTATTCGAGATCAATCAGTATACCTATCTATACCTTCAACAAATTTGTCTTGAATACGATGTAGTCACGCTATCAGTTTTTGGCCAATTTACAAACTTATGGCATTTTCTCGTGGTAAGAATATGTCGGATGATACCTTCGTTCATGTGAAATGAACCCAGGGGCATCAATCGGGCTCAGTCATTGTTGCGTTTGTTTTCCCTGGCAATCAGTGAGGGAAATGTCCCCTCTGTACTGTCCTTTTACTAACCATTCCTCTAACGTCATCGTGGGATAATAAAACCAACCTCCCTTCTCCCTTCCAAGGCGATGAGAATCCTCAACCGCAGACCCACAAACTGAAGTGGGCCAGAATAACTACCGAAGTCTGCCAGTGACTCAGGTAATGATAGGGGTATAATGCCTCGAATAAGATTGGTTGCCACGTTCACATCCACAAGGGGAAAGACAACGCAATGGAAAGAAAGCCCTGACACGGCCAGGAGAGAAAGCGGAGACACCCGACCCTGGTGCCGATCCGATCCCGCTGTCACGTCGGCATGCCGAGGGAAGTTACCGGATTCGGTATTATGCTACTATGCGGCCCGCCCCAACAGCATTTCGAGCCAGTCGGAAAGACAAAAGCGGACCCACTCACCGAGGTAGCAAGCTACTCTATCCATGGGTCTGTTCTATTCTAGAATGACACGCCTCATCCTTCTTGCAGACTTGCCTACCTCGGTGTGGATCGTCCACGCAATATTTATACGCTACTTATATAGTGGAAGTGTCGCCAGTGGACAGCGACATACCCTCGCGTCGTCTGATCATACAAGACATCCATCACAATGTCAGTACAACGCTTCTATCTCCTCGGAGAACCGACTTCTAGCGCCAAAGACATCGAGGTGGGCGCTATTCGCACCCTGGTCGACCTCAAAGACTTGCTGGCAGCCCACTTCGCTGTCGTAGAGCCCAATGGTGAGACCGCTTCCTCCCTTCGTTCTTCTTTCTCAGCGGAGTACTGATTGGATAGGCATTGGATTCCAACTCGAGGATACCATCCTAAACGGACTCTCCGAAGTTACCGGCGCCAATGGTCCCGTTGCCATTACGATTGACGGCAATCCCGTTCGCGAACCGTCCGGGCCCAAGGGATTGCCCATGGTGGGCAACTTCCTCCAAATTTACCCAGACCACTTGGGGAACCACCAGCGCCTGTTTGAACAGTACGGTCCGATTATCAAGACTACCAGTCTTGGTCGGGTAATCTACCAGACCAACGACCCGACCCTGTCTGCCATCGTGCTGGCCGAGTCGGACTTCTTCTCCAAAGTGATCAACGACTCCCACCCGCTGGCTGCTCTCAAGACGCGCGATGCGGGCATCTTCCTGGGGGACACCGATACCCCCGAGTGGCGCATCACGCACAAGTTCCTGCCCCCGGCCCTGGGGCCCAAGGCCGTGCGACACTATGCTCCGACCATGCAGCAAACAGTGGAGGACTCCTTCAAGGTGTTCGATGCCTTCGACGAGCAGGGCGAGGCATGGAACGTCTACCAGTACATGTTAAAGCTGGGGTCGCAGGCTGTTGGCAAGCTCACTCTGGGTTTCGACTTCAACCACTTCACCTCCCCCGACGCCCCGCTACATGAGATGGTCGACGGCATCGCCGAACTGCTGTCGCTGAACAAGAAGGTCACCTCCCGCGGTGACTGGTACGCCAAGCTGCCCTTCGGGGACCCCCAGCACCTGCGCAAGCTGCGAGCTCGCCTGGATGAGATGGTCGCCGAGCAGATCCGGCAAGCGGAGCGCGGAGGTGTGGTTGATCTGCCCCTGCAGGATGCCGCTCTCCGCGCATCCAACATGGTTGGTAAGGATATTCCCCGGCTCCGCTCCCTACAATCCCATGCGAATGAAATGCTAACGGAACAGACTACGCCGTCCGTGCGGTTGACAACAAGGGTGAGAAGCTGCCGCAGTCTAGCTTAATCCCGGCGCTGTTCGTGGCCACGGCGGCCGGTTTCACGACGACGAGCTCACTGCTGTCGTGGCTGATCTACGCGATGGTCACCTACCCGGGAGTGCAGGACCGCCTGCTGCAGGAGCTGATCGACAATGACATCGACGAGAACACCCCGATCACGGCGGACTTGACGGACAAACTAGATTACGTGGACAAATTCATCAAAGAGACGCAACGACGACACAACCCGTCGTACCAGCCGGGACGCACCGCCCAGCTAGACCTCATCCTGCCTGGGGGGTACAAGATCCCCAAGGACAGTGTCGTGGTGGCCGCGCTTCACCACATCCACATGAACGCCGACCACTGGGACAACCCGCAACAGTTCAACCCCGACCGGTGGGACACGGAGCAGGTCAAGAACCGACACAAGGCGTCCTACATCCCATTCGCCACGGGGCAGCGCATGTGCATCGGCTTCAACTTCGCCCTGCAGGAGATTAAGGTGTTCCTGCCCAAGTTGGTGTACCGGTACAAGTTCATCCGCGAGGGTCAGGAGCCTATTGAGTACGATCCCATGTTCCAGCTGATCCGTCCCAACAATCTGTACGTTCGGGCCGAGCGACGCGTCAAGTGGCCGCCCAAGACGGAGTCGACGGCTGCGGCGTGAGGTCCACTCCCATCCGATATCGTGTACATAGCTTGTTAGATAGCGTGGTCGGTTTACTTGTGCTTATTTTCCTTCATATCAAATCCAATGTGTGAGATAATATGATGGTCCCTGCGATGACGTTATGCCACTATATATAAAACTCGGTCAAGATCATTCATCAATGGAGTTTAACATTATATTAAGTCAATTTCCACAAGTATCTGTTTGGAAGAAAGGTTAGACTCCTTAATATAATGGTTTTTATGTTTGATGAATCTTCCCAAGTCCTTTGGAGTGACAAGCTTTATTTTTCATATCATGTACAAGGGACGGCCCGTCACATGAAGTGTCTAAAATACTATTGTGATAACTAGAGAGACGGATGGTCGAACAACTGAGCGAGAAATAAATATAAAGTCTTGAAGTATCATCAAACAAGCATCAAAGAAAATATAGTAGAGTATGCTTGACAGGTCCATCGGATATCTTTCTATTGTCCCAAATGTATGCTTGTCAAGATTGAAGATTATTGTACCGAGTATAAACAGTAAAGATAATATCATTCCTGTCATTGCTCGTTCCATTTAATTACGACATGGCATATTCTAGCTATCAATTAGGCGCAGTGGCTATTGACATTGTATGTACTATTTATCTATCTGGTGTTCGGGACCACATATGGAAACTTTTGACGCAGATCTAGTACAAGGAGCCTTGAGCTGGCGCCCTCTATGAAAAGGTCATTTCCAATTACTGATCGAACCATCCCACGCCGTGTTTTGCATTCACGAAATCAATCTCCTCTGCATATCTCTCCGTCTCCACGAAGTCATTGTCTTCACTCATTCCCTCGATAGGCTCAAGAGTTCGTGTCCCCAAACAAGTGTCCTTTCGTTGATTGGAGCTGTAACAGATCGTCTCTGCAGATCTTGGATCTATCCTCCCAGACCCCATTTCCTGAGACAGTGGGTCGATCGTCGTGACATTTTCCGCCACCCGATCCCCCTTGCGTCGCTGGCGCGTCGAATCAAAGTTAGACGGGGGAAAGCTTAAGTTCAGGCTGCGTGGACGCGAGACCCTCCGCTAAATCTTCCGGTTGACCTGTCCAATTGATCAACAGCGTCAAGGGTTTGGCTGCACCGTGGACTCGGCAATTCGCACCCCGGACAGAACCAGCACCCAAAATCCCGGGTTATGAATGGCATGGGTAATGGGAGGTTGACAGTCCGCAAGAACTGGAGTCTTGGTCTCGCTCCACGGTGGGCCCGGAACAGGGGCTTCGCAAGGCTATATATGTCCCCTCCCCATTTGACTTCTCGGAGGCCAGTCCTAATTTTCAACAGATACCGGAACACTGTCGCTCCATGGACTTTCTCTTTCTGCTACCACCACGCTCTTTCAGCACCCTGTGAGCCATGAACAAGTATCAGATGCCGGCGTCGCCGCCGCCACCGGGGGTAAAGCCCAACCTAGTCAACCCGCCCGGGTCGGAGTATGAGATATTCTCCGTCAGTATTGCGATGTGTGCCACCGCAACGTTCGTTCTGATGGCTCGTTTATATACGCGGGGGATCATTCTACGGGCGTTGGGTCTAGATGACTGTAAGTGATTCAAAATCCTTCTGTGTCAAGAGATGCGTTGAACTGGTCCACATCTAGGGCTCTGCGTTGGGGGCTCAGTGTGCGCCTGGATCTTTGCAATTCTCAGCATTGCTAGTATGTCGAGTCAACACCTCCCTCTTGCGGACCCCGCTGATCTCGCTCAAGATATCCCCAATGGATATGGAGTTCATATCTGGAACCTACGCGTGCACAACGTCATCGACTTCAAAAAGGTACACCTCCCTCGGCGCACAATAGGAAATACCATGCTTAGACCGCCCGACTAGGTGGATCTCGGGGAGGAAAACGTCTACGCAATCGGGGTGGGCCTCGTGAAGACGGCGATCCTCGTCTTCTACCTGCGTCTCAGCCCCGAAAGACGGTTTCGCCAGCTCACCTGGGCTATTATGGGTTTTGTCATTTTGTACAGTGTAATCAGCGTACTTCTGTTCACCATCGGCTGCATCCCCGTGGACGCCATGTGGGACATCACCCTGATGGACCATGCCAAATGTTTTGACCAATTGTCGTTCGTGTATGCGAACGCCGCGTGCAATGTGTTCTCCGACCTGGTCACCCTGATCCTTCCCATCAAGCTGTGTTATAACCTCCAGACCACATTCCGGCAGAAGGCCCTTCTCCTGGGTCTCTTCACAATGGGCTCATTGTATGTGGACCCCACTCGGCACCGCAGCCATATCCCCTTCTCCCCACTGACGGGCCGTTACAGTGCCTGCGTGGTGGCCATCGTTAGGATTGTGACCATGTTGCCCTTTGGCCACAGCAATGACCTAACCTGGTATAAGGTGACCATCGCGAAGTGGTGGTATGTATGTCTCGTCCGATCTCTCGCCCACAAGGCTGACACCGAGAAAGTATGGTCGAGATCAACGTCTGCATCATCTGCGCCTGTCTTCCCGCCATGCGGCCGCTGTTCGCCAAAGCGTTCCCCGGAGTCTTCTCAACCATGGGCTCGCGAGGGACCCCCCTAGAACCAAGTGCCGACAGTTATCAGATGACGCCGAAGAAACGCGCTCGCCGGTGGGACTATATTACTGGCGTTGACTCTCAATGGACGGCTGTGGAGAGCGAAGAGGCGGGCCAGAGGAGGAGTGAGCGTCCGGCTGTCGCGTCCAAGGACGATGAAGAGGCGATCATGCGCTCGACTGATATCACGGTGGCTTATAGTCGACGGTAATCCACTCTCGTGGTGGGGGTATCACAGCCTCTTTATTTGCAGTATCTCGCAGCCTTGTAGTTTTCTGTCTGGTGGTTATACCGAACAATATTGCCAAGGCGAAGCCGGTGATGTCAATAGTGTGAAATAGCGCAATTATCATCTGCTCCCTAGGCCTTATGTACATCCATATTCCATACAGGGGGTTTGTAATGGGTCAAGCCTGAGAAAAAAAAGCAGTATCCTCATCTCCGTAGCTACAGTGGTCGTTATGTGATATCATCATATATACAATGGCACAGACTCCAAGATCAAAGATGGGGCTTGCCATGTGCTCCCCCTAGTTCTCCCACGGTGGTTCCATTCGACAGCTTCAACCCCACGGGTAGACCTCTCATAAACTTGCGGGTAAACGGCTGACTCTTCCTCGCGGCGAGGACCTCTTCCACGTCCATGTACATATCGTATCTAAATCCGAATTAGCCGGCAGTCCGCAATAGTGGTCTAGGAACTCACGCGTTCATCTCCTCGATGGTCAATTTCTGCTTCTCATCCTCCACTTTGTATGTGGCCGTATTGGTATTGCTAGAAAAGCCTGCCACAAATCAACACATTATCAACCCGCGCCACCATCGTCAAATTCACTCACCAATGCGCTCGTTGATGTTGTACGCCGCCTTCGCTGACGCCGCCTGCACCTTGGTGGCTCGCGGAAGTCGCACTTCCTGGTAGACCTGCAGGGTGTCCGCCACATCACCAGAGAAATAGGATGGGCTGAACAGGACACCCAGGGCCGCGGCGTCCTCGATGGCCATACAGGCCCCTTGGCTCTGGTGGGGCATCATCTGTGGGCTTCATTAGCCGACTTTCCGCTTTAATTGGAGACATAAACATACCGGGTGCCCTGCATCACCCAGCAGACAAACCATGCTGCGGGTGATATACGGGTACGGCTTACTGGGTACAGGTTAGTGCAAAAGCCATGCCGCGATGGGTGAGATTGTCTTACTGAATCCACAGACGCCATGGACGGATCTCCTGGCCAATCTTCAAATGTTCTAGCACTCGACTGTCCAAGTGAGGATAGGGGGCCAGGAGGTCCTTGACCGGCAGGTCGTCGCCTCCCCAGGTGTGGTTAGTGAAGTCGCCCTGTTCACGCGCAAAGAAGCAGTAATACGACAGCAGTTGCCCGCCGTTGCAGGGCGACAGGACGATCTTATCCCATTTGCCTTCTTGGCCACCCCAGTACTCCAGGGCACTGTCTTTGGAGTAGTCGATCAGTCCCAGCCGGACGGCGTCCTCGGTCTTGACGTTTGCATGAAGACAGCTCGAATCGGCGGGCCTCTTCTCGGGATGGAGGCCGAGAATGCTGCGGACGGACGAGCCAATGCCATCGGCGCCGACAATCAAATCGTGGCGAACGGTCTTGCCGTTAGTGAAGGTAATGACACCCGTCTGCAGATTGATGTCTTTGCACTGCTTCTGTTAGCTTTCTGTCCCTTGCTTTCGACTAGTCACGACAGATGCATGCATACCTGATGATTTACCAAGAGCCGCGTGGGACTCCCCGGTCCTTCCTCCTGCATCGCACAGTCCTTCAACATCGCATGCATATACTGCCGATGGAACATATTATACACATAGCCCCACCGCTCCTCATACCCGTCCAAATCGTAGACGCTGACCGGATCACCCGTCTTCCAGTCGCGATTGATCAACTTTCGCAAGATGACGGGGTCCCCTTTGGCGATGTCCACCCCCCACTCATGCAGCCAGCGCGTCCCATTCGCCGCGCAGGAGATGGACGCGCCCACTTCCCCACTGAAGTCATGACGCTCGTAGATGACCGTGTCGTGGCCCGCCCGTCGCAGCGCGATCGCTGCCGCCAGCCCGCCGATGCCGCCACCCACGATGCCGATGGTGAGAGGTCGCCAGCCTGATGACATTTTTTTGCTCTCTCTTGTTATTCAACGATGATATCGCAGTAAAGTATTGTTGATCGATAGTTGGCATTAATCCCATTCCATGGGAATGGTGGCGTTCTTATGACATCGTCTCCTCATCAAGGCCGCCTGTGTCGGGCCGCCTGTATTGGACCATGGGGGGGCGGACCGCTCCCTGGGCAGTACCCGACGGCGGTTATCCACGGATCGCAGATGGACCATTGTCGGATGACAGCAGACTCAAGAATCAGATGAACAAGGTTCACCGGGTGGGGAAGTGAAGATCACTGCATGTCATTGTCTCGTCCAGAAACCCGAGGACAAGCGCGCGATCGAAGGGAAACAGTCGATCACATGATGCAGGCAGCCCTAGATGCAGCCTCCAGGTCGATCATCTCCATGACAGCTTCAAAACAGTCAATCCTAACGGGGATTGTCTTGTTTTCCGTCCCCATGACGGGTATGCGACTAGAAGTGGATCTTTTCAGATTAGTTCCATCTTGATAGGTCGAACGGACGTCAGAACCCACACCTGACACAAGTTGACTGGATGAGATCCACCCAACGGTCGGCCTTCACACCCCGCACCGACAACAACCCCCCTTTCCCCTCCCTCGTATTCCTGCGTCCCTGCAATCCATTACGAGAAGTAATATTACGTGCATCATGTCCGAGATCCGCAAGAACGTCACGGTCATCACCGGCACGGGGGGCATCGGCCTCGCGGTCGCTCGCAGTCTTGCCCTTAACACCCACCTCGTGCTGGCCGACTACTCGCCCACCCAGCTCGACGCCGCCGCGCAGGTCCTGCGCGACGAAGGCCACACCGTCACTACGCACGCGACCGACGTGTCTGACTGGAAATCGGTGCAGAGTCTGGCCGAGACAGCAGCCCAGGTCGACGGGCCCATCGCCACCATCGTGCACACGGCGGGTTTGTCCCCGGTGCAGGCGCCGCCAGCCCGCATCTACGAGGTCGACCTCCTCGGCACGGCCCACGTCATCGACGCCTTTCTCCCCGTCGTGGGCGCGGGTGCGACCCTGACGGTCATCGCTAGCATGGTGGGACACTACGTCGTTGGGAAACTGTCCCCCGAATTCGAGGAGCACCTGGCCACTGCGCCGGTGTCGTCGCTGTTGTCGCACCCCCACCTTGATTCCAGCGGATTCGACCGGTCTGATCCGGCCAAGGCGCAGACGATGGCAGCCGGGGCCTACTGCACCTCCAAGCGGGGGAATATCCTGCGAGTGCAGGCCGCCGCGCGGGCGTGGGGGCTGAAGGGCGCCCGCATCAACTCCGTCAGTCCCGGGATTATCAACACACCTATGAGTCGCATGGAGGCCGAGCGAGGGGCCGGCGGGCATATCCAGAAGCTCGTGGATGAGAGTCCGATGCGTCGGAAGGGGACCGCGTCGGACATCGCGGGCATGGTTGCGTTTCTGGCCAGTCCGGCGGCGTCGTTTCTGACGGGCAGTGATTATTTGGTGGATGGGGGTTCCGTAGCCGTGCACCGATGGGGGAGTGCGTAAGAGCTTCAAGGCATGTAAGGAAGCCGGGGCCATTAATTGGGGACATGATCCATGGGATGTACATTATACGTTATATTAATACCATCCGCTGCGAGTAGACAATCCATGTTGAATTGCAGTTCTCTAATCTCATAAGCTCATGTAGACAATTCATTAATCGTGGTCAAATGGTTCAGTGAACGGCAGAAGTTGTTTTGCGCTGGATACAAAAGGTATGTATGCTACTCAAGATCCGTATCCTCATCATCCGTCTCGGCGACGTAGATTCCCCCGTGCACGTCATGCATGTGGTCGTAGATGATATCCCCCGCATAACTGTCCCCGCAAAAGTAGCACCAGTGACTGCCACACTCTTCCACCGGACACTGGATGTGCCCACAGCCCGAGACGCAATGGGTCATCGTGCCGCACTGCGGACACGGCTTGATCATGCTGACCCTTTCCGCCGCATCTTTTGACATCCCAGTCTCTGCCATAATCTCCGCCAAATCTCGTTCGGTGCGGATCCGCTGACGCTCTTGCTTATCGACACATTCTTCGCACGACCAGTCCGCTCGAACCGGTGGGGCCTCTCGCGCGCAAGTGCGTTCGAGGTACTGCTTCGCGCTCCCGCAGTCGCCGCACCACGCGTAGATCCACATTCCCTGATCGCGAACCGCATCGCCCAACCCTTGCACTGCATGGATTCCCATGCCGTATTTACAGAGGGTCCGCGCCGTCGGAAGTCGGCGACAGAAGGGACACCCCAGCGCGGCCGGGTTAATGATGCGACCTGGGCCATTGAGCCCGTACCAACTGGTCATGCAGGCAGTGCATATCCGCTGTCCGCAACCTCGCCGCCCACAGGCTGCATGCAGAGTATCCGGGCGGAACGTAGAGAAGCATAGAGAACAGTCCACCCCGCTCGTTTTGCGGCTAGTCACGAACTCTTGGAGCGTGGATAGAAGGTCTGCAGCATTTCGGATCGGCTTGGCAGATTGGGTCAGGGCTCTCTCATGTGGAGGGAAGAGTGCAATGCGGGACAGAAAGCCATCTGTTCCCATAGCAGAGATGGTATTGAACAAGGAGCGGCCGGTGAAGGGGCTGCGGTCTGGATTCATGGCATCACGGATCAACCAAGCCAAGGTGTTTTCGGCAGCTATCTGGCGTGCCGTCACACCAAGCTCTATCGTTGTTGGGAGGCCGGACTCGCAATGGGGGCAGGCGAACGCGTCTTCAGTAAAGGAGTCCGGTCGGTAGGCATGAGGCCAGATCATCCGGTTTAGGCACTTGTGGCATTCCACCACGGGGCTTGGGCGTCGACTTTGAGGAGGCCCACTGAAGCGGCAATAGTGGCATTTCGCCCGGACGCCCAGGCACTCTGGGTTGTAGACCACGTACTGACCCCGGCACTTCGGTTCAATGCATTCAACCCAAGTTGCATCCGAGCCGGTAGTCATGTCGCGTGAAACATGGCCTTGGATTCGCACTTCTTTTTCCTGCTCACTCTGATAGTCTTCTGCAAGGCAAAGCCCACAGATTTCACTGTCTCCCATGATTGTAACAGACCGCGGGTATTGGCATGACTGGCAGAACACCAGTGGCCCAATGCTAGCCTTCGTTTTGTCCGGGGTCCAGGGCACTCGAGCAGTGAGAGGCGCATCTAGGTTACTTTCCACTATCTTAAAGGCGATCAGTTGCTGAAACAACGTCCGGTCTACGGTGTTCAGGAGCTGCCGTGGGCGGCCCAGTCCTCTTTCCTCCCCGATCCCAGACGCGCCCTGTTCGAACTGGCTTCGGTATGTGTCATCGGCATCCAAGAGCAAGCTCAGGCAATCAATGGTCCAGTTCTCGGGGACTGACATATCACTCCACTTATCGCGGAAGCTCAATACCTCTTGTTCCGCCACTGCAGCAAGAGGCGTGAATCCCAACCTAAGGGAGAGGGCGGCCACAAGGGCCGCGGGACGGGCGGATAACTTGGTTCCTGGGACAATCAGGTGAAAGAGTACTTTCCAGAACTGTCGGTCGTGTTCATAGCTTGCTAGGGAGAGTGGTATGCGGGCCACTTGGTCGATGCCGGTAGCAGCGATGTGTTCCGGCATGTCCCTGGCCGACTCCACGTATGTCAATTGAGCCAGGACGCGCCCCAGTCGTCGAAGAACATCGCCGCTACAAGAACGGCCAATCTCCAGCAGTTGGGGCCTCGTCAGTGGTGTCATCGAGTCACTATCGTCCCCAAATTTCAGTGTGGGATCGAGAAAAACGCAGGGATATCTCTCCTCTGTCGGGACAGTGTTGATAATTTCCGCCAGTTCAGCGCTCCGGTCGTATGACTCCTCTAGCCATGTCCTTATCTCCCCTTTTATCCCCGCATCCGTTAGTTGGTCGAGACTGGCGCTGAAGGCATCGAGAATCTCTTGTCGGCGAGAGTATTTGCGATCCGCGCATACGGCTCTCCACAGGCCGCCAAATACGGGGTTCAGGGTAATTGCTTGAACGTCCTCCTTGACGATCCTCATCAAATGCTCCACGGCCATGATCTTGTACGCTGGATCTGACTGCCACCGTTGGGCGAAGTCGTGTACGGGCGCGGGCTTCCTGGGTAGGTACAGGCGTAAATTCTCGTAATCCAGTTCCACGCTCCGGGTGTTACTAAAATCCATTGGGGATCGGTTAGAGCTCTGGAAGAATAATCTCGCCGCTTCATCCGACTCACTACGGAGCTCATCCATGCCTTTAGTCGAGACGTAATGCAGCAAACGGCCAGTAGAATGTTCGGTGGAGGTAGAGGCCGAGTCTTGTGCCACTCCCATCCACGCCAAGACCATGTCCACGGTGACTTTGTAGATTCTGTGTGCGCTCTGTCCGTGGTAGCTGAGATGTACGCACGCTCCGTCGGTTGCTGCCGAGAGGTAGTTATAGCATGCTACCGTTTTTGGGTCCGCGTCGCTGGACACGATTGCAAATACGGTTGCCTGTTTCTCTCCCGAAACCAAGCACCGTGCTGCCGACACCCAGTCCACGAATGATGGCCCAAATCCCCCATATGCATCCGTCACTTCGAGGGCTTCCTTTTCTTGGATCGTGTTTTGCGACCATTTTCTGTCGGGGTCCATCCAGTGCGGAGGCGCGTCCGTGTAGAGAAGAATAAGGGTTTTCGCATTGGGTCTCATCAGCTCGTACGCTTTGGCTAGCCCCGTTTTTGCGGCCTCGGGTGTATCGGTGTTTCCCTGGGTTTGAAGGCCCTTGGCCATGGCAATGAGATCGGGCTGGTCCTTTCCTGCCCTTGTCTCCGGACGTTCATGGGGGTTCACCCATCCCGACCATTCCAGGAGACGGTCGCAGGAGTAATCCCGGTAAACCAGGATTCCGATCCGCGAGAAACATCCAGTCAGAGCGGAAACTGACAGAATCTGAGGCAGCGACGTGTTGAGGGATTGTAGATACAATCTCATGGACGCCGTCCCGTCGGCGACGATCAGTAAGTCGTGTTCCTCCATTGTGGCGTGTCGAAATACTAGGGTGATACTCCCTTTCTCCCTAGCTATGAGTATTGGTCCGTAGGTAGGTAGAGCCAATATGTGAATTCGCCTCGGTTTATTGCACCGACAGGGGAGGCTGCGGGCGTCTAGTCATGAGGGAAGCAGCGCCTCTGACCTGCCAAGCCCATTCAGGCGTCCGCCACTCACCGTCACTCTCGATTCCCCAAATTGGTTGCAATATCCCAAAATCTCGGTCATATCTTTGACGACCGTGTTTTCATGGCAGAGGATGAGATGGGAAAGGTAATTTTTCACGTCTAGGCGGAATTTGACCTCCCTGGTGATAATGAAATGACGAAGGAGAAACCAATATACATGAGGGTACGGCTGGAAGATACTGCACCCACTGCTTGTGGTCCAACGATGAATAAGGCAGAGACCTCGCCATCTTTGATATGCCACCGAATATAGCGCGATGGCCTTGAATCTAGATGAAGGAGAGGAGAGAGTCATACCCAGCGGAAAGTCACCTGGGCACCCCGTGACTGCCGACGGATTTTCCCTTTTGGGATGCCTGGTCTTATCTGCCTTATTGCCTTGTCGCCTTGTCGCCTTGTCTGCATAAACTTCACGTGATATGGATTGCAGGGGAGCGTGATTCAGACGACAGACTTCCTCGAAGAATCAGTATCCAGTAGGGCCCAGTGTCTTCTTCAGGTGCTTTTAGGAGCTCTTATAGCTGATCATGGTTCAGGGGATGAGCCACGGGAAATTAGTCCGGGACCACAGCCAGCTGGAACAGGTCCCTTCTCTTCTTCTTTTCGCTTGGTTAACTTTTGACCTCGACTTCACCACGGTCAAATACAGCAGACTCCCAATACCCTCGCTTGCTATTTTCGTCCCCACCACCATGCTAGCAGCAGGGCCGATTCGCAGCTCCAGACTCTGATCAGTGCCAGATGTAGCAATTTAAGGTCGGTGGGCTATCGTTAGCCCAGGGAACGCCAACCCCGCGCATGAAGCTAGCCCAGCCTTGTCATTCAACCAGTTTCAGTGGCTGAGCGTCCGGGAAGATTATTGAAAGTGGATCTAAAGAACGGGATCTTAGAACGGCCCCCACTCATATCAACATGTCTGTCGCGAATGGCATTCCCCGATTGAGGGTCGCCCCTGGGGGGGTTATGCAGACACCTCGGAGGGAAACGCGGCGAAGCCCCCGGGAGAGAAGCGGAGTCGTCTGGGGGTGCCTTGCGCACTCGACGACCCTGGCGACCGTGATTGTTTCCTTTCTCAAACACACCACTTCCTGTGCCGTACAGGCCGTACAGCCCAAGGATTTCTTGTCGACCAACACTCCATACACAAGCCTTGATCGTGTGGATTGTAGCTATGTTGCTGCCGCCTCAGAAGAGTATGTCTCTGGCTCTCGCCTTGAGAGCCATCACCGGCGCAGCCGCAATTGAATGTTATACCCGTGACGGTACGAAGGAAACCCACTTTTCCTCAGCTACCTTTGCTTTCTAATAATTGCATCAAACTGGTTAGGGAAGTCTTACACTGAGTCGCGATTCTACAATGCCACTGAGCAAGGGGAGCCCTTTCTCTGCGGGGAGGGGCCCGGAATGTGCTGCTTCGAGAACCAAACTTGCGAGGACGGCATCTTCTGCCGTGGTAAGGACGGTGACAGAGACAGATTTACCCGCGAGATGTGCTCCGATAAAGAATGGCCTCCTGAACATTGCTCGGCATTGTGTCCTCGTAAGCGATGACGTTGACTTGATGCTCAATCTCCTGTCTAACTTGAAACCAACAGATAATAGGGAGGCAGGGTCGGAGGTGTCGTTTTGCAATGCCGCCCATACAATGGTGTGTTGCGGCGGCTCCGATATTCGGGACGAGTGTTGCGGCAATGAAGACTACGCCCAGATTGACGACAAAGGCATTATCATCGCCTTTGGATCGAATACCATCCCACCTATGCCGCGCGCCACAGTCACCGCGATACCTTCCAGTGTAGACCCGGGGCCCGAGAAAACCAAGTTGGGTGTCGGTCTGGGGGTTGGGCTAGGAATTCCATTGCTACTGATGTGCGCCACGGCGCTGTTATTTTTCCTGCGATACCGACGACTACGGTCCAATGCAGCTCCCCTCCCCGAATATCCGCCAACCAAAGAAACCGGACCTCCTCTCTCCGCCCCTGCAATATCCACGAAGCCACCGGCCCAACTCGACGGCAAGCACATGCGACCAGAGCTAGCCACGACCGAGCATTTGGTACAAGAATTACAGTAACGGACCGATCGTGATCCGTCAATGATGCATTTGCCTTTTTAAAGGTTGTGTTTTCCTTCCGAAGCCATCACTATCACGGCTACCAGTGTATTTACATGTTGCCTCTATCTTTATATAATAATTATCTGTCTCATAATTCAAGCTTTTCTCAGCCCTCCTGGGAATCCGCTGTACTCCCACAATGTGGGACTTGAAGAAATAGCAATTACCACGTCGATGCTCTACGCCACGCCGACAATAACTACGGGACAGATAGTACGGGTTTGGGATGAACTCGGAATGGACCAAGAGCTATATGTTAAGCTTAGGATCGACAACGCTGGTGTTTCTCCATTGATACTTCTGGCAGACGAATACTCGAATACTTGGCTAGAGAGGAACATCGGTTCTGTCTCCATATAACTGTTGCCGCCAGCTAAGACCGAAATCAGCGACACATAACAGGGCGAAAATAGCATGGGACTTGATCTTACGAGACTTAACGCCTTGGAGTAGAAAATCAATAGAACGAGGCTAAGACACCGCAGACGATCCCAATATATTATCGATCCCAACCCCCCCACATCCCCTCCGCCATTCAAATCTTACCCCTCTCTGGACCCGTTTCGATCCGTTCCTTGACCCACTGGATCTCTTGGGCCAGTACACCCGGACGAATCAGATGAATATGGTGACCACAATCTGCTAGCGACACATACCGATGGACCGCAGACAGTTGCAGCTGGTCCCGTTGCATCTCATCACCCATGGCTTCCCAGCGCTCGAGTAAGTCACGAAAGGCTACACGCTGTGGCTCGGTACCATTGCCTGCTCGTACGCCCGCCTCGTAGATCCGTCGGTAATCGTCAACACCACGACAGCAGATTACACTCAGCGGCCTCTCTCCCAGAGCCTGACTGTGATACTGGTTCTTGCGCGCCAACGACTGGCAGACGTCCGCAAACGCCAAGCCCTCGGCACGCTCTGTAGTGGATCCGCGGGCGATATGCGCGGCCCGAGTGCGCCATTCGTCGCGGGTCAATCGCGCCGCATCGCGGAGGCCAGTTACCTGGGCGAATCTCAGATTGCCCAACACGGCGGGGATATCAAGATCGGGGTTGCGGAACAACTCCGGCTGTCGCTCTGTCGAGGCATCGGCCAGTACCATTCCAGCCACGCTTTCTGGATAGGCGTGAAGGTACTCCCGGGCAATGATGCCACCGTACGAATGGCCAACGAGGATAAGTGGGGGGTGTAGGTCGGCCACGATCAGCAACTGATGTAGTTCTTCCGCCGCCGTGGCAGCCGACGGAGGTCGCGGGCCATCGTCACTGCGACCTAATCCCGAGCGATCGTACAGGACCAGCGAGGTAAAGGGACTTATCAGACGCTCGACAGCGCGATACGAGGCAGCTACATCTCCTGCTCCCACTAGGAAGACGACCAGGGGCTCTCCTGGGGTGCGGACGATACCCCGCACCTCTAAGAAGAGCCGATGAGATCCGATGGAGACCAGGCTTTCGTCCGTAGTGTTATTCATGGGGGGACAACACAATAGAACTGGGGAGAAGAGAATAAATGGCCAGCACAGGGGATAAGTAGTTTCTTTGGGGCAAAGAAGTGGGGTTTTGTGGCTGAGCGCGTGAGACGCCGTCCATCACTTGTTAGGGCTTACATCGCCATAAGTGTCAAAGAAGGAACGTCGCCTCCTATCATGTCTCATGAACTAACCATTTGAAGCTATCAAGCAAGCCATTCTATATGCGACCCTAACTCCGCCAGCATAAACCATGAAAAAACGGCAAAACAAAAGACAATATATACAGACTCCTAGTAGCTCCCCGTACACCCTTGTTTTTCCATCATCATGCAAATCGTACCACGCGTTCTCGTCCCAGTGGCTCCGACGGAAGTTCAACAGGCGCAGCCTGCTTCTCATTCGCCCCCAGTTCAACTGGTGGTCTGCCGCCATCGATCTCGACGACATGGCCTTCCAGAATCTCGGGCTGGGGAGATGAGTCGGAGTCTTCGTCCAACTCCCTAGACTTATTGCGCCGTGCGATTAGAAACCACACCAAACCGGATATGATCCCAACCCCAACAATGCCCCCTACTACACTCCCCGCGACATGACCTCTGTCGTTTGTTTCCTCCTGGGACTCCGTGTCGAGGGTTGGGGTTGAGATGGGAGCCATGGTGGCTGAGATTCCGGGGGTGATACCAGACGATGTGGACATGGAGGGTCCAGTCGGCGAGGCTACCGGGAGTCAGCCACGATTATGTCTGATACGGGAACCTTGCGAGATCATGCCTTCGGCGGACAGCACTACACTGAGTAACTTGTCGTCTTCGTGGAAAGAATACCCTGGCACCGCGCATCCGTCACTGTTGCCCAAGCGGGCAAACCCGGTGGTGTCCTTGTCGCAACAGAAATACCCATTGTTATCGTACAGATCCCAGCTCCGGTCGGCACATCGAGGGGATTCGAGCAGCGTCGAGGTGCAGTTTGCCTCGGACGGACAACAGGCGACATTGTACGCGTGGGGGCACTGAGTCCCCCCCGGACAGCAGACGCGAAAGGGGTTGACGGTGGCCCCGCAGTCGACTTGTTCGGGGAGACATGACCCGTTGATGCGAAGAGCGAATCCGGCCGAGTCTATTAGACTATCAGTCATACCGATGACAGTGGGTGGCTATTGAATCTGACTCAAAGATAACGTCAGTGGCAGCTGGAATAGCGGCAAGGTCAATTCGAGAGAGCGACTAGGGCGGGAATAAAGGCGAATACCGGGCTGGCTTGGAAGGGGGCTGCAAGGGGGCTGCAAGGGATTCAGGATGGGGATGCGCATCTTGCCGGGCTGATCTCAGCCAAAGAGGTTGAAACGCGTTTTGATGATGTGTATTTAAGAAGTTGATTATTGTTGAAGAGATTGACATGTTTCCTGAAGGTGTTTCTTTCGTGTTTCAGGGGGGACCTGTCGGACAATATGATATCTGATATTATACTCATATCCAATACATATCTACTTTGTAAAGTAAGTCTACTTCCATACTTATATTTCAAAGGAGACGACACCAGTGGGAAATTCGGATAAAGACATCTTGATTACTGGTATTCTATCAATCTCCCACCTGGTCCGATGTAGAGACTTGAATATATCTCCCATCACTCCAGAACCTGGTAACTACCAATTCATGGCCATCTCTATGGTCAGGTATTCCAGATCGCGTAACTATACAGGCGTTGATGGGTTGAGCCAGCAGTGAATGGCTTCAGTGTTATATCACTAGGGCTGGCTATGCACATGACTGATATTGCAATTGCCAGTGGCTGCACAGTTGTTGTTGTTGTTACGCGGCAAGAAAGCACATTTTTTTCTCTCATTTCATTTACTTCTCTGTTTCTTGTTCTCTTTCTCCCTTGTTCTTTCTTTGTCTCCCTCTCTACAACTTCTCATTGTCTACTGATTTTATCTCACGCTCTCCTCCCTTAACAAACCTAAATAAGAGACTGCTTCACCATCATGCGCTGGGAACCAGAGACCGTGAACACTGTATGTTATCATCTTAATGTCGTTCAGGGTATGTTAGTACTAACAAGACCATGATCAGCTGTGGCGTCTGCTCTACACCACCCAGTCAGTGGCGATCATCGCCGACGTGGAAAAGATCGCTGAAGCCTGGCGTAAGCATGTCCACACCCTGATATCAGCTCCACGTCTAACATGACGTAGCAGATGATGATGAGAGACCTACACCCAGCGGTGTGCGAGGGCAGCTTCAGAAGCTGAAACGCACCCTAGGCAACCCATCCAACTTCTCCATCACCAACCCCAAGGCTGGAAAGGCTCAGGATGGTGGCGACGAGAACGAAGACCCCGGCACTCCCCGCACCCCTGGCACTCCCAAAAAGCGAGGCCGGAAGCCAGGCAAGGTCAGCGACCAGAACAATGCTACTTCCACTCCGGATGGTTCCCAGGCCACCCCCACCAAGAAGGTCAAGCCCAGCAAGGCCAAAGCCGCTGCCGGGCCTACGTCCCCCGGTCCGCGTCTGGGCGAGGACCCCAAGGTTGGCACACAGATGGCCCAACACCAGGCGGCTGAGAGACCCCACTGTGGTGGCATGGTCTGCAACGAGTTGGACTGCATCAGCTGCAATGGATACTAGGTCGGCGGTCGTACAACCTTTCTAGCTATGTGAACGCAGAGTTGTTGGAGGAAGAAATGACAGTCTGTATTGCAAATGGTGGAAGGATAGTCAGGGCTAGTTAGTTGACATCGCGGTTTACGTATGTAACGAGGAATGCAAGAAAATTGTCAATTCAACCGCTACCTCAGGCTCAAATAACGGACACATGGCAAAAGACAGACAGGTTTCCTTGCTGTAAACATTACTGCATCTCCGCTCCTTCGACACGCAAAGAAGGAAAAGCAAGAACACAATCACTCAACATCAACAAAGGTGACCACTTCCTCCAGCTTAAAGTCCTCCGGCACCGCAGCATCCCCGTTATGGCCTGGTTCCTGCTTGACCTCTTTCTTCACCTCCATCTTGACGACAGGCACTTCAACAGACACCTCAGGCCACTCAGAGTCTTGCATGAGATCTGTAGCCTTCCCCTTCTTCGTGGGTGTCTTGGGCTCCGAATGGGCGTCCTTGCGCTTCGTCTTCTGAGGGGTGCGTCCGGCCTCGGGGGTCTCAGGCAGACCTTCGACCTGACGGCGGAGGCGGACGATGCGGTTTTCGATGGCACTGGGCGTACATTCTAGCCACCGCTGTTTAACATATTATTTCTCAAAGAGAGAGGAGAGAATAGTGGGACAAAACACATACCAGGTCCCATGAACACCGCCAGTTCGTAGGTATTCACCTTGACGCCGGCGGAGCGGAGCTGCATGAGGATTCCCACTAGGAGCTTTGTTGTGTTATATGTCAATTGGTGGATGACTATTATCGTAGGTAACACTCACTTTGGCATCAGTATCGGCGTTCCAGTTCATCGGCATGGTGATTGATGGTTATCGTATTTTACTTCTGAGAGGGAGATATGATAGTGTGGCTTATGGAAATTTAGTTATGTGGAGAGAATGGTGTGAGTTAGTAGAGAGAGAGAGAGAGAGAGAGAGAGAGAGAGAGAGAGAGAGAGAGAGAGAGAGATTAAATGATAAAGAAGAAAAAGAGAGAAGAGAAGAGAAGTATGAATAGTAGAATTGACTGAAGTGAATGGATTAATGATAGTGATTATAATAAACTTTTACCTATAATACAGGCTATGCCATTCACTACCATTGGCTGAATTAAGTTGAGTATAATAAATAAGATATCTCTGTACCTGGTCATAGACCATTTCTCTCCCCTGTATTCAATCACTTAGGCTCAACACAGACTTCCTTGGTCTCTTGCTCCTCAGTCGGCTCTGTATTACTGGTCACAGTCACTGCCAGCACTGAAGGGATGGCAATCATCAGCGCGCCCATACACAATCCCCAGTTCATGGCCAGCTGTGACATGGCTGGCTCCGCCAGCGCGTTGATCCGCCACGCCATCGCGCCACCCGTGCTCTGGAAGGTCTTATATGCGCCCACCAGGACAGCAGCCACTGCGGGCGAGTTCGAGCGCGCGCCCATGAGCCAGTAGCAGTACGACTGCCAGAACGAATCGTACGCGCCGTAGAAAATGTACAGGAATATGGGTCCGGTCGAGATGCTGCCGTCCTTGTAATCGATGTCCTGCTTCAGGCCCGTGGCCATGCGGTCATCTAGCCACAACTGGAACGCGTACCCGCCACCCCAGATCGCCATCCCCGTCACAACGAGGAACACCCAGCCAATGCGGGCTCGGATGGGGCGGCTGAGTCCCGGAATATCGAGGATCAGGCCCATGGTGAGCCCACCGACCATCTGCGCCATCCAGTAGAAAGCCCCGTTCAGCGATCGAGTGCGAATGTTGAACGTCATTCCGTTGACGATGTTCTGCTGATAGGAGTAGAAGACGTTGGCACAGAAGAAGAGCGGCAGCATGCACAGAACCCGCCAGTCCATGATCGCCCGCAGCGACATCATCGCCGTCTTACGCCAGTTCTTGTCGCTCTCGGGGGACGGCTGCAGCTCCGCCAGTCGGACCGACGCGGGCGGGCAGATGAACGAGCCCAGCAACCAGCCCACGGCCATGATAATCAGGAGAGCAATGTACGTCCCATCGGACACCGTTCCACTCGTGGAGTTGTAGTTCATTCCGAAACTCGCCAGCGAGCCAACGCCCCCACCGAGGTTGAAGATTACCCAAAAGACCGCGATGGCACGGCCTTTTTGCGATTCCGGGACGTACGTCGTCATGATAGCGCCCTGCGACACCCATAGGAAGGATGCCCCAATACCGAGGATCGCGCCAGATGCGATCACAAAGGCACCGTTGGCCGTTGCTACGAGGAGTAATTAGAATCCAGTATGATTAGGTCCCCACGAACAATGCACATACCGTTAAAGCAAAGGAGACTACCGGCGTAGAGGGGGTAAGTCCATCCTCCAAGGAGCAGACAAACGCGAGGCCCGACACGGTTGAAGATGGGCCCGACCATGAACAGAGCGGTACCCGCGGTGGCTGCTAACAACGCGACAGTAGCGTTGGCTGCGACAGTCGGGTCGACCTGCCCCGACCCTCCCATTCCGGTCAATGCATTGTACATCTAGTAGCATTGTTAGCATGGAGGATGCACTCGGCATTGTGCGACGTGGTGGATGGCGGGAATACAACTCACACCAGGGCAGCAGAAGCAGATGAAGCTCATCAACACGATCTGGAACCAGCAGTTGGTGTACACTCGATATACAACTCCACGCTGCTGACCCAGAGGGGCGGAGAGCCCAGACTCTCCCGAGGAGGCTACTTCGTTGACCGTCATTGCGATGGCTTGAGTGAGCGATCTTCTGTGCCGTGAGAATCACCTCTGGAGAAGAATCCCAGCTCGTTTTAATGCCCCCCGATGTCCCATGCGCCAGCCAAAAAGGCTTAGCCCAATCTCCTAGATAGCGTACCATGATTCGGTAGCGATAGTCATTTGGGGATTAGGGCGGCCAAGCGGATAAACCCGCAGATTACATCCCCAATGGGAAAATGCCTTGTCGATGCTTCCCCGCACCGGCGTCGTTTAGGGTAAATTGTTATAAACCAGTGGCACCATGAATCGCCCCAAGGATCCAATCATACCTTGGGTGGTAACCCTCCACGTGCATTGGTGAAATTTTACTGCTACCATGGAATGGATGCGACCTGGGGACCTATAGATATCAGGGGAGCCCCGGCGAGTGACTGGTCGCCTAAACCGGGGTCAGATGCAACCTGACCTGTTCTGTGTGATACATAAATCGTATACGCCACCAGTTTTGCGCGCGTTGCTTGGCGAGTGACACGATGGATCTCGGGTCCCTGTCGCGGCTCCAGACGGAGGGGATCAACCCCCGAACCACTAACATTGACCAGGTGTCGACCCTGGAATTGTGCACACTAATCAATCGCGATGATTACCTGGTCGCGGAGAGTGTCACCACATTTCTACCCCAGATCGCAGACGCTATCGATGATTTGGCTCCCCGAGTCCGTCGTGGAGGACGGGTGATCTATGTCGGCGCCGGGACGAGTGGAAGGTCAGTGCACTTTATTTGCCATCCCTAGTATGACTTAGTTGTATCGCAGAGAAGAATATTAACGGGAAGTCGATTCTCTAGGCTCGGTATCCTCGACGCATCCGAAATCCCTCCCACCTTTGCCGCGCCTTTTTCGCAATTCGTCGGCATAATCGCTGGTGGAGATGCTGCCATTCGGAAGGCCCAGGAAGGGGCCGAAGACAGTGTCAGCGCAGGAGAGCAGGATTTGGAGGCACTCCAGCTTGACCCTGAGCTCGATAGTGTCATCGGGATTGCAGCATCCGGTCGCACCCCCTACGTCCTCGGATGTATGAACTTCGCCAAGCGCCTCGGGTGTCTCACGATCGGCGTTGTCTGCGCCTCACCGTCAGCCATGAGTCGCGCAGGTACAGTGGACCATATGCTCTCACCACTTCCGGGGCCGGAGTGCGTGACGGGAAGCACTCGTCTCAAGGCGGGCACCGCCACGAAATTGGTGTTGAATATGCTGAGTACGGGCACGATGATACGCATCGGCAAGACCTATGGCAATATGGTAGTTTCGCTCCTCACGGCATACAGGGATAATAGAACTAATCGACGTTGCTATAGATGGTCGACCTTGTTGCCTCGAATAATAAGCTGAAACAGCGGTCCCGGAATATATTGCGAAAATTAAGTCCGCTGTGCGACAACATGACCGACGAGCAGCTGGACGACCTTCTAGCACAGTGCGATCGCAGCGTCAAGCTAGCGCTGATGACGGCCAACACAGGATTATCCGTAGAACAATCCCAGCGGGAGCTCGAGTCAGCCGGTGGGATCCTGGCACAGGCGCTGAAGGCAGCGAACAAATCTTGCACAGGTATCCAGCCGAATGGGTCAGCGGCTCCTGACCGCAGGTTCATCCTTTGCATTGACGGAGGAGGAAGCAAATGCGCGGCGGTGATAACGGATGAGAAAGGGGTTATCTTGGGACGTGGCCTGGCTGGCCCGTGTAATTTGTAGGTTGACACATCCCCCAAAGAGTTAGTTGGTATCTAGTAGGACTGATCATCCACGATAGGACTGATGGCCATGGGATGGGAGAAGCTATCGCCACTCTCGAAGCAGCCGCCAGAAACGCCATGAAAAACGTACCGACCCAAATCCTCGGAGATGATACCCCACTCGACGGATGCTTCCAGACGGTCTGGCTGGGCCTTGCGGGGATTGACCGCAGCGGGTTTCGCGAAGCTCTCCTGCCGAATGTCTCGGCCCTCTTTGGGGTAACAGCCCCCGACAGCTTGCTCCTCACGAATGATGTTGACCTTCTTGCTGCGGCTATGAGTCGACACCCGGGGAGTGAATCGGCGATCGTGCTGATTGCGGGGACTGGGAGTGTGGCCATGCGATATAATTGGACATCCGGACGCCCGATGCGGGTGGCGCGATCCGGAGGCTGGGGACATATCCTTGGTGACGAAGGTGGGGGATATGCGATCGGACTTCGAGCTATCAAGCACACTGTGGCCCGGCTGGAAGATGCTCGCCTAGGACTGGGTGATGGGGATAGTACACTGGGTGTCTTTGAACAAGCCGTTCTCAAGCGACTGGGGTGCGGGCGATCCCCCAGTGGTGAGTATGACCTGGTCAGCGAGGTATTAGTCCCCCAACAACAAGCAACCAAGACCCGAATCGCTGGGGTTGCAGAAGCCGTCCTCAGCCTGGCGGGTACTGACGACACTGCGACATGTATCATTCACGATCAAGTCGACGATCTCGTGAATACCACCCTCGGACGCCTCCTTCATCCCAAGTGCCAAGGATACCATCCTCCTGCAGAAACGGGACTAATCCTCTCTGGTGGGGTGGTCAGTCATGTCACCTATCAGAAGCTTCTGATGGAACGGTTATCATCTCGGGGAATCCAGTTTTCGTATGTAGAGCGGGTGCATGACGCCGTGAGCCTGGGCGCAACATCGTTGGCAATGTCTCAGCAGAAAGAGGCCTGAGCCTTCTATCTCATCCTTGTATATCAAATTCTGGTAGCTTAGAATATCATAGACAGGGGACACATTCGCCCCTTCATCTCGCAGCAGTGGACATCCCAGGGGCAAGGGGAGCGATGGCGGGAAAGGTACCCCGCACGATCTGATGTTATTTTTTGCCAGCCAGCCAGAGATTGGTAAACTTGCTCCGAGACAATCGGTCCCAATCCATCGTCTCGCGCAGGCCGCGCCTGAAACCCTCGAAACGCTCCATTCATCTAGAGTTACCAGGTTAAATCGAGCAGTAAAGCTGGTTGTATGGTTGTCTAAACTCCATAACATTGTTTGCACATACCAGGAAGTTATCCTACCAATGAAAGGATCAGTGGCTTCCATCTGTTCATCATCGAGGTCAGAAGGAGAACAAAGAGAAGAGAAGAAAGAAGGGAAGTTGATCCCAGTCACGTGAAGCAAGGGAGCTGCTGACCAAGCCTTGCCCCAGGCATCGAGATGATCAGATTAGATAAGATACGAGGAGATCTTTTTTTGGCACACATCAAGATATCAAGATACTCTGGGCCTTTTTTACATGATTGTCGCGGTATCTCCTGTGATCAACCGATGGTTACTCTCAATTGATGCGTCCTCTTTCTATCCATGTTCTCTTTTGTCTCGCCAGATATAACGCCTCGTTGAGAATGCGTCAAGGCTTGCCGTGGTCTTGGACCCAGGAATCCTAATTCGTCCCGCCGCCCTCGCGTGGCTCAAGAGTGGGTCCGGTTGGTTCCAGAGGAACGAGGTTCGCGGGAAAGTCAGCCATCCCCCGCGTAGGGGTGCGTGGTTTGTGCGTGGCTTTGATCCTTCAATGCTTTCTACTCAACCTTCTCGCCCATGCCAGCGATGTGGCCGGTCCACGGGTGCATTCTCTTGCTCCTTATCTCCGTCGGTACGGCCACCGTCCTTGAACACTGTGTACAGGCCGTGGACGTTGCCTATGGATACATCACTTTCGCTGGATCGCCGCCAAAGGATGTCTGGCATTTGCGCTGTCAAAACCCATTGCGGGTCACCTCAATTTACGCGGCCTCGGGAGCGTATTGCAACCCATCCGAAAATGCCGCCGGCCAGGCCTGGTTGACCTCGTCCTGCCAGGAGTCCGCCGGTCTCGAACTTATTCCGCGGGAGCAACTAGCTACGAACCTAACGGACGATGCCATCCGTCATATGCGTGTTGTGGCATACGGTGACATCTTGAGGCGGGAGCCAGTAGATTTCCCGGTCATGCTCTCGTCGTCGTATTTTGATCGGGCTTTTCAGACCATAGTAAGTCGGAAGTTCTTTATGGGTGTCACTCCGCGGTTGTTGACTATTAATGGGCGGTAGGATACGTGGGAAACTCAAGTTTGGTACAATCATGCCTTTGGGTAGGCGTTTCTCCTTCAACCTCGTTTCCTCTGGGATGGCTCTGACAGCAATAGCTTGGCTATGTACGCGTTTTGGGGTGGGATCCTCGCCCTTGGGATCCTGCATCGATCACTTCAGTACACGAAACATTCATGTCGTGTCTGGGAAGGCAGAGCGTCGTCCTTCTCGGCCGGCCTATATGCCCGTTTCCATGAATTATATATTTGGGTACGGATTCATCTAGTGACACCATCGCCTCTCCCGTCTCGAGGCCGTCGGCTTTTCTGGTGGACATTTCCCGCACGAATACAATTTCTGGTAGTTCTACTATTTTGGGTTCTCAATATTGTTCTGTGTGCAATGATGTACAATGCTTTCCCTGGTAATCTCTAGTACGTGCGGTGCCACAGGCCCCGTTGAGAAGCCTGGCTCACATCTTACAGTTGGTCCGACACCTCAAGCCAGCTTTTACGATACATCGCTGATCGCACTGGAATCATCTCATTTGCGAATATTCCATTGATTTGGCTCTTCGCGGGCCGCAACAATATATTTCTCTGGGCGACGGGTTGGAGCTTTGCAACCTTCAACTTGTTCCACCGACACGTCGCATGGATTGCAACCATTCAGGCCGTCGTTCATACTATTCTTTACTTAGTTTTATTTGTCCAAAGTGGGTGTATTCATGCTACCTCCATGGTCTCTGTCAATACTCTAACAGTCATTTTCATTCCCAGATGGCAATGCCTGGAAGAAGCTGCAGAAACCCTATTTGCTTTGGGGAACATTTGTTAGTTTCTACTGGCGACCCCCCTCTTGAACATTCACTGATATATACAAGAGCATGGTCGCGATGGTGCTACTTTGGCCAACAGCGGTGGACTTATGTAGACGCCGTACCTACGAGGCATTTCTCATTCTCCATATCCTGCTCTCAACTGCAGCCCTCGTCGGCTGTTTTTAGTCAGTGGTCCTGGCGTTTTCAATAGCGCTGTTACTAACGCTGTTACAGTCACACGGTCATCTTCGCAGGAAATCAGTATTGGGCTTATCTCTGGCCAGCCGTGGGCATCTGGGTGGTTGATCGAACCCTACGTCTAGTCCGGGTGATTCACTGCAACTTCCATGTCCATTTTCAATCCAGAAAAAAGCTCCGGGTAAGCACCAGCACTGCCGTCTACGACGAAGCTGCCGATGTGATTCGACTGGAGATTGTGCCGGGGTCCCCACTCCTCCATCCACACCCAGGGCAATATTACTATCTCTATCAGCCTTTACGGCTAAAGGGCTGGGAAAGTCACCCCTTCACATTGGGGGCCTGGTCATACACGGCTGAGCTCCCAACTGCAATGGCCCAATACGACCCGATCAGGGATGTATCGCAGGTGCCTTTGTTGTCCGATGCAGTATCTCGTCAATACCAGGAAGTAGTACATTCCGATGATCAACAAAAGGTCACGCTTATCTTTTGGATCCGGCCCTTTGACGGATGGACGCGCCATCTGCGGCAACAATGTCTACGTCGTCCCAACCGGACAACCGCCCCAGACATCCTCCTGGAGGGTCCTTATGGCCATGAGTTCCCCCTTTGGAGCCACGAATCCGTTCTCTTCATAGCAGGGGGGACCGGAATTGCCGCCATGTTACCTTATATCCAGGACCATATGGCACGTTCGTCAACCGACGCGAGCGCGACCTGTGTTCAAGATTTGCACTTGGTCTGGACGACACGAGAAGCGTCGTTCATCCGCGACCTTGTAACCCGTGAGCTAAGGCCCGCCCTCGCGCGTAATGATTTCCACGCCTCCTTTTATAGCACCTTAACGCCCAAGGACCAACGCTATGGGGAGGAGGATGACTTCGACTTTTGCCCCGGGGAACATCTAGCACACAAGGACCTGGAGATTACCAGCGGGCGTCCCGACCTGCGGACCCATATTATCACCCACGCACACGAAGCCCGTCTCAGTAAGTCGTCAACGGTCGTCATCGTCTGTGGTCCGCCCGCTATGGCGGACGAGGCGCGCACCGCGGTGCATTTAGCCATGCGGCAAGGACATCGCAACCTCCACTACGTGGAGGAATCGTTCAGCTGGTGATGACGGTTGACCAAGGTGTATACTGTACATAGTTCACTCGATGAGGATCATTCATTCACGGGGTCGGCGTTGGTCAGAATGGAGAAACGAGCGATATTGTGGCGCGTACATAACGTTTCCTCCCCAACAAATCACTTTCAACCAATCTGCTTCCCACACCGCTCAAATGAGTTTTTCTTCCCTTTTAGGAAGAAAAAAGTGATATCCTTTATTATTTGATAATATTTAACTTTGGTAACGAAGCTTCAGGGAGGACCCAACATAGGCCTGACGCAAGGGGGTCTCACAATACATCACGGCCCCACCGATCCATTTCGAGGATAGGCAGTTCGCTCCACCATACGGCAAAGATCAGACACCTCTATGATCGGGATATACTGTGTGTAAACTCGTGGCGTATAATCCGATTCTTTAGGCGAAATGGATTGTTACCGGTGGCTGATCAAGCCTGTTTTTCTTGCAGGTTTCGGTCTCCTAGGATGACGAATACGCAAGCTGGCTTCCCTATGCGCGACGTGGAGGTAGAGGAATCAAATGAACGTATTGCAGCGCAAATCACAGAGCTCATATGGATCAATGAGCATGATATCCTGCATCTTCGGTAGGCTCGTTCTTGCTGTTGTCGAGGCTACAGTACCCAGTGGCGAGACCTTGAGAGAAACAGAGTTGATTTACCCACTATTACCAAACCAGGGGAACGGTAGATCGGTGAAATCAGGTGTATTCCGTAGACCGGCGGCCAGCGCCAAAGTGAGCCATGTTCTGGCCCTCACCGTGGACTCATTCTATGTCTCAACGACTTCGCCCCCGCAGGCATGAGTAAAACGTGCATAGACCATCTAGTGCCACAAACCAAGTTTTCTAGATGCAAGCTGGAGGCTGGGATGCCGTATTGTCGAGGTTGATCGCCACTGGGGAAGTGACGATCGATCCCAACAGAGCGAGTGCGTAAAGCCTCCCAGCAATAGACCTGCAGTGCGAAGATCCGCACCAACTTAAAATAACATCCGACATTGCGCTGCTCCTAGGGGCAACGGCCTCACCGACATGCTGCTCGGGACGCGAAAAGGAGCGACACTGAGTCGCAGGAAAGTCTCTGGGGTCCCCAGCTGCTCTGGCCTTGGTGAAAGGATCAGATGCAGGTTTCCTTGTAGTGCGGGTAAGACCCATCGACTACCCCTGAGGCGAGCCTAATAGAACATTAACATCTGATACCCGATCTAACAAGTACAATAGGCTGAGATGGACTCCGAAATGAGTGGTCAGGGCCATCGACTCGAAGCTTCTCTGCGACTGAAAGGTGCAGTGGGGACATGATAGATCACATGTGGCCGTGATGATACCAATGCAGGGAAAGGAGAATAGTGCAGGTTGTGCGCTACATGGCCCATATCCGGGGAGCCGGTTCCTGCATCCTGGTCCAGACTATTGGCCATTATGGATGCCACTCTCTCCTGCAAGGCGGATGCGCTATACGGGCTCTGTGAGCCGATAGTCAGCTTTGTGTGCGAAGATCGCTGGGACAATTATGGAAACGCCCATGCAAGGCACCGGGCACAATGCCACTGTATGAGATGGAACCCGAGTCTCTCGGGAAATGAGCTGTGTCTGGCCAGCCTCGGAGGTTGGGGCCGAGTAGCAAGCACCTCTCTACAGGAGGGATCGAAAAGATATAAAAGGGACGTCGAAGACCCGTCTCCAGTCCTCTCCATCAGCTCCATCCGCATCATCCATCCAAGCCTATCAATCTCCATTCTCTCCTACAACACCAATCAACTTTTCTCGAGTCTCTCGTCTCCAGTCCACCTCAGCCAAAATGAAGTTCTTCGCCGTCGCTGCTCTCTTCGCCGCCACTGCCCTGGCCGGCCAGCCTCCCGCTTTCTACCACAAGGGCCAGCCCGTCAGCCTGGAGCAGGCCCAGAACGCCTGTGGTAATGGCGCGAAGCCCTCGTGCTGCAACAGCAAGAAGGCCGAACTGTCCAAGGACCAGACCGGCGGCGGCCTGCTGGATCTCCTCTCCCAGGGTCTCAGCGATGGCCTTGGCAGCTACGAAGGCTGCTCTTCGCGTGAGTGATGACAGGTACCCCTCAAGAGTTTGGAAGTCTATCCATCTAACTGTCATTTCCAGTGGCTAATGTCCTGGCCGGCGGTAAATCTTGCCAGAGCCTCCCTACCTGCTGCGATGGCAACCAAAACGATCAACACGGCAGCCTCCTCGCTCTCAACGCCGCGAACTGCGTCCAGATCCCCATCAACAACCTTCTGGGCTAAGCGCTGTCTTCCAGAACCCTGTGGAAAAAAGTTTTCTGGGACAGTTGTGAATATAGTACGCGATGTACAGTGGGGGTCCTCCGTGTGAGAAAGGCTCCTCGAGTTGTTATGTTTCTATTTCGCATGCCATCGGATCGAACTGCCTGGTTCAACGATTCAAAGGCCATTTGCATTGTTTTCTATTCGCTCGTTTATGTACCACGCGCCGGCCTAGCTGGTTTAGCTTGAATATGTTGGAGCAATAGATTTTGTTACAATCCCTGAACAGGGCACCATATCACGTAGCGTGTATATCACGGAGACTGTTTCTTGAGATCGCATGTTGCGTTATGTCCTCGCATTCGACCGCGATGGACTGGTGAAGCATTCAAACATGTCAAGATCATCGATGGTTTTGGTGTTGACCGGTTGCCACTGCCTCATGCCTAGGTCAGCACGGGATCAGCTCCGAGCCGTCTTGGCGCCAAGGCCCACTCCTCCCCTCGGGATGTCTTCCTTTCCTTCTCTTCAACTACGTCTTCTCTCATACTCCATCTCCTCTTTCGGTCTTCTTTCCTTTCTATCCGCTATGAGTCACTCATCTTCCCCACAGGAGTCTCCATCAGGGGATACTCCCGTCCGGTCTACCAAGCGTCGTAAGATCGCCGTGGCTTGTGATGAATGCCGGGCCCGAAAGGTCCGTTGTGACGGCATCCAACCCGGTATGATCGCTTCCTATTCAACTTTCCGGACGCAAAACCGCCCCAGTCTAACATGGCCAACCGATGTGTAGTGTGCGGGCCATGCACAAGGAGGCCTGATCGCGGTAATGAGTGTAACTACACGGGGGAGCCCGAGAAAAAGCGTGCGGTCCAAAGGTGAGAGAGACTATACACCTATCCAGGGCAAGGGGCCGGTCATCGCCACAGTCCTCAACGCTTCAGGAGCTGCGGCCAACGATAGTGTATCACCATCTAATTATGTTGAAATGAAGCTACATCGCCCGCCTGGAAAGTCGCATCAAGCATCTAGAGAGTCCGGATAGCATTCCGAGGCCTACAAGGCCCGATGGGGGGGATCGGACATCAGCCCACCTCCAGGTTGGTAGGACTATAATGACCACGCCATGGACTTTCCATCCCCAAGGGAGTCTTGAACGAAGTCTTTTACCATCTGACTGGTCGTGTAGTCACCCTCGTCCTATGATGATCCGGTATCACCGTTACCCATTGGCGCTCCGCCGTCTGCTCCATTCACCCCGTCTTTGGCAGTTCCTGTAAGCCATGGCCAGTCTAGAAACAATGTCTCTGTTTCCAATGTGGATCATCGGCCATCTCCATCAGGTAGTGTCTTCCTTGGGACCCCCGGGAGCAATGCGAGCTGCAATCACCGGCGTACGGGACATCCGTCGCGGCAGTCCGCCGAAGGCTCGTATCTCGGTGGAGATGCCCGGGGCCTTGGGGTCAATGCGATGATGGGCGCGGTTGAGGAAGAGCGTCCCACGCAAGGATTCTTTGGCAGTTCCAGTGCGGCCAGCTTTATGCGTCAGATCAGGACTGCGGTCGACAAACGGGTCTCGTCACCTCATCGGCAGACGTCCGATTCTATCCTCGGAATAGAACCGCTATCTAGTCTTACGTCTACTCGAAACGAAAGGACGCCCACTGTGCCTAATTATGTTCTTCCGCCACGGAAGACGGCAGATAGTCTAATGGACGTCTACTGGTGTTTTGTTTTTCCGTTATACCCCTTCGTCGATGGTACCCAATTGAGGGCCGAGTACGGGAGGATCTGGACGGGAGAAACCCTCCAGTCCGATGAGAACATGTTGATGTGCACTTTCAATGTGGTCTTTGCCCTGGCCTGCCAGCTCGCGGATTTCATTTCTCCAGAGGAGCGGGAGGCTTCAGCGGACGCCTTTTTCTCTCGTGCGAAAGATTTACTGCAGTTTAGTCTTTGGAATACGGGGTCAGCGGCCTTGATCCAATGCTTCCTCCTCATGGCGCAGTATCTCCAAAGCACAGACTCGGCACATCAATGTTGGATAGTGACGGGATTGGCCGTCCGCAATGCGCAGAGCTTAGGGCTACATCTCCCGCAAACCATTGCCCGCCTCCATAACCCACAGGAGCAGCAGCTGGCTCGCAAGATCTGGCACGGATGTGTTCTCATGGACCGGTAAGACGAACCAGCCGGCTCGTGAACTTGTCTCTATCTAACATCCATAGTGTCATCTCTATGACGTTTGGACGTCCCGCAATGATCTCAAAGGCCTCGTGTGGATCGGTTCCTCTGCCCGCCACCGTGGACGAAGAGTACATCCCTACCGCTTCGGGGGCCGAAGTCACGCAACCGGCGGATCGCCCCTCGGTGATGGCTTTCTACGCTAAGTCACTGGAGCTGTACGAGATTCTGAACGATATACTGTTGAGCTTATACAAGCCCATCCCCGAGGAAAGCCCGGAAGACATGTACGACTTTTACTTCAACAAAGAGACTAGCGAGGGCGAACGAACCATCTTCGAGCTCGATCGAGCACTGACTAGGTGGACCCGGAGTCTACCTCCTCATTTACGTGGCACAACCTCATCTGAGCCCGAGAATCTAGTCTTCTACAGACAAAGTGTCGTTATACGCGCCAGGTATGTCTGGCTTTGTCCGCTGACGGATGTACAACGGTATTCACATCTGTGCAGGTTCCTGCATGTCCGCATGCTTCTTTTCCGTCCCATTCTCTCGAAGTACTGCACTGCCCGGGACATTGCGCCCGCGGACCCGCTCATCTCCCTAAATGATTCATTCCCTCAACGAGTAGCCCAGCAGTGCTCGGTAATATGCGTCAAAGTGGCCCAGGAGGTCGTTGACCTAATCTACAACAATATTCCAGCTGACGGGACTTCTGGTCCCCTTCCAGCGTGGTGGTACAATATTCTTTGTGAGACTCGCATCCATCTATCTGGAAAGCATCAGGACTGATCGAACATAGATGTATATACAGCGGCGACAGTTCTCATCGCCGGTCGTCTCTGTCCAGCTGTGCTGGAAGATGTAACAGAAGTTGCGATCACGAGGTCATGGAATGATGCTCTCGAAATTCTTCGCAAATACCAGAGCTACAGTACCTCTGCCCGGCGGTGTGTCGCAGCGTTGGAGATACTATACGAGCGAGTCGTGTCGGAAGGGGTTCCGGCAAGTGAGCAACCGCTTCAGGCCCAGCCGTCCGGGGCCGCATCCAATGGCATGACCGACCTGTCTCTGGGAGAGGGTACAAATGCCATTCTACTGGATGGGTTCGACCTTCCTGATTTCCAGGACATGTCGTGGCTGAACAGTGTGCCAAGCAACCTGTATTGATTTATATTTTACATCAGTTGCCTGAATCCTTTCAAAACTCTCTATTTTACGATAATGTGGCCCATTTAATCAGTGTTTTTCACTATATGACCAGACTGGATATCTCGGGTCATCCATTAACGTTCCAATTACGCCGCCAGCTTTGATCTATCCACATAACAGATAAGCCCGTGGGGAAACTAAAATATGATATGTAGCTACCACTGGGTGGAGCTCACCGGTCCGCTCGACTCGCTACATATTGGATGGCAATGATCGGAATCAAAGCGCACACGCCGATGATGGCACACATGACACCTGCGGCACCCGCCAACTTGAGGCTCTCAAACATGGGCGGGAAGTAGAACGGACCAATCTAATAACACATTAGCAAACATGACTCGCGTATAGGAAGAGACTCCTCGGACATACAAATCCATAGATGTGGCGGTAGACATTGATGCAGACTCCGACATTGGTGGCATGTTCCTTGTAGCTGTCGACAGCAAAGGAGATGAGAATGGTGGTGATGATCTGATTCCCGAAGCTGGCAATTGCCGCGCCCACGCACGGAGTTACATTCCACGAGGTGGCCTTGTCTAGCTGGAATCCCCAAGTCAACAGGCCCGCGATAACCGTCCCGAAGCCGATATAGGACAGCCAGAGCCGATCCGCAGGTTGGACGTGCCCGCGGCGGCGGCTCATGGTCTTGAGGAACCAATCCGATACGGGCCCACTCAACTGTTCGCCCAGCACGCAGCCGATGATGATGGCAATAAACTGCAGGCCGATCTGCTGCGGGTTGAAGTGGAACTCCTCGCCGAAGGCGATGGGCATCTCGACGATGAGGGCGATATTGCCGTAGCAGAAGACGATGGAGTGGGCACACGCGGGGATCAAGACCCGTGAGTACCGGCTGAAGAACAAGGGCTCGATAAAGTCGCGCATCTTCAGGGGGCGCGGATCGATGCGTCGCGGGATGAGCCTGCCGAAGAAGCCCTGGCCAGACTCGGTCGATTCCGCAGATGCGTTATCATCGACGATATAGACGGTCTCCTCTCCCAGGAGGATATACGCAATGAGTTGGACGAAATTGATGATGACGAAGATCCAGAAGATCCACTCGTAGCCGATATGGTGCGTGACAAAACCCATGATGAAAGGCCCACCGGGGGTGCCAAGTGTCAGCATCAGTGTCCACCAGCCGATTTTCTGCGCGCGCTCCTCGGGCTCACAGAGCTCCGTGATTACACCGCTCCCGATGCCAATTGGTGGCGAGATGAGGATGCCCGTGAGCACTCGAGTCGCCATCTGGCCGCCATACGTGGTGCAGCAGGCGCCTCCGATGTTGCAGATGAGACTCCCGAAGACGGACAACAGAAATATATGGTATCGGCCGTAAATAGAGGTGATGGGTTTCCAGATCAAAGGCGTTACTCCCAGCAGCAGGATCTGGGGGTTCAATCGGTCAGCGGTTGTCGGAACCTGTATGATGCGGGGAGGGGAGACATGCCTGGATCGAGGTGAGATAGCTCGCTTCTGGCACCGTCACGCCATAGTCTTCAGCCATCGCCTCGTAGGCGGGGATGATACCCGCAGCCATGAAGGTAGCTACCATGGAATGGAAGGCCACCATGAGGATTTGTGTGTTTTTCTTCCATTTGGGCCAGTTACGTGGGTTCCTGGGGTCCAGTAACTCGCTGGACCTGAGCTGTTGCTCTCCCGGCGCAATCGCCTTTTCCAAATGAGAAGAAGCCCCCGAATTGCTTTCTTTGGTGTTGTCCAAGTCCAACATGTAAGGGGGCGGAACCCCTGGTGTGTCTTTGCTCATGATGGCCACGATTTTGGTTTCAGTCGACTGTGTCAAGATCCTTCGCCAACGAAAGGATGGAAAAAGGAAGCCAACGATCTTAAATGCTGCAACATGACGCCAAGGTATCAGCAAGGTCTACGACTCATTCCAATCCCTTAGACATGAGGGGCCCCAGATCGCTCTCCCAAATTCCGTCCCAAGTGGAACTGGGGTCCCCATGGGGAACCTCCAGCCCGCGCCTAGACACTGGTCCATTGTAGACGGGCTGTGGTTGGATCAGATTGAATTCAAACCAAGTGATATTCATTCTTGGCAGCACTAGTGATAGGAATTGATTCCGATCGTGTTGAGGTCCGTGGAGGTGCTGGCAGGAAGCCTACCCGAGGTTATACAGCAGTGGTGGTTACGTCGGAGCTGCACCCGAAGCCTTTCGGATCGCAGCCCGGTGCAGCATCCGTCGCCTTAATAAGATGGCGATCCCGTTGGGAGATTCAACCAACATCAAATTTCACCAAGACACAACCACTTATTCGATCACTTGGGCAGATTTTCCCGTTGGTACGACAAATGACCATGACTTCATCTCCAGATGTCTCCATCCGACACTACCAAACACTTTGAAGGCTGCAGCGCCAGGTGATATCCGACGTCAAAACAAGGTTGGCCCAGAACACCACAAGAAAACAAGACCCATTATAGTGTCTGTCTGGTACCCCACACAAAAGAATCAATTGTCCAATCCTGCAGCATGCTACCTTGAAGAAAGTCAGACAAATGGCTTTACACTCCATACCAGCTCATCGCAAGATGCTTGGCTGGTGCAACCCCGCGTTCGCTCCCTGAATGGCTGGTGGATTCGGCGACTCCGCGCCGAGTAGGGCCTTGGCGGATCCTCAGTCAAGCTCATGAAAGGATGGAGTGCTTACTGGCTTAACCGCTGCCTAGGAGTGAAGCGCAGGGTGTACACGATGGACGCTTCGAAGTTGCACAGTCGGCTGTGTAGGGAGTACTTCCCCTGTGTCGGATGCATCAATGCGTGGAACCGTCCACGAAGATATTACAGATATATTCTGCTATTACAGCAGTGTATTACCAGAAGACTTCAACAACCGCCCTTGTCAATAAATATATCGCGATGTGGGATTAGGGCTGACCAAAGGACGCGCAGACATGGCGTGGCTCAAAGACGCGGCATGAGACCTCTGGAAAGGGGGTTCCACATAATGTTTTTGAACTCTTGCAATCTCTTACTGAACAAATAGCACAGATTATATAAGAACTAAACAAAGATTACAGGCAATTATGGGACGAAAATAAGAATGTGACTACTATATCTCGCTCTTCTAAGCGGTTATCTAGTAGGATTCTTGCGGGACTACGTGAAGAGGAAGTAGTGTGCACGACACGAGAGCTAATAGGTATGGTATCAGAGTCGACGACTTAGCAGGTATTATATGAGTGTCATGTAATACACTATATTATCTCAATATTTCCACCCATAACATCCAAACTAGCCAGTGTCCACTGTAAGTCCCTGCTCTATATTGATCTCGGCATAAGAACCGATGAGTAATCAATGCAGCACCCAAGATTCTTGGCGCGCAGAAGAAGAAAACAACCTCGGCAAAAGCGTCGCATATGAAGCCAGAGATCATCGTAACCATGGTCGCGCACGCTCGAATCCTCGGCCCAGCGCACAAAATCATTAATCGTGGCGCCGTTATTGGTGAGACCCCTTCCCCGCATTAATCAGACGCTCTCTGCCCATTCTCGTTGGTCCTTTTTCTTTCTCTTCGTTCAGTTTCCCCTTACTTATTCCCACTCTCTTCTCCCCCACACGCTTTCTGTCTTCTCTCCATTCCTTCCACATTCCGATCATCATCATGGCCAAGTCATTCACGCGCGCCGAGGTTGCAAAGCACAACACCGAAGACTCTGTCTGGTGTATCATCGACCACCGTGTCTATGATCTGACCGACTTCCTCGACGCCCACCCGGGCGGCAGCGTCGTCCTCAACCAGGTTGCCGGCCAGGACGCCACTGATGCCTTCTACAACCTGCACCGTCAAGAGGTCCTCGACAAGTACAGCAAGCAACTATGCATCGGTACCGTCGCCGGCGAAACCCCCGAGATCGTTTCCCCCGAGCCCGGGTCCCTGAGCGCCGTTCCCTACGCCGAGCCCCTCTGGCTGCGCCCGCAGTTCAAGAACCCCTACTACAACGACAGCCACCGTCGCCTGCAGCGAGCCATGCGCGAGTTCACTGACCGTTATATCACCCCCGAGGCTCAGGAGAAGGAGCGTGACGGCACCTACATCAGCCAGGGCCTGATCGACCGCATGGCGGAGACCAACGTCCTGGCCATGCGTCTGGGACCGGGGCCTCATCTGCACGGCCGGACGATCCTCGGTGGCGCCATCGACGGGAAGGAGTTTGACTACTTCCATGATCTGATCGTGACGCAGGAGTTGGTGCGGTGTAACGCCCGTGGTAGGTGACCTTGCGAAATTTCAGCGGGAGGCTCTAGGAGCGTGGGCTAACGTGATGGTGTCTTGTTCCACAACAGGTTTTATGGATGGTAACATGGCCGGTATGGCCATTAGCTTGACGGCCGTGCGCCAGTGGCTCAACAATGTCCCTCTTCGTGACCGGGTCACTCAGGAGGTCTTGTCGGGCAAGAAGAAGATGTGTCTGGCCATCACTGAGGCCTTTGCCGGTAGTGACGTGGCGGGCCTGCGCACGACGGCGACCAAGACCCCCGATGGAAAGCACTACATCATCAACGGCACCAAGTATGTATCTCCGGTTTCTCCAGAGCAGCTCCCTGTCAGCGTGCTAATACCTCCCAGGAAGTGGATCACCAACGGCATGTTCGCCGACTACTTCGTGGTCGCCTGCCGCACCGAAAAGGGCTTCTCGGTCATCCTGGTGCCCCGGGACGACTGCGTTGAGACTAAGCAGATCAAGACGTCCTACTCGACCGCCGCCGGCACGGCGTTCGTGCAGTTCGAGAACGCCAAGGTCCCCGTCGACCACCTGCTGGGCGAGGAGCACAAGGGCTTCATCGTCGTCATGAGCAACTTCAACCACGAGCGTTTCATGATGGCCTGCGGTGTCATCCGCATGTCCACGACCATCGTCGAGGAGTGCCTCAAGTGGTGCAACCAGCGACTGGTCTTCGGGAAGAAGCTTATTGAGCAGCCCGTGATGCGACAGAAGTATGTATCCCTTCCACACACATCCATGTGATGAAAAACAAGTCAAAAAACGGTATCTAACCCAAACAGGATTGCTCGCATGATCTCTCTCTGCGAGGCGAACCAGTCCTGGCTGGAGTCCATCGCCTACCAGATGTGCAACATGAGCTACGCGCAGCAGTCCGCCAACCTGGGCGGCCCCATCGCCCTGCTCAAGTCGCACTCCACCCGCGCCGCGCAGGAGATCGCCGAGCAGGCGACCAACATCTTCGGTGGTCGCGGTATCACCCAGTCCGGTATGGGCCGCGTCGTCGAGATGTTCCACCGCGGCTACAAGTTCGATGCCATCTTGGGTGGCACGGAAGAGATCTTGGCGGATTTGGGTGTGCGCCAGGCCATGAAGAAGTTCCCCAAGGCCATGTTGTAAATAGAAATTTTTTTGTTTTGTTTTGGTTGCATTGTTGCTCTAAGCTGTTGCCTTCTAGCTGTGTATTATTCGCCTTTCCATAGATCTATTGGATATCTTTCTTCTGGTTTTGCTCAATCTCAGGGACCCTGTTGCTCCGGGTCCATGCTTGTCTCGATCCGCCGGATGATTCGTGCGGGATTCCCCGCGACGAAATGAAACGGCGGGACGTCCTAATCAGTAGATTACGCGTGAGTAACAGGAGACCGTAGACACCGTCAAAGTGGGGTTGCGATCAACGAACCTTGGTCACGACGGAGCCCGCTCCGACCGTACTCCCCCGACCGATCCTCACCCCCGCGAGGATGATCACGCTGCCGCCGATCCACACGTCATCTTCGATATGGACTTCCTTTCCGGCCTCGGGGCCCTCGAGACCCCGTCGCACCGCTGGGTCCATGGGATGGGTTGCCCCGTAGATACACACATTGGGTCCGAAGAGCACTCGCTCGCCCACCGTGATCAGACAGGTGTCCAGGACCAGCAGGTTGAAATTCAGGAAGCTGCCCTTCCCGACCTTAAAGTTGAGCCCGTGGTCGACGGAGATCGGAGGGTCCACGACCGGGTCCGTGTCGTCAAAGAGCTTTGCGTCTTCTTTGGGATCGAAATGGACTGGGGGGAGGGGGCGCGTATCGCAGACGATTCTGTCCGAGTCAGCACACCGCGCATGTCGCAGATGCATTCCCACTCACTCTCTCCAAAGTTCTACCCGGCGCCGTCGCGGGACCTGACCGGCTTCGTTGAATTTTCGGCAGGCTTCTCGACAGCGATCTCGATTAGCCTGAAGATCTTCATCCCAGGCCGCGTAGAGTTCTCCATTGACCATCTTCTGCCATTCTTTGGACGATGTCATTGTTATTCGCGATGTGGGTTCTGCGTTGAGGATTTCGGTGATTTGAGCATGGGAAAGCTCCTGTGACGGCACGAAGTGGTGTCTTATATAGGCTCAGAAGAGGCAATGCAGTAAGTCCGTTAACCACTAATGTGTGAAGTAGTCGAATCGCCATGTCCATCTTTTTATAGACGGCGAGACGGGCCTGGAATCCGAGCTGGGAATACTTCCCGATACGGAACTTCAGACCGCAGGCGCCCCCGCGGTGGATCCCTCCTTGCATCCGATGATGCAATGTGGGGACATGATTTCCATGTCATTCAATGCCACGATCTATATGATGAGATAGTCATGCTGTCGAGTGAGACCGGGCCAGTGTGTCTACGCAACTCAGTCCACCGTTATGTATGATCTTTAGGGACCAGGCGACTTACAAAAGTAGTCCAGTCAATATTCGCATTGTCGTTACCATCCTGCGATGCACGCGCATCCCATACTCGTCGCAGCACGTCTGCCGGTACTGGGTTGCAAAACTCGGAGCGTCTTTCAATCTCGGTGAATCGGGATAGGACATAGTACTGGGAGTGGGTGGACAGGCAGTCTGTTCCCGCCATGAAAAAAGGCAGTACCAAAAGCTCCAGAAGGGAAGAGTCTCGCGGAATCATGGCCGTGGAGTCGAGGATTTTGGCCACACACTCCTGGATATCAGCGCTTTGAGCCGGTTTTTCATGGTCGATCAATCGGAGAAGACGCAAAAGGCATGCGTGCTGAAAGGCTTCCGCAACGTAGATCCACCGAGGGTCTGCGGTCGGGTAGCGTCGTCCCTTCGGATCCCACGAATACAGCTTATGTTTTGCCAACAGCAACCCAACCTGGTACTCATCCCATGGCAGCCACCCCATACTATGTTCCTTGGCTTTTTCCAGCACCCCGCTGATGATCAGAAAGATCTCGCGAGGGCATCCGTTGACCATCTCAAAGTTTAGGCTACTGGCACAGGCGACCATTTCACGGATATCCTGGGGGAAGCATAGTCGTTCGGGACCGGCAAAGGCGCGGATCACATCTAACCTAGGACCGGTTAGCCGTGGCATGGGGATCTTCACTGGGGGGATGTTTACCAGGCCAAATTGCCCAGAAAAAACACGGCCCGCTTGCGTTGGCCGTTCAAGCCCTCCGCGATCAGTAGCCGCTTACAGACGGACATGGCCCCGGTGATGTGGATGCCATGGCTGGAAATACCCGTTTCGCAAATCTAAGTAGTGTGAGCTCCCGTCTCTGTGCTTCCCTCGGGGACAAGGTGGGCCATACGTCGTGAAGTAGCAGGATCTGGATGATGGCGAAAACCGCGTCTTGTTCATCCTCCGACAGGGATTCCTCCTGGCTCTTTCGGATTTCCTCGCCCAGAGCCCGAATTGCTCTCATGCGGTATTCCACTGCCTTATCTTGGTGAAGCTGTGGATCTTTCGTCAGCTGTCCGAGATGAGAGGCAGAAAGCCCTAAGACGGCATATAGTAGTCCGATTTGCTTCTGCGCCAACGGAAGGATATACGCGCGATAGGGATTGTCACTCGAGCTGCCAATTTCCGCGATCTGGTGAGGGCAGATAAAAGAGTCGTCTGCATGCACACAGCATTAGCGTCCCCGCTTCGCGTTTCCCTGTACACGCTTGGGGTCTAGACGTTCTTACAGTGAGACAGTAATCGCTCCGACTGCGGGGCATTCAAGAGTGCAGTGATCTCATCGACTGGTACCGACTGAGACCTGCGCTCCTCCACAGGTTGGGTGCCATCTGCGTGAGGCGATTTGGGATCTTCGTCCGGAGTAGCCTCTGGCGAGGGCAGCTCAATGCACTCTTGAGCTCGATTTCGGACGGGGGCACGAGCACCTCTCCACTTCCCGCGACTCGCGATTCCACAGAATCTGAATTGTTCGGGATAGCCCCCACATACTAGACCTTTAGAAATGCAGCGCTGACACGTGGGACGAGCTCGGTCGCATTTCCGACATTTTTCTCGACATGTCAGGCATGCAGGTCCTACGACCTTCTCCATTAGAGTGAATTCGGGGTGGGAAGAAAAATCCGTAGACTACATACCCAGTCGTGGCATGCCAGCGTATGCCCTAAGGCTGGAGAGTGAGAACAGATTGAGTTGGCAGTATGATAAGTAATGGAAGTGCTTCAAGTTGAGATTGATGGAGATTCATGAGAAGTGACGGATCATAAGGGCCGATGCTCCGTCTGTTATGCACGGTTGAGTCATCAATCTACATAGGGCCATTTATCCACACAATCATCACAGCGAAACTCACTTGTGAAACATAAACCACTAGCTTGAAGTGCAGATAGTGTCGAGTCCTTGTCTGCATATTCCTTCTTTCTCCCCGCTGTTAAGTCTTCGGAATCTTCCCATCGCGAAGTGCCAAGATTGTCGTCATAGTCATGACAGTTGGCTCTTTTACCGTATCGGGTCAGATCAGTGGAGGTTATACCCCGATCGGGTTAGAATGCATCTCCACAGCTCAATCGCCCCGAAGTTCTGCCATATTTCAGCTTCGTCCTCCAGACGATCTCTCTTTCCTTTCTCTTACATATTCTTCCTCTCACGCGCCAATTATACTCAGTCTGACTATCACTTCTCTTATGACTCGGGCCGAAATGCCTTCGCTTAAAAGATCAACCCCTCGTCGACGGTGGAGTGGACGTGTCCAACGATCGGACCATTTAACCCCTCGACAATGGATCTTCAATGAGGCACCAAATCTCTCCAGTCGACGCTGCGACTTCTCAGACTCCTTGGCGTTCTCGACATCCTACTATCATAGTCATGGGTTCAGCCGCTCCGGAATTCACATGGATCCTCACGTCTCCCGGCCGATGGGAGCGTGAGGTCGACGAGGCGGAGCAATTCTATACCTCACTAGCCAAGGCCTACGAAGGTACTGGACGGGTGTTCTTTGCCATGACCGGATACATTGCTTTTTCGGTTGCGGTTCCCAACGTGAACCCGAAGCAAAAACCCGTCGAGGAGGTGACAGAGGCCCTGCGCAAGGCCTGGCTGCGACTCCGCTACGACCACCCCACAATCGCCTCCACGGTGGAATTCAACCAGGAGCTGAAGACATGCCGGAAGGTCTACGAAACCTGCGACGGACCGGAGTCGCAACGGGCTTGGCTGCGTTCGACGTTTCAGGTCGTGTCAACCGGGATGTCAGGCTTGGATTGGTGCAATTCGGATCCCCCAGTGCCGCAAAAGGCTACGCTGTTTCTCATCATACCGCCCACTCAAGCCCCGGGCGAGGTTCGTGGTGAGCTTATCTTGCGCTGCCATCATGATATCATCGACGGGGTGGGAACCTTGATCCTCTTCGATAACCTCTTTGCCCACGCAGAGCAGGCCTACGCGCAGGGGTCTCAGTATCAGCTCCCTCGGTTCGGGGATGAATGGGCGCACCTGAGCCCACCCCTTCGTACCGCGGCATCCATCCCAGCGACCCTGCAGCCCGAGCAGAAGGCGTACTTAGACACCGTTCGGCCCTATCAAGCCTCCCTCCGCGAAGGTGTCGAGGTGGCCACGATGCCGTTCAATGAAGGTAAGACCCTCCCGGGAAAACATCAGCGAACCGCCGTAACGCTGGCGAGAGAACCGACCATGCGTCTGTTGGCAGCTTGTAAAGCTTCGGGGTGGAGCGTGACCCATGCGTACCACGCAGCTGCCGCAATCACTGTGCGAGATCTCCAGGAGCGACGGGATCAGGAGAGAATGGTGCGGTATATCAACTACAGTCTGATAAACGAGCGGCCACAATGCACTCCTCCGTACAGCACCCCGGCCCATGCAGCCGCCGTCTATCACTCCGTATCGGGAAAAGGTCTCGCGGTCGATCTGGGGGTGCCGGCACGAGATAGTATAACGGAGCACGACGACGAGCAAAAAGCAGAATTTGTCGAGGTCGCGAACAAGGTACGGGACTTCTACCTGCAGATTCGTGATGACAAGCAACACATCCAGCTAGTCCCTTCATATTGGGCCATGGCGACTCTTCCGTATCCGGCCGATGGCACCACGCCCCCTGTTCCCGAGATCAATTCCTCTCCATCTGTTTCTGTCTCGAGCATGGGAGTGGTGGACCGAATCATCCGTCCCGTGCGTGGTGCGTTCAAGCTGGAGAATCCTTGGGTGACTGGAGAGGAACTCGGCACGGGGCTCGGACTGTTTCTGGGAACCTGGGAGGGTCACCTGACGTTGAGCGCTGCCTACAACGACGCTTGGCATGGTCTGGAGGAGGTTGTGGGTTTCGTAGAGCGCTGTCACTCTTTGGTTTTGCGTGCTCTTGGGGTGTCCCGTAACGACGGTTAGCCGTAGAGCGGAATATATAGTTTACTGGCTGTACACGATAGTTAGAAATTCAAAGTAATGTTTGATCTACACCAGTTTACAAAATGATGGTAATACTTTAGGAAGTAACATTCTAGGCAGCAATTATAGATTCCTCCTCCTACAACCTTTCCATGCAAGGCTGATAGAGTTGTGGTTATGATACACCCAGTTATGCTCATAGTAGTAGTTAGTTATGCTATGCATGATGACTAACCGCATATGTACCAATCGAAGAGTCCCGGCTGCGGTATGACATTAGAGCCGCATCATCATTTGGCTACCTCGAGGCATTTTTATTGCTGCTTCATCCCCTTCCTTAATTTATTGAACAAACTATCACACTCTTATACTCTACTACACAAGCATGGTTGGAAATACAGACCCCCTGAGCCCAGACAACATCGTGGCACTGGCCACGAGAGCTCTGGGCGCTGACGACAGCACTTCCAACGCCCTCGGGACTCCATATGAGGCGATAGCACTCATCGGCCACGCGTGCATGCTGGCCGTTGATTTCCGACTGGTGGGACTGGGAGAAGATGATAATCTCGGTGCGTTGGGGATGCACGATTCAGAGGAGCAATTTTGGCTGACTAGTGTTACTGCAGAGAACCCCGACAGCCCGACCTTACCAGCGCAGTGGAATGCTGCGACGACCTATGCCTTCCGCTACGCCCACTCCCAGTCGTCCATGCAGTACCTTCTGAAGGTGAGCCGACTCGGAAATAACGCCGTTGTATTTGCACTGGCCCTGGGCGACGACCGAACCACCTCGTTCGATATCCCAGTCAACGACTTTGTTTCTCCATCCTCCCTGCCTCTTTCCTCCCCTGCGAACCCTCCCAACGCCCTCCGCGACGTGTTCATCTCCGCTTCCCGTCTCACCGATCTCATCGGACTGTTCCGGATCAACGTGATCCAGAGGCTGGCGCCTGGGCTGTACAAAGAAGGCTACGAGGCGACCAGCGAGGCGCGGCGCGAGCGACAACCCGAGGCCCCGCCCCGCCATGACCCGTTGCGCGATGACCCGATGCCCGCCCCGGCACGCCCATACCCGTTCGACGACCCGCTGGCCATCCCGCCGCGCCGACCAGTTCCCGCAGGCGACTTTGCGCCGCCCGGGTTCGAGGACGAGTTCGAAATCCAGCGACCGCCGCGCGGATACGCCCCCGGGTTTGGAGGACGACACCCGATGAATATTGGCGATCGCGACCTCTATCCTCCGGGACTGGGGCCTCACGATCCGATCCGCGGTGGCATCGGACCCGGATTGGGCGGTGGTGGTGGTGGCAGTGGTGGGATGCACCCTACGTTCGACGATCCGCTGTTTGGCGGACAGGGTGGCGGAGAGGGCGGCTACAATCCGCAGGCGCCCCCTGGAGCACGCTACGATCCTGTTGGACCTGGGGGACCACCGTTTGGGCGTGGACCAGGACGATCTGGTGGACGTGGCGGCGGGGGATTTGGAGGGGGATTTGGGGGCATGGGAGGGTTTGGCGGTGACATCATCTAGGCTTTGTATGCGGGTGCGGATGGGGAGGGCAGCAACGACGTGACGAGAATGGAATGATGACTGTTTTGTATTTGATAATGATGTTTATGATTGTATTCCATCTATCTGCTATCTTTGTATTTATTTCCACTTCGGTCTTGCACTGTAACAATATATCAGCATCCCTCTCTATGTAGAGGAGGAACAAACCCGACAAACGCGGCAAACACAGACCCAACCGTACCCAAACCAAACAAACCAGCCACAGCAAACCTCGTCATCCCCACCACGTCCTCTTTCCACTCCTAATCCGAATCCGAATCCTATCCTGATCCATTCTGGTCTATCCACCTCTCCTCCTCCTCCCTCCCCCCCGCCATCTTCACAACCACCCCCCCCTCTCCCCCCCAATCCCTCTCTCATCTCGTCTTTTTTAATCTTCCCTCCGATCGCTTCATTGTCCTTTCTATCGTCGATTGGACTTTTGATTTTTCCTCCTCCCTTTTCCACGCCAATCCTCTCTCCTTCGTCCCACGCCGCGGTCGGTCCGGGGGAAAAAATAATCATAATAAAAATAGAGCTCGAAAGAATCCTGTTCGCCTTCTCTCCTCACCTATTACCTCCTTGATCGGAGATCTCGCTCGGATACACCTCTTCTCTCCTTGGACCCCCCCCCCCCCCCCCAGTCGTGGTCGTCCCAATGGATAATAATATGGAGATCGATACGGCACGGTCGCCTGAACCCCACCGTCTCTCCCCGACCACCGACACGGGGTCGATCCCGACCCTGGACGGATGGATCGAGAGCTTGATGACCTGCAAACAACTCGCGGAGGAGGATGTGCGACGACTGTGTGATCGGGTGTGTTCTCGCGTTGGTCCTTTTTATATGGGTGGTTCGGTTCTAACCGTCGATAGGCTCGAGAAGTATTGCAGGAGGAGTCGAACGTGCAGCCGGTGGTATGTGGCATCCTTTTCTCCCCTCTCTCTTTCTCCCTCCCTGCCCGTGATTTGAGAGGAGGCATGCGATGGATGGATGGTGGCTGACCGCTTCAGAAATGTCCCGTGACCGTGTGCGGTGATATCCACGGCCAATTTCACGACCTCATGGAACTCTTCCGCATCGGAGGTCCCAATCCCGATACCAACTACCTCTTCATGGGTATTGCACCCTTGTTCTCGCTTCTTCTCTCCCGGACACTCCGCTAATCGACACCCAGGTGATTATGTCGACCGTGGCTACTACTCCGTCGAGACCGTCACCCTCCTCGTGTGCCTGAAAATCCGTTACCCCCAGCGGATCACCATTCTCCGTGGAAATCACGAGTCCCGCCAGATCACCCAGGTCTATGGGTTCTACGATGAATGCCTGCGCAAGTACGGCAACGCGAATGTCTGGAAGTACTTCACCGACCTGTTCGACTACCTCCCCCTTACCGCCCTCATCGAAAACCAGATCTTCTGTCTCCACGGCGGTCTGAGTCCCTCCATCGACACCCTCGACAACATCCGCTCCCTCGACCGCATCCAGGAGGTTCCCCACGAGGGGCCCATGTGCGACCTGCTGTGGAGTGATCCTGACGATCGATGCGGCTGGGGGATCTCGCCCCGTGGTGCTGGATACACTTTCGGGCAGGACATCTCGGAGGCATTCAATCACAACAATGGTTTGACGCTGGTGGCCCGTGCGCATCAGCTCGTCATGGAGGGGTACAATTGGTCGCAGGATCGGAACGTGGTGACAATTTTCTCAGGTATGCCTGCACATCTCCACCACTGGCAAAGGAACTTCTTGGCTAACCATCTGCAGCGCCGAACTACTGCTACCGTTGCGGAAACCAGGCCGCAATCATGGAAATTGACGAGCATCTGAAGTATACATTGTATGTTCTTTCTACCCAACACTTTTTGTCGATCCCACTAACCCATGTAGCTTACAATTCGACCCCTGTCCCCGGGCGGGAGAACCGATGGTCTCGAGGCGGACCCCCGATTACTTCCTGTGATGGATTAATGGATAGATCGTCTTTTTACTCCCTTTTACTTTCTTTCATTTTTCTTCCGTTTTCCTTTCCCTTCCCTCCGGCCAGCCGGGGTTCTCTCCGACCCTTCGACAGGGCTCCTAGGATGTGATGTTGGAATGCATACAGTCGGGTGGTGTGCCCCAATAAATAAATGGCCGTGTTGATACCAGTCACGACAATAAAACCGTTTCCGCACTTTGCGTCGAGTCTTTTTTATTGATGATGGGTTGATGTAAACAGTGATAAAGATGGTGTCGTAGTATAGTTGTAGTTATTGAGGAATTACCTAATGTAACTGTTCTAAGATCTGTTACCCAGTGATTTCTGTCTCTCTGCCTGTCTAACTACATATAGGCAGTATCGTAACATCCATCCACACTTCCTCAACCAACTACGCTAAATCGGCAATTCCAGATATCCCAGCCGCAATGGTAGACGAATTAAGCTTATTGTATGCCATTATATACACCAAATGTCCATGCATGTATAATACCCTATAACACCTAGCTGCATAACCAACTTTCTCTCCCAGCATCCATCCCCATGCTAATTACTCGACCTCGCCGGTTTCAGCACGAACCCCCCCATGTAAAACAGCACCGGGATCGCGGTCAACCCGGACAGAACCGACAGGGCCCAAGCCATGGTATCCCACCCGGCCGCTTGGCGGATATATCCCGCGAAGAACGGGCCGACGATAGTCCCCGCCGCAAAGGCGGAGTTCAAGATACCGTAGGCAAGAGCCATGGCGCCGCCTTTGCCGAAGATATCGGGCGTCTGGTCCTCCTTCTCCTGGACGACGTAGGAGACTTCGACCATGACGAGGGGGAAGACGACGGCTATGCAGAGGCCGAGAAGGGCGAGCAAGGCGCACAGGAGCACCTTTTGCTCGGTGGAGTTGTGCGTGACGAGCCGGAATAATACGATGACGGGCACCGTCGCGAAGAGAAACCCCGCGGCCATGTAGCGGCGGAGACAGCCGTGCTTATCGTTGATGTATCCCACGATGGGATCAACGAGGTGGGGGACGGTCACCGGGATGAAGATGAGTCCTTGTCCCATTTGGCCCCAGTTGAAAGTCTCGCTGACATATAGCGGTAGCACGCTGTCGAGGGAGGTCAGCACGACTGAGAGGATGAAATATGTCCAGATGCACACCAGAATGCGATCCGATGATAGGAGCGTGTATATCGCGGAAACGGGCTTCTTCCGAGGCTCTGGTTCTGCCGGTGTGTCCCCGGCGTGTGGTTCGCCGCCGAGGATCGGCTTGGAAAATGTGGATTGCGCCCCAACCGAGGTGACAGTGTCCGCAGTCATCGCCGTGGCCGCGGTGAACGGTCGGGAGACGTGCTCCCGCGGGGCCTTGGACAGTGAAAGACGGGAGACGGTATCGGTTCCGGCCGAGGGTGGTCGCATCTCCAGCCACTCCTCGTGCGAGGGCCTGGACGTCCATTTGGCGGCGTGTTTTTTCTCGATCATGACGATCCGGAGGACAATGTCCAGTGCCACGATGCCAAATGCGAGGCCAAACACCGCGTAGTACCCGCCATGCTCGTATATAACGCCGCCGAGTAACGGCCCCCCCATTAGTCCCATGGTCATTCCCATACCGATGTACCCCAAGGTCTGTCCGAGTTCCTCCTTGTCCACCGTATCCACCAACAGGGCACATCCTACAGTCCAGACCACCGCCGCGGAGGCCCCCTGGAAGAGCCGACCGACGATCCAGAGTCCCATATGTGTGCCGATGCAGAGCAGAGCGGTTGAGGCTCCAAGGGCAGCCAAGCCCGCAATCAATGGCCACCATCGGGACTCAAACCGATCCGCGAGGTATCCCGCCACGGCTGTGTCAGAGATCAGCAAACTGGCTTATCGCTTCATGACAAGAGGGACCTTACGCGAGAAAGCTAATAAAGCTCCGCCGTATAACGCTAGTAAAATCGACACCCATGTTTGTTCTGTTTATTCATCCATCCACCGGTTAGCCTAGTATCAGTGTAGTTATCAAGATGTAGACACAGCTGCACAGTACCGTCTTCTTTTGCTAAACCAACTCGCTCATGAAGCGCGGTGGGGGTCACTGGGACGATCTACACCTTGACGTCAGTATTTCCGCCGTCCTTCAGTATGGACCAAACAACAACATACGAGGCCGTAAAGCAAAATATCCTATAGGCATCGCGACATAGGCGTTAGCATAGCACCTCCAGTCACCTGAAACCATGGTTGGGACGTACTGTAAATATGGCAAACACCACCACGAAGCAAATGAAGGCCTTGGACGACCGGAATCGGAGGAAATATGGTGGCTCCCCAGAACCATCCCCTCCCAAGCCCCATACGCGGGACAAGTTTCCCGCCATGTTACAACTATCGCCGATGGATCAACACGATGTTTGAGATCCAATCTTGGACGTGGGTGGGCGCCCTTTTCTCGCAACCCCACGTGACAGGAGATCCACAATATCCAACAGAGAGGGTGAGAGGCGATTGACTCCGTAAACTGTGGTCCACATTCGAATATTCCAATGTTTATACAGACTGAGACGTGAAGTCGTCGAGTTTGAAATGAAAGATGGAAGAGCGGAGTTGGGCGGAGTCCGCGGGCGCCGAATGCTCCTGTCAGAACTACTCGTATTGCGCGGATCCTTTTCGCCTCTGTCAATGATTGGAACAGTGGTGGATGTTTCGTTTCAATTGCTGTCCTGAGCTCAACAAAGAGCTCGCAACCAGTGTGTTTCCATTTTTAAACCTCGGATCGCCAATTACCCCTGGCAGATCTAGATACTGGTGTGTGGATTCTTTGCGACGCATGCAATAGAGGTGTCAGATTGTTGTAAGACCTTGTGTCTCCTTGCAGCGTTGTACAGGTTCTTTGTTTCGATGATTTGCCTCTTTCTTGTTTTGTTCATTCGCCGATCGATAGGTTTGGATTATCTACCCTTGTTTCATCTCCTCTTTGCTTTCTCATCGGACGGTTCTCCTCGTTCCTGTGTTGCCTTCAAGAATATACCACGGAAGATGACGTCGGTCCGTAACCAGCCCCTCTGTCCATTGTTTGGGAGACATGCAGAGTCCAGGGAAATGAAGGCACACCGGAGATTTCAGGGTCGATCTCTGCGTCGTCATCACAGTAATTGACTAGAACAAGAAGGCAGAGAAGAGAAAGAAAGAGAAAAGAAACAAAGAAAGAAAGACGAGGTCGGATGCCGCTAAGCCCGGAAAGGGAATTGTAGTAGCCTCAGGAATATGGGGACAGCCCCAGGCACATTCAGGCAGCGTCCACGATCAGGCGGCTATCAGGCCACCAGGCCACCAGGCCACCAGGCTACTAGGCCGCCAATCCGAGGATGCGGGGACGTGCAATTTCGCGCGATATCCATATATCCACCATTGCTGCACGACTCTCGCTCTACACCCCACGCAGATTGTTCAATTGATACCATTTCATCCCTATTCCCGTTACAATGGCAGGCCCAACTAGAGAGCAAGTCTCCCGCTCATATCCCTCTCGGCCATCCCCCCGCTAACCCCTCCCAGATTTCCCCGCGTGCGGGCATGCCTCTTCGACATGGACGGCCTGTTGATCGACTCCGAAGACAAGTACACCGCGATCACCAATACCGTCCTGCAGGAGTACGGGAAGCCCACGCTCCCGTGGTCCATCAAGGCCCAGCTCCAGGGCCGCCCGCAGCCAGAAGCCAGCCGGATCTTCCACCACTGGGCCCAACTCCCCATTACTCCCGACGAATACGCCGCCAAGACAGCGGCCCTGCAATCGAAGTTCTTCCCGGAATCGCAGCCCCTGCCCGGCGTGCGAACGCTCCTCGCCAAGCTCCTCTCAACGCAGAGCACCGACCGCCCCGTACACATCGCGCTCGCGACATCCTCCCACAGCAAAAACTACCAGCTGAAGACCGACCATCTGCAGGATGTGTTCTCACAGATCCCGGCCTCACAGCGCGTGCTGGGCGATGACCCCCGCATCGGGAAGGGGCGCGGGAAACCGCTCCCGGATATCTATCTGCTCGCGCTGGAGACCATCAACACCAACTTGCGCGAGCGCGGCGAGCCGGAGATCACGCCGGAAGAGTGCCTCGTGTTCGAGGACGCCGTGCCGGGAGTGGAAGCGGGGCGACGTGCGGGCATGCGCGTGGTGTGGTGTCCCCACCCGGGTTTGCTGGAGTCGTACAAGGGTCGGGAGGCTGAAGTCCTGGCCGGTCTGACGGGGGAGCACAAGGAGGAAGAAAAGACGGCGCCGGAGAAGGAGGCCGATGAGTTGATCGCTGGGAGGCTACACTCGCGCGGGGCGGGCAAGCTCGGGGAAATGAATGACGGGTGGGGCGATCTCTTTTCCACCCTGGAGGACTTTCCTTATGCGAAATATGGCATTCGTCCGGTATAATTTGGTGGCTTTCTGTGACCGTATAGAGAGATCGGTTCTACGAGGGAAGGTCATACACGACTGTGATGATAGAAATTTATGTCAATGAAGAAGCAATACCCTGAGAGTACATTACGTTCCGCTGTCAAGTGGAAGTCTCCAATTCTTCCTACGATACTATAGAAGTCATCTACGAGTATACTACACTACACATCTGCACGCTGTTCAGTGCCCTTCGATGAGGATCTGACATTTCATTATTTACTATTCCCAAATCCTGCCATAAGCTTATTAGTTACATCGCGACCCTTCCCCAACATTCAATTCGCCACACGAAGGGGTGAAAAAAGGGCCAAAAGACCACGTGTCGCACCAAGGACTTGGAACCAGTTTCTGAAAGCAAAGACCTCCAAATCGAACCACTCATCCTGTCCCGGCGGGGGCTCAAAAGAGCTACACTGGTTTCCTCGACCAAACCGCCAACGTTGTGGGGAACAAAGAAAAACAGATAGAAGTACATGAAAGAAAAGAAAAATAGAGAAGTACAAGTGTCGCACTGGGGGTATCGTAGTTGCATAACAAGACAATCGGCACTTCAAAGGCAACCAAGGATCCGTACCATCCATCCAGTGGGGGCTCGAACGAGCTACACCAAACTCCATCGGGGCTTGTCATTAAGACAGCGTGTGAAAAGACCAAGGACAAAGGAAACACATATCGAGTGTCGCACTGATTCGACGATGGTGGAACGGCGCACCGAACAGTGGGGGCTCAAGAGAGCTACACAAATATTCACCGGGGCTTGTCATTGAGACAGCGTGTGAAAAGACCAAGGACAAAGGAAACACATATCGAGAGTGTCGCACTGATTCAACAAGGGTGGGACAACGCACCAACCAGTGGGGGCTCAAAGGAGCTACACCCTGACATTCCTTGCCAAACCGCCAAAGCAGTGAAAGGGTAACAATAGAAGACACGAAAACGAAACAAAGAAAGAAACATATTTGTTCAAAGGAAAAACAGAACCTCGTAGGATCAAGACCGCATGGCATAATGTCGATCGTAATTGCCGACCAACAGCCAGTCAATGTCATCCTAGCACCTTCTCTTATCGGAGCTGGAACCGCTGCCAAAGCCCGCATCAGAGGCCTGGCGTTTATGACCACGAACACTGTGGGGGGTGCTCGGAGTACGGCTGTGAGTACGAGCGGACAGCGAGGCCACGGCGGTCGCGCAGCCATAACCAACAGGTCCGACAAAGAGCGGACTCGGAGACCTCGTTTCCTGGCTCACCATGTCGCCATTGCCGTTGATCAAATTGTTCTGGACCATTGGAGCACGAGCATGAGGCGCCGGTTGAGTGTTCACTGGCAAGCCACCCAGAGGATGGTAGGCGGCATGCTGGGCAGGCGCCCTGTAGCCACCATTTGGCATCGCCTGGGTCTCAGTTGGTGCGTGAGTAGCAGGAGTCATGGGGTGGTTTGCAGGATAGCGGTGCACGGTAGGAGCGTGGGTTGCCATGTTAGGCGCGCGTGATGAGATTTGACCGCGTTGTGAGCCAATACGACGAGCTTGGCTTCTGGTCATGACGCCGGACGTTTGAGTCGGGGCAGGGGACGTCTGAAGGGGGGTAGGAGTCGTTCTGATTGGGATACTCTGGTTTCCCCTTCGGCTGTTCTTCTTGTCATGGCTGTTCGCCTGCTCGTTCTGAAGCAGCTCCTTCCCGAGGGTCATGTACTCGCCTTTGCGGCGGTTGAGTTGTTTGTTGGACACAATGCGTTTCATGGATCCCACTGGATCATCGACCAAGGAAGCGGTGTAGTTGGGATCCAGGACATGCTTGACGATGGTCTTGTTGACTTCTAGACCAGTCATAATCAATGAGATCCTTTGGCCAAACGTTCCGATCGCCTCGCCGCCTCGGTACTTATCGGTAACACCACCAAGCAGAGGTCCCTGTCGATGACGGAGCAGAGTAAGATCCTAGGGTTATGTCAGTGAGGGGTCATGGCCACGGTGGCAGGGTGGTGAAGGGGTGTTTGGAACTTACCAACAAAGTCCAGCATGCCGCCTCGAGCCGAGCATCAGAGTACTTGCCCTGTACAAATGGTCTTTTCATGGCCTGGCTGTCTTCTGCATACACGAGGCTCTTCATCGCGTTGAGCAGGGCCTTCACAATCGCGCGCTTCTGCTGATCGGTGGTCGGGATCGTGCGATCGCGCAGGGTTTGAAGCTCGGGGTGTACGACGCACATAGCCTCAAGAGCCTCTCTGGAATTCTGGTAAATGGTTTGGGTATCCGCACCCGAGTTTTCCGGGTCCAACAGCTCTTCAATGTCAGGCACGAAGTTAGGAATCTGACAAGGGCCGACCACGAGTCCTCCCTCCGTTTTCATGGAACCCATTGCAGGACGACCCACCGCTGGCACTGGAGGGTGGAACGCCAGGCGTTTGTCCGAGTGGTCGCCATGAACCTCATACTGGAGAACTGGCGACTGCGATATTTCGGAGAAGACGTCGTCCGTCTGTTGTGGATGGGGGAAGTCACTAGCACGGCGGCATCTCATCTCATTCCTATTCACTGCGGTGACCTGAGTACTCTCGCTATGGGGGGTGATATTCCTGGGCGACACGTTAATGAAAAGGGCGGATTGGGAGAAGGAAAAAAATATGGACACTTACACGCCAGCGTTTTCTTCCGCATTGTCGGGCTTCGCATGCATTGTAGACCCCGGATGGTCGTTAGCGGACGTTTGAGACCGTGGTGTGATCTGATCGGGTGCATCCACGCTGCCCTGCGACGCTTGAGTGTTGACCATGACATTATTCTGAGATGAAGGAGAAATCTGGTCCTGGTTGTTCTGTGGAAGCTGATGAGCAGGAATCGCCTGGTCGTTCGCTCCCATGTGTGGGTTGGGAGGAGTCTGGGGGTGGGTGGGAGTAGAGACGTGATTGTAACCCTGAGAAGAGATGAGTTGATGATCTAGGCGAGGTGTTGGCTGAGAGACCCGCTGAGGAACCTGCCGAGAAACCTGCTGAGCCGGCTGAGGATGCTGAGGATGCTGCTGAATAGCCTGCTGAGGGTACTGCTGAGGGTATTGTTGATGGTACTGTTGATGGTACGGCTGAGGGTACTGCTGAAGATACTGCTGCGGATACTGCTGAACAGCCTGTTGAGGATAGTACTGGGGAAACTGTTGGACTGCCTGCGGAGGATACTGCGGAGGAATTTGCACACCCGGGATGTCCTGCGATGCAGACATCATCTGGCCAGGAAACGGCACAGCCAAAGCGTCCTCAACGGTGGGAGCCGCCTCAAACTCATCAAAGTAATTCTGGAACAGGTTCTCAGGCGAGACGTCGGGAGGGAGGAGATTCTGCAGACCAGCCCAGTCGCTATACTCCTGTTAGTTTCTAGCTCACAAGACAGCAGGGTATGGTGGAAACTCACATATCTGCATTGAACGAGTTGCCAGGTCCCCAAGTATCGGGAGATAGATCCTTATCTATCTCTTGCTCAGCCAGTTGGTAAAGTCCAAACTGGTCAAGCTCGCTCAAATCGTCACCGGATGAAGCCATCTCGACTGCCAACCCCGGGAACTTGGACTTGAACACGGCTTTTGAGCTTTATTGTAGATAAAGATATGACAAAGGACTGTTTGTGAGATGGAAAGTGATGCCTTTCAATGGTGGAACAAGTGGAGTGGATGTTGAGGATGCACAATGATGCCTTTCAATGAAGGAACAAGTGGAATGGACGTGGGGGATGCACGATGATGAGGAAATGATCATGGAGAATGAAGATTGTGAATGAGTGGGACGGAGAGATATGTAGAGAAGAGAAAGAAAGAGATGAAGAGAAAGTCACAGTTAGAAGGGTTATTTATACAACAGAACACATGATCTCTCTGGATGCACTGTGGTGTGAAGCCCAGAACATGGAGGTTCATGACTTCGCAAGTTCAGTAGCAGTTGGTCTTGCTATGTCGTTGTTTGCGAAGGAATTGGGTGTATTTCATGGTCAGAGGCAGACACTCCCAGACCATCCGTAACTTGACCAACAAAACTGCCGTAAAGTTGAGTGCTGCCTAAATAGGAAAGTCATAGTTCGATTCACATTGTTTGCTTCAGTGGTTCCATGGTTCCATCAAACCCCCGGGGCAGATGAGCCCCGAATCAAGGCCCCGGCCCGAGCCAACTTGCATTCACTCGCCCCCGTGCCAATCACCGGGTTCCTGGATCAGGCAGCTGGGCCGGTCATCGGTATCCCGATGAAGATATCGGCAGGCCCAGCCCCCCCATCACGGACAATCCAGGTATCACAATTTGAATGGCCATCGCCCCACTGTATTGTTGTTCGGCCAATCAATAGCGGTCGACGCATGAACAATGGGGATGTCCAGCCACCAGATCAGTCTGCATGGAGGGTGCAGCTGGGGGGAAATGTCGTCAGAGCTCCCATCCGCCGTAAGCCAACTTGACCAGAGTACCCAGTGATGGGACTTGAGGACAGGTGGCTGGTTTGGGGCCCAAGAATCGGGCTCTTGGTGGAAAGAAAACTTGTAACTTCATACTCCCCACTGAGGCTCGGAGATAACGGGACGGGCCGTGCAGATCGGGCACGTGGCAACCGGGATGGATGCATGGAGTATACGATACCTCAATCATTTTCGGCACCGCCATCAAGGAATGGCATAGACCACACTTTGACAGTATTATCATTTCGCATTGGCTTGTCATCATCAAAATCAGTGTGTCGTTGCCCTGATCCCGTAGCAGCAACCGTCCCCATCGGATGCATTACGGTACTGCCGACAGCGTCTGGTCCATAGTTAGTACAAAAGACAATAGTTATCCCCCGCTCGATAGGAGGGCACTGACCATCGTGAACCTGCCACGCCCATTGAGGCTTCTGAGCGCCAGCTGTATGGGTGGGATCCCGCCACACTCTCATATATCCGTCCGTCCCTCCGGCCCAGACTTCATGCGACTCTCCCTGGTGAGTGGGCACGATGTCCATCTTCATGCGTTGGTTCGTAAGGGTCTGACGGCCTTCCAGCCATCCTAGCATCTGCCCTGTGACTCGGATATCGTATATCAAGACCCCGTCGCTCTTCCGCTCGGCAATGTACAGATACCGACCGCAAGGACTCCACAGCAACTGCGTGACTCCGCGACCGCCGATGTGGGGATCGGCCTCGGTCTTCGCAATGCTAAAGGTGCCCAGGGACTGACCTGACCCGTTCGAATCATAGAGCCCGATGTGCCGGGAGAAGGTGCCCGCGGCGAGGACACCACCTCCGGTTGGGTTGACCGCCAGAGCGGACACGATCCCTTTCATTCCCACACCTCCCCCAACAGCTTTTTTCCGCTTGCTGGGAATGGTCGGCATCCAGGAAACCGGTCCATCGTTGCCAGGACGAGAAACATCAAACAGACAGATCAGACTGTCGGAGCCGGTGATGAACTGCGTCCCGCTCAGCGTCGACGGATACTCAATAGAGTGGGGGGTGATGAAAGCCTCCGTGGTCGGGTTGACCAGGGAATATGTGGCCACCGTTGTCGGCACCAGAGCCGACGTGAGACGGATGGGGTGATCCCGCACCGTCGAGAGAAACAACGTCGTGGATGGCTCCTGGAGGGAGAAATAAGGGTAGATCGCTGTGGCATAGGTTGGCTCCGCTGAGGGGACCACTGAATATGGAGACAGCTGATGAGGTGATGGTCTATCCTCTAAGAGATCTGGGGGTCTATACAGATGCTGTCAGTTGCGAAGGACAAAAACAGGGGCATGGTGCTCACAGTATGTATGTCCTAATATGATGGTCTGCAGAGTCTGTCAACAGGCATGTGCCATCTGGAGACCTATTTGATAAGGGGCTTAGCTGACCGATAATCGTACAAAAAGCTGAAGACAGTAACGTTAACTTACCACGACACGTCCTTGACGTAATTTAGGGCAGGTTGGCTTTCATTTACCGTGCCCACGGGCTTTGGTAACTCCTGTGGGCCTTGACTGGATGACCGAAACTCTTTGCTCTCCCTTCCTCCCGTATGGCCACTCCCCGTTGAGGCCACACATATGGGAATAGGGTTGGACAGCTGGTCCTCAGTCATGGCTTCTCCTAGTCCCTCGAGATGGGTTCTCGCAGAAGGTAAGTCAAGGTCGAACCGTGAGGATTTACCTTTGACCTGAGCGGGCAAAGTGAGAGATTCTCCCAATATCTCGGACGTGATCCTTGCACTGAGAAGTAGTAGATGACCACTACCACCGCGAAAGGATACACGTCGTCACGGGTCCAGGTGTCCAGAAGCTTCGGTGTGGGAAGCCAACAAGAGCTCAGTGAGGTGTGAATATACAGAGGATGGAAAGAGAATGAAAAGATTTCAGGCCCTAGTGGAAAGGAAGGGAATGCGGGAAAGAACTATGAATGAACAGCCGTTGACTACACAGTTTGCTGAGATCACATTCACACCCTGGAACCAAGCTCAATCGCTTATGCAATCGTCGCCGAGCACTAGCTTCACCTGTAGCCGTCACAGCTCCCCCTTTCCAGTAGATAACAAGCAAATTACACGGGGCAAGAAGATCGAGGCGGAATTCTGATACAGATGAGGTTCAAAGAAGGTTCCAGTTGTATATCCGCCGTCTGGTCACGGGACTTAGGGTTTTGCCGGTTAGCGCTGGTTAGCGCGTTTACCGCGAGGGCATCTCGGAGGCGGAGAAACCAGCCCCATTAAGGACTAGTGTAGAGAAGCAACAGGGAAACAACTTCATCTCCGCTGTGGATTTGGTGTTGATGATGAGGATGTTTGCAGGTTGATACGGAGATTTCACTGATTGTATTTGTTTATTCTTTCTCCTGCACACTGACCTCAGCGAGTAAGATTAGGGTGTCTTTGACGAGTGCTGTGATACCTCCCTCCATTCCTGTCCGGTCTCTCATCCCTCACATTCCTCGTCATGTTTTCCGCAAAGCCTTCGGGGTTGGCGATTAATACCAACTCCGCCAACTCCTTGTTGTAAGTTCCCCCTTGCTGCAGATTGCTACTGCATAATTTTGCAACACAAACTGACCATATCTTTCGTGATTGCGATTAGTGGTGGGACCAATACACAGACTCCTGCTTCGACAGCCGCATCGGGAACCACAGGCGCACCAAGTCTCTTCGGAAACTCGAACACCCAGGCGAAACCAGCGGGCGGTCTTTTCGGGGGCGCCGGTAATACACAGCAGCAGCCTCAGTCTACGGGGTCCAACATGTTCTCCGGGCTGGGTGGGCAGCAGCAGAAGCCTGCCGGTGGAGGTCTATTCGGAGGTTCGACGACCACGACCACCTCACAACCTCAGGCCGGAGGTCTCTTTGGGGGTACCGCGGGCGCAGGGAATAATACCGCGGCGACGGGGACGACGGGTGGTGGACTTTTTGGCGGCGGTAACACCGCGACCCAGACACAGTCCAAGCCACTGTTTGGCGGCCTCGGTGGATCTACGACTACTGGCGGAGGACTCTTGTGAGTGATGATCATCTTGTTGCATTGTGCGAAGAACAATCCCGGTCTAATTTTCGCTCCCTTAGTGGAAATACGCAGCAGCAACAGCCCCAGCAGCAACAGCAGCAGGCTCAAAAACCCACCCTCTCTCTCTTCGGAAACCAGAACACCACCACACAACAGCCGACACAACAACCTGCCGCCGGGCCGACCGTGGTTCCCGGAGTCAAGGTCGATGTCACCAACTTGCTCCCCACCACCAAATTCGAAAGTTGCGCCGATGAGATCCGGTCGGAGGTAGAAAAATTCGACGATATCGTCTTGCTTCAAATGCGGATGTGCAATGAGGTCTCCAACATGCTCCCTTCCATCGCGGAACAAGGGGAATCGATCCCCAACGACGTGGATTTTGTCCAGAGCAAGCTGGAGACGATGCAGCACGCGCTGGAGAACGACGCCAGCGACATCGATCAGCTGCGCAGTCTCGTCTCGCGAGACGCCGCGGAAGCCCAGGTCGCATTCCGCGCCATCGATACCCTGAAACTGCCCCTGCAGTACCAATCCTCCGGCGCCTCCGGGTGGTGGTCCGCGCAGGACCAGAAACTGGCCACGCAACAGTCTATGCGGTCGACGCGGAAGAATACCCTGGCGCTGCCCGACGACGTGGAGAGCGACCCCTCGACGGCGAACACCATCAACGGGGTCCCCGTCAATCTGGTGGATTACTTCTCCCAGCGCACAGATGAGATGGGCTCGGTCCTGGACCGGTACACGCGGACTCTGAAGGAGATCGAAAACCACCTGCATGGGGTGGAGTCGACCCTCGAGCGCCAGATCCTCGAGTTTGTCTCATCACGCAGCCGCGACGGCACGGCGGCTGGTACCCCGAAATCTATGCTGAACGATCTGGCCGTGGTCCTGCAAGACGTGGAGATGGGCATCCTGGGCGTTGCCTCCCGGTTGGGAGGGGTGTCCGAGCAGGTGCAGGAGGTTGTTCTAGGGCCCCCGATCGGCGACAGTCGACTTCCGGCATAGAGCGGGACATAAAAGTACGAATAATTGGCATGATGGAATGCCTGGTGTTTGTTACTGTACATTTACCCTTCTGTCGTCTAGCATGATTGGGTCTGGCGTTTTGCATTCTTCTAATGAACCTGGGTTTTTTCTTTTTTTTTTTTTTTTTTACTATTTCTATTTTGCTACCTAGTTAGTACCCATGATATCTATTCTAGTATAAATAGGAGGATCTTCAAGGTAACGTGTTGCATCAGTATACGGTCAGTCATCCATTGCGTGATCGCACCTCATCTCATCTAATCCACTCGACCCCAGGTTCAACCCTGGTCACTCTTGGCTCAGATCGACCCGCAATGCGTCCTTGATCGGCTGGATCATTGAAGGTGGTCTGTCTACATCTTTTTGCTTTTTCCAGACCCCATATATGTAGATCATGGACGTACGCTGGTAGTGGACCTGCATAAGTATCTACGCTACCGGTTCACCGTTCTCTACCCCCCTCAGTTCTAGCAATTAAAACGTGAATCGACCATCAACGATTCGCCAGGAGCTAACTAACCCTGACCCCAGCTCGAGCTGAGCCATTTTCAATTCTTTCTGAGATGACGTGATTTCATCCAGTTCTCACCCGCGGGTCTCACTCCGTTTTCAGCATGACATATTGCTCCAGCTTGGGTGATTTGCCTCAGCGATGGTGCCATCTCCGTGGACTTCCGAGTTCGCTGTAGGCAAATGTGTTGGCTTTACAATCACAACGGTCTACTGATATGACTGGCACTACTCTGAAACTCATCGTACTGTCTGAGCGGATATAAAGCAAGAGACATCCCGGGGAACAATGGCCCATTGTCTCCGAAGGCATTCGTCCAAATCCACCCCTTTGTATTTTGTATAATCACCTTGGTATTATCTGATCCCTTTCAATTGACTGGATCAAATATGGCACCCTCCCTCGAGGCCCCAGTCCTCACTCAAGCCGACTCGGCGACCCGGGTCATCTTGAAGAACGACAGCTCCAAGAGCAACAAATTCCAGTACGAGCCAGGCCGCACTGCTGTCGAGCGTCATGATAACTACGCCTATGATGACCTCCTGCCCTCATTCCCAGATTTACATTGGAAGCCTCTAGAGGAAACCAGCTATGTGGATCGAGGCATTTCCGGAGACCCCCAATTCCGCAATCTTCTCCGAGACGCCACCGATATTTTTGACTACAACCCCAAGATCGGGACAGAGATTCATGGCGTTAACCTAGCGAAGCTGACCGAGGCCCAGAAAGATGATCTGGCTCGGCTGGTGGCTGTCCGGGGAGTGGTTTTCTTTCGAGATCAAGGTGATTTTGACATCGAAGCACAACGGGAGCTGGGAAAGCATATGGGAAGATTGCACAAGGTACGTTAGACTCAAATTAGACATTACTAGTAGTGGGAATTGTCTAACCAGACGCAGCATGCCACCACAGCGGTACCGAGAAAGGGCGGACTCGAAGACGTGCATGTTGTATTCACTGGGGACAATTCCGGTGATCAACGAGCCATGTTCACGCCCAGCTTCCTGTGGCACTCAGACGTAAGTGAATCAACCTGTCACTCAGACCCACTTCACTGAACTAATCACTCCTCCACAGGTGACATACGAAATACAACCACCATCCTACACATCACTGAAACTCCTGACGGGCCCACTGCGTGGGGGAGGCGGTGACACACTTTGGGCATCACAATATGCAGCCTACGACGCCCTCTCCCCCCACATGCAGACCTACCTGAAAGGGTTGACAGCGCTCCATTCTGCTGAGATGCAAGCGTCTGATTCGCGCGCCATTGGCCGCACCGTCCGCCGCGAACCCGTCACCACAGAGCATCCTCTTATTCGGACTAACCCGGTCACTGGCTGGAACAGCCTCTTCTTCAACCCAGGCTTCGTGACCAAGATCGTGGGGATTCCTAAGACTGAAAGCGATGTTATCCTGCGATACTTGACTGAAGTCATCGCCACGACGCAAGAGCTGCATGCCCGCTTCCAGTGGGGGAAGGGCGACGTAGCGATCTGGGATAATCGAACTACAGTATGTGATCATCTATCTAATCCTTCTGTACTTTTGCTTGCAGGGATATGTAGCTGACAAAAGATGATACAGACACATTCTGCTTCATATGGATTTGCTCCACACCGTCGTCACGCCGTTCGTGTCGCCTGCCATGCAGAGCGTCCTGTTCTGAAGGAAGACGGCACCTCGCAGGAAGAGGAGCACATTTCTCGGTATAACCTGCTGAGCGTCAACAAAGACGGTTCTCGTCAATCAAACTATAATGACTAGACGGGATAAAACTAGGTCCATGATGTAAATATGCTTTCTGAAGTGTGGTGTAGACACTGGTGTCTGCGCATATTTGGATATACAGTAATGGTGATACGACTATAATGAACTCTTTCGTGGAGCTTTTATACTTGAAGTATTTTAGGGTAAACACGATATCAAGAACGATAGCATAATCTTGTCGATATAAAATTGTGCCCCTGTGAAGGAATTATAAGCAGAACACGTGCAGGCCACCTAGTCGAAGAGATGTGATCTTGACCTCCCCATCTCTCACTGCTCCGAAATCTCATCCAGCTACATCGCAATGGAGGACTCCAATAAATATCAATTAGACTACGCCCGGTTTCATGCCACTAGCAGTCCACAAACCACTCTCCTTCCACACTCTCTCGATGAAGCGCACGAAATCTCTCCAAAAAGAGTCCTCCCCACAACCAGAGACTCTCTCTCGACTCACACAAGACATTCTCACAGCACAAGCATCCATCAACCGGGAAATTCGCGATGAGAAACTCAGTGTACAAAAGGACTGCGCACGGCTACTCTCATCTGCCATCCAAGGCACAAGTACAAAAGACTTAGAGGTCGACTGGGACGACTACCTACCCGCGTTCACCTTGAACGACAACCTCATACTAAAAAGACCGCTTCTCAGTGCCGGCACGGGAACTCCGACTCGTCCCAAGCAGCCATTACCAAATCCTGGGCGTGATTTGGACCCGTCGAACGAATATGTTCTCCGACTCGGTGAAGGCGATCTCCCAGACGGCCTACGAGCCAGCAGAGATATAGTGATGACGAAAGTCAAGAACGAAAAGCTTCATTGTTCCAAGGAGTCACTTAGACTGATTCAAAAGAGCACGGGCTCGGCAGGCCTTTCTCCCCAGGATCTACATGAGCTATGGGATACTGTGAAGGTTGAGGTAAGCTGCTGGACACCATGGACCCTTACGGTACTATACTAAAACGACTACGTGACAGGGAGAGCCTGCGAAACCAATATACACTCCTCTCGTCATATCCACAGCAAATGCTTTCCAGTTTGGAGGTCTATCGCCAGAGCCTCAGTGGTCCTTCATTTCTGTGTCCGATAAGGCAGACAGCTCTGTATCAAAGGCTCCTGAAACTGAGACCAGGGTAGAAAGTCCGCAACCATCACTGAGTGGCTCATCTAGCAGAAAACCACATAACTCACAATACCACAATGCAGGTGAGGATGGTCAAACAGCCCCCTGCGAAGAAAGTTCCCCTGCGAAGCGTTCGGTGTCAGTCGGTCTTTCTCTGTCCTGTACATCGGATGATGAGCATGATGGACAAGACGATCACAAATCTCAGGCCATGGGAAGCCAAGAGCATTCCGAGACAATGATAATCAACCTCGTTTCTCGTAATAACACACCATGCCCTGGGTCGCAAGAAGTAAGCACCATGGCCAACAACAGTGGGCAGCATGACGTCGCATTTCCATTCCACCCCGTAAATAATCCGAATCCGATCTCAGAACCCCAGCGAGAGGCGAGCCCGAGCCAGATCACAAATACAACAGTCACAGCCACCGAACATACTGGGACTTCGCAGTTGAAACGGAGACGCGACATCCAAGGCGACCGCACGAAGAGACCAAAATTGCAACGAGAACGTGCTCTATCTACTCAAAAACCTACTACATCTTCATTTACAACCCTGGGCTCATTGTCCACGTTCATGGAAACAAGGAGCAGGGCTAAACGCCACATAGCGAAAAGCGCATACTTCTCGAATAAGTCCAGCGATATCTCACACGTTCAGAAGGACCCCGTCCCTGAGAACACGCCCGTCCCCCAGAAACCATCCCATGATCACCACATTACCATCTCAAGTCAACTCACAACGCAAGTCCCCCAATGTAGCAGCCATCATCACGCACCACCCATCCTCTTCCTCTCAACCGCACTCCTCAAGAGCCACCTCCAACTAGTCCAAAGTCTCGAAAGGGCAGAAGAACGCCCCGTCATCATCTACAGAGACTACAACAACAACATCGAACAAACACCGAAGCCCGCACCCACTCAGACAAACCAACCCATTCCCCCAAAAGAAGCAGACATCATCATTTCACCAACAACTAGCATAATCCTCACCACCTCGCAAGCCACAACCCAGCGATACCTCCCAGGCCACAGACTGCACCCTCACATCACCAGCAGTAGCAACAACAGCAACAGCATCAAAGAAACTATCAACTCCCCACTCCGCGAACAAATCTTCCTCCTCGCACCGCGCTACGAACACATCTACATCCTCATAACCCACACCACACCCCCACCCGCACAAAATACAAACCCCAACCGCAACCACCAGCAATGGACAGCCGACGAGCAAATACTATCCAACCTGGCATCCCTAGCAGCCTTTTGCGCGTCCCTTGCCCCGCACGTCACGGTGCAGCCGTTGATTATCCCATCGGGGACGGAAACCGTTGCACGCTGGGTACTAGCTCTCGCGAAGAGACACGCCATTGCGTTCCCGGAGGGCCATCAGGGTCTGGACAGCGTGGAAGAGACGTGTTGGGAGGTTTTTCTACGTCGCGTTGGATTGAATCCTTACGCTGCGAGGGCCGTGTTGGGTTCGTTGGAGGGGAGTGCCGGTACTGGAGGGGGAGGGGGGCTCTCAGGGTTATTGGAGATGCCAGAACAGAATCAACGGGTCTTTAATGAATTGATAGGCGAGAGGGTCTTTGAACGGATGGATGGAATACTGGGGAAGGACTGGCAGTGTGACTGGGCGTTGAATTTCGGGGATAGTCAGGCTTGAGATACGAAATTATACTATTTTTATCACCCTGTCGAGGTTGATAAACATGCGGATAGCTTTTGGGCGGTCTCAGAGGGGAGATTATCATGTCCAATTACTACCTCCATCACATATACCGTGATGCGGTAGAAGCTCGGATTAAAAATACATCAAAGAATATGCAAAAGAGAATCACAGATCGTTTCACGCTTTATGTAGACACAGATGCGAGGAAAGCAAACATTAGGCCAAGGAGAAAGACGCGCGTATGTCGACGATAGTCCAAACAATTCGTCGCGAATCTCGCAGTGGATTTGTTTTTATGCGTTTTGTGGTTTTTTTGTATTGTTGGTTTGGGAGGACAGGACTGAGTGTCACTGTCTGTATGGTATTATACAGGTCTTCGAGGCGGCGATAGTTCAGGCCTGGTGGAGAGAAGGCAGAATATCATACGAGCTAATGGAATATATTTATTCCCTGAGCTTGGCCAGGATCCTAGACGGTGTTAGCAACAGGAATACAACGGGAAAAGATCAAAAAGAGAAGAAAACATACTCAGAGTCACGGAAGAGAGTGTACTCCTCCTCGCCGACCTTGATGGAGCTGCCACCGAACTACAGAAACTATTAGCAACTTCATTCCCGATGCGTCGGGTAGCCAAATGAGGCTATCCCGGAGAGAAAAAAAGGCATCAAAACATACCTGAGGAATCAGGACGAGATCACCAACGGCAACACCCATGGGCAGACGTTGACCATCAGCCTTGATGGCACCGGGGCCAACGGCGAGGACCTTGGCCTCGTTCTGCTCCTTGACGCTGCTCTCGGGCAGGAAGATGCCGGAGGCAGTCTTGGTCTCGGGCTTGACGCGCTGGACCAGGACGCGGTCCAGGAGGGGAGCGAGGTTCTTGACGTTGCGGAGGAAAGACTATAACGATTGGGAGAATAAGTCAGCGATTGAACTTAACTGGGAATGCTTGTGTCATCGCAAAGCGCGAGACCGGGATGGGAGCTCCTGGGAAGAGCGCGAAAAAGTTCAATGGGAGCTCCCATGAACGTAAGTATCACAATGACATACCATTTTGAGTATAAGAGTGATTAACTGAGGACTAAGCTCAAGGACGTCGAGGAAAAAGACTGGGGAATAGAAGGATGGAGGAATGAAGGTGAGGTTGAAGTGGAGAGAAAGAGAAGAAAAGGCGGAAGAGAAGAAAGAGCTGGGGAAAGACCGGAGAAATTTCCAGAATGCCAAGACCGGCTGCTCCGGCCGAGGGTATCAACTCTCTTGTGTCTAGGTGTACTTCTACAATCTACACTACATTACACTTCCATTTACACGCACACTTACATATCTTAAGACTTAGAATGTTGCTGCTGATGGTGAAAGCTACGGTGGTTCAATCCCAGCGGTCAATCCTGAATGATGGCCCTACACAGCTCATTAAGATCGTCCAGCTCCGTCTCTCCGGCTGACATCACTCACCCACACCGCAGCAGAACCCCAGTCAAGCAATCGAATGTCATTTTGAACTCCATGATATCAGTCCCTTCCCGAAGCTCGTACCATAGGTATTATAGAAGTTACAACCAAATGATGAACAGAACCCGTCTACCACCGTCTCCCGCGTCCCCGCCCGCCCCCATATCCACCACCCCCTCCGAATCCCATTTGGGGTTGTCCACCACCCGGTCCTCCAAATCCAGGTTGTCCGGGTGGTCCGCCGCCGCCGCCGCCCTGGCCGCCCATCATCGCCTGCGCTTGCTGCATGAAGGTCATCGGGTCCATGGAGGCGGGATCCATCCCCTGCGCCATCATCCCCGTCAGCATACCCTGCATCATGTCGGGCGGCATATCGGGCATGCCAGGCATCCCCGGCATCGGCGGTGGCCCGCTGCCGGGGCCAGGACCGCCGGGCCCCGGTTGAGGACCACCGGGCATCGGGGGCAGTCCCATGGTCAAGAAGCTCTGCATATCGTCCAACTGTTTGCGTTGGTCTCCCACCTCCTTCCGCAACTCCTGTTGTTTCAACACGTAGCTAGCCCAGGTGAACTCGTCGAAGCCGTAGTTGAAGTAATCCGAAATGTCCGACCCCGGCCGTCGCCACGGCTTATCATCCTCCGGGAAGTCCGTATCCATATCCGTCAATAAGATCGGTTTGCCGGTACTCGGATGGATGGGGTTCGCATGGACGTCGATCGTGGACGCGTGGACCGGCGGGTAGGCCGAGCCGGGTTTCTGCGCTACGGCCGGGGTCCTGGCCTGGACGGGCGCCGGGGTCACCGAGTCGACCTTCGGGGTAGTAACGGAAGGGGTGGCTTGCTTGGGGATGGGCGTCGAATCGACCGACGGACGTTGTGATTCTCGTAAGTTCGCATGACGGGGGTGCGACCTAGAGGCGGTTGTTAGTAGGCGCGATGCGCGCAAACCAAGGACGAAACATCAGAGCTTACACCTCGACTGGGGGCGCATCCGGCGGCGCCTCTGTAATAATGTTGAAATCATCCTAGAAGAAGACATAAGCCAGAGCCCTCACCACTGAGAAAGGACCGAAATGGGGAAAGTACATCGTCCTCTTCGACCTCTATTTCTTCCTCGTCGCCCTCGTTGGCCTGCGCATCGGTCGGGGCATTTTGCCCGGCATTCTGGGACTGCGTTACCGGCACAGAGTCCGCAGGATCATAAAAATCATCTTCGTCCTCGTCCATGGTTCTTTATTCCGTGGTGAAGCAACTGGATGGAAGAGAAGAGGAGGTCAAAAGGTTGGAGGAAACCGTCGGCGGTTGTTGACCGCGATAGTCGAGTTTGTTCTGTTTGCACCCGATGCTTTTATCTCTGCTGGTAAACTCGACCAGGATGAATTGAGTCTCTTGATAGAAAGGGATTCCAGTCTATGTCAAGAGATTATATATACATGCTGTCGTATTGAAGCTAGAATTACTTATGAATCAAATTGTTATGGCGTTCTGGGGTTTGAGTGGTAATAAATGTCAATTCTTCGGTGATATATATCTGGAAATCATCACGTCTGAATATACATCGTCCAGCCATTTCAAATTTGCCTTCACTTTGGAAAGTACACAAGTCAAACTAAACAACAGATCAATACACTATACTATATCATGAGAGCATCAACCGCAGCGTCTCCCCCTCCACAATGAGCTCTACGACTTGTCGGTACCACGTCATGACAGCCTGCGCCTCCTCATGGGTAAAAGCCCTCTCATTGTCCTGCATCCTGAAACAATGGCTCTGCACGTCCTTGAAAGCCTCCAACATGATCGCGTAGTCAACACAAATGGTGACCTAACTCATGGCCATCACGATCCAGCGCATATGGTCCTACTAATCTGTCGCAGGCTCAAACAGCCGAAAGAGGAAGAGCGTCGTGGCTGCGCTAGTCGCCCGATCAACGCCAAGGGACCGATAGATCTCACCCAGACTGACGGTGCCGTTCTCGGTGATCTCCCAAAAAAGAGACTGTGTGTCCTTGAGGACACCGTGGACGCGCGTGTCGGATCCGAACCAGGACCGGAATGGCAGGAAGTTTCATTGATGGTTTGAGGATCGTCCATGTCGACGTTTCGGCCAGTCAGCAGATAGTCGTAGGTTTGGGCTGTGAAAGGCAGGAGAGGGAAATCAGAGTGAGGTCTACGATGAGGTACATGTGAATCCCACGTCAAGAAAACCATCATATTGAGCATTACCAATCTAGTCCAGACCCAAACAGAACTGCGTCTCCCTCGTCCCTCCATATCCAAGAGACGTCCTGGGTATGCGAGTGTTTATCCTTCAATCGCTACGTAGAAGACCATCATAGAGATCGAGAGATAAAAAATAAATAAAATGCCCATCTCTCCCTCTCTCCCCGTGAAATGCACAGCTTTCAACAAACAGTCGGATCACTACGCTGTGATGGCCACCGCATCTTTAAACAACTTCCGTTGCTATAGTCGAGCGTTAGCAAGGCCGCGGCATTTGACCGAGGAGGAGCACTCACAGTGAAAGAGACCGAAACCACCAAGCTGACAGCTGCCCCGACATACACCGGGATGAAGACCTTCTGCAAAGCACCGACAATCACGCCAATGCAGCTGGCTCGCAGCTCTCCTGGCAGGGACTGAAAGTATGTGCCGCTGGTACCGGAGATCGCCTGCTGCAGTTCAAAGCGAGAGACGTGGGGGATCAAGGCAGTAAGACCGGATACAGCGTCGTTGATGAAGACGGCTCCCGCGATGGCCAGGCCAAAAGCAATGCCGCCTAGTTGCCCTGTTTCTTGGTCAGCGCAGCTCGGCTTATTTCTTGCCCGGCTGGGAGTTAACCTACCCAGCATCATGAAGCTGATTCCGTAGGCCATCTCAGCGGGAGGGATGACGGCTTGAATCACAGCGTAGCCGGCCTGGACAAAGCAGCCGGTGCCGATGCCGATAAGAATTTCATAGCCGTAGATGTTCGCTTCGGGAGTATCGGGTTGGATGCGAGCTGTGCAGGGTTAGGGCTTAGGACATAGAGTGAGTCGATAAGAGGAAACCAATGGAACTCACAGAGCAAGACACCACCGATCACAGTCAGGACACTGCCGAAGATATACCACGGCTGGAAGTAGCTGAAGCGGGACATAAGATGCCCATTGGCGAGAATAGCGGCACTGAGCACGAAGATCAATGGCAACAGGCGCACAGCAGCCTTGATCGCGTCGTCGCCCCTGGTAAACTGGAAGTATAAGGGCACGTAGTAGATAGGTATGAATGCGGCGGTGTTGACAGCGGACGCGCAGATAAAGAGGAAGACCGCATTGAGGTTGCGCAGGAATTGGCAGGGAAAAATGCGAGACCCCAGGCTGGTGAAGATGGTCAGACCCTGCTGGACGCCAAATAAGATGAAAAGCACGCCCGACACGACAAAGAGCGCGATGGTCGGTCCGCTGTTCCACGGGTAAAGGGCACCGCCGAAGTTGACCGCCATGATGAGGGTGATAATGGCTCCGATGCTGAGGATGGTCCCTAACACGTCGAATTCGCGTAGCAGCGAGGTCATCTTAGATCCGCTGCGTGGCTTGAAAGACGGGATGAGAAAAAGATAGACTGGGGCAAAGAGGCCGGACACGCAGATATTGATATAAAAGGCCCAGCGCCATGTCGCTGGCGATTCCACGAAAGCGCCTCCAACAACGGGGCCCAAGACGGTCCCAACCCCCCAAACGAGGCCCCTACGCAACTGTCAGTCTGGTGCAACATGGTGTCTGGTCTTTGTCTGGGCTTACCTACACAAAGCTCAAATAACCCGGCCGCTCACGCTCAGAGGTGTTGACGGACAGTAGAGTCATGACTCCGAGGTACATGCCGTTTCCTCCCATACCAGCCAAGACACGTCCGACAATGAGAGAATCCATGTTCGGCGCCGCGCCGCAAAGTGCCGAGCCGCCGTTGAACACGATAGATGAAATAATATAGAGCCATTTGGCGTCGAAGAGACCGTAGAACCTACCGAATGGAAGCACGACTGCCGCTCCACCGAGGAGGAACCTGTTGGAACCGATTAACTGGGGCTTTTATTCTGGCGAGATGGTCTAGGATCGTACCCAACAGAAAGCCAGGGAAGTTTGACGACGTCTCCAAATCTGTTTACTGCCGACTAGAGCTCAATTAGCCAGCCAACTTGCACATCGCCGTATATAGTTCCTACCGGAGTAATGTCGGCCACCACCGTGTTGTCCAAGGAGTACAAGAAAATGCTCGACAGGATACTGATCACGACGAGGAACCACTGCAAGCTGTCAGTATATGTGCGCACTCTAATGACCTCTTCGAAAACCTCACCAAAGGGTTATGCAGCTGTCGCGGCGAGGCATCTGGGTCTGCCGCATCGGCTGAATCTTCTCCTGGGACCTTTCCTTCCAGTTCGGAGAGATGGCGGTGGTCATCGATTGCCTCCTGAGACTTGTCGAGGGATGAGGGTGTGGACGACATTGCAAATCGTAGTGATCTAAAATTTCAATGACTAGACACTGCAGAAGACCGACTGCAATCGACCCAGCATCGAGGCAATAAGTACGCGCGACGAAGCGACGAGACGGGTGCCCAAGCTATAACTAAGCCTTCGAGAGCTTAGAAATCAGGTCGCTGAATAATTGCGAGCAGGGAATGGACTGGGTCATGTCTGTCTTTTTTTCTCATTCTCAATAGAGTAACAAGCGTGTGTTAGTTTGTGGTTTTGTTGGGCTTCCTCCTTGGTCTGTCTGAGTGAACTATTCTCGGGGTTCCCAAAAAGGAAGTTCGCCGAGCCCTAATATGAGGCCCCAGGCACCAATCGTTCCGTTCGGAAGGATGGACCACTGATGACTGGGTCATCTTATGAAGTTGAAAGAAAATGCTTCTAGCTGCTGGACGAGTGAATCACATTGTTATGTGTTTTGAGACCCCTTGAAATGTTTCTATGTGTTTTTAACTCTTTGTCTGGGATGAACTAGTACGTCATAGGAGCCATGGAAGACCGATAAAGTCCCAATGAATGCCCATGTATTCTACCCAATGAAAGACACGCGCGGATACAAGCAGGTGTTTTGGACATTTGACAACGAGGAGTTAGCATTGTGGACAAGCAAAGCGTTATCTGCCGATGTGGAACTCATGCTACCCGTGGCTCTCAACCTGACACGAGCGTGACGGTCGGAAATGAGTAGCGCGACTGCGCTCTGGCGATCCATCTGATGAGTATTCGAGCAAATATCAAATCAGAGGTAGAACATACCATGGGTTATGATCAGTCATGGTTTTGCAAATCGATTCGGGTCTTAATGCAGCCGTGAGCACCACGCGGCAAGGACGAACAGATACTCATGAGTGGACCGCGGACACCCTCGACTCCCCACTCCTTCGGTACTAAGCAGAGTAGGTATCTGCGTTTTGCGCCCGTACTGTTTTCGGTATAGTCAGAGTCCGAAACGAAGCTCATGTCAGTTTGGCCTGAACCATTTGTTGTAGAGCTTATCCAAACCGCTTCATAGGATTTCAACAGCCGACCTCTACGAATATGCCAGGTTTGATCATCCTTTGGGCGAATATCTTCAAGAAAAGGGAAAACCGAATTCACCGAAGGCATAGAAAAAGCTATGGGGTATTAATTGATATCTATAGATAGTGAAACGGGGGGGAACTAACCGTCAGGGCGGAAATGTACTCGCAGAATTATCAAGTCCAATGATTCATCTTCGAGAGATTGGAAGAGCGCATCCACAGCTGCTGTTGGATTGAGCCCAGTAGTCTTTTCAAGATGATCACGGAAGTCTAGGTTTTTGGCCCTGGTTGAACTTTAGCTTCCTGTCAATGGTACTGCCTCGTGTTGCCTACCGTTCAAATATCTGTTGCTCAACCATGGCCTGTTCATTTTCCGAGATTTTCTTCAAAGAGCGTGGTGGACGAAAATTGACCAAGTAAGGCATGACTGGAGAGAACGTATATGAATGGGAAAAGTCATATAAGACCGTATCATGGAAATCCCCTGGTAGCCTGAAATGATCATCTCGTACATCGCCATGTGTGATCCCGAGTCTGTGTAATACCAAAAGGCGGCGGATACGGTCATGGAAGAGACTATGATAGTATTCCAATTCAAAGCCACTGAGGAGTCCAAGAATATTCAGCCGATTCCAAATCCCACAGGTATCGTCACTGTGAGCTGCTAGAATTCGTCGTGAGGCAAGTTTTGGCCTGATGGGTTCGAGGACAATAGCCCGAGGATTAATAAAGCCGTAAGTGAACCTTGATCTTCCAAGATCAGTGATAACACCGTGAAACTCGGGATAATATATCCTTTCAGAGCTTGTACACGACATCTCAATGCAGTGGTATGCTCGAGCTTCATTGGTATACGGGTCAAGTTCATCTTTTACCTCCTTAACCTTCTTAGGTATGCGGGATGGAAAGCGTCGGAGCTGGATTTGTGCATCCTTTTCGGTGTATTCAGAGAACTTTATCTGTTATCAGCTATCTCCCGAAAGAATCTGTTTCTCACCTACTTACTACTTTAGCAACGTATTTGGGTAGATATGTCTCTTGGTGCTGAATGGAAAGCCATAGGACTTGATTCTGATCTTGGCTGGAGCGCAGATTGGTACCCACTGACCTTCCCAACATCCATTTTCGTTGCGGAAGAAAAGGTCTAAAGTTCTGCTTATCCTCATGTACTGCATTCATCTGATCTGACCGGGGCCATTGAAAGAAAAATTCCTCAGTCCATGACTTGTCACTCATGCCGCCCGTTGTCAGTTAGACGGCGAGTAAGAGAAGTAGGTAACAGTTCCTTTGGAGACGAGACCTGCGAATTGTACCGGTATATCGTAATTCGTACCCCACTTCTTAGCCCACCCTACCGGGACTAGGCCTTGATAGTACTAGTTTTGGGCATTTGGGGTTGATGATCCTCTCGGCGGGTCACGACTAACAAGCTTCTGGGAGTATCACGGACTTTGGGTCAATATGTAAGACCTTGCTATCGCAGCGAACTATTTGATCATAGGAAAGACCGATAAGCTTGAGAAAGAAGTACGGATCCAGGTCATAACCAACCACAGATGACCCTTGGGAGATAGAGACAAAGTACCGTGGGCCACTATGTAGTTCGTCTCGTCAGCACTCTTCCAAGTCGCCGAGTCTACATACTCATCCTTTTTCAATGTTAGCCTTGTGGGAGCCTTTGAGAGCGCCTTCTATGTGGTCGCCCTACGCTTCTGCTGGCATCTGACAGGATGATCTATTGGAAGAAACCCTGAATTTCCTGTTTGGGCGATCCCGAGGCTTGGTCATCGAGCATTTGTCAGCTCACATAATGCGCCCAGCTTAATGCAGCACTACTAAGCCCAGCCTATGCCCTGTTGGGATATTCGCCGATCGAGATCCTAAGTCCCAATGAGGAAATTGATACTTTATACTCCAATGGGGAAAAGATCATCCGCGCTGAAACTACACGATAGAGAATCAGAGAAGATCAGGGGGTAGGTGGAGAGATAGGTAAACAACGTGGAAACATGGTCATCATTAAGTCTCATAAACGGGAAGGATAATGTCAAGCGATCCCCGGATTCTTAGCGGCGAAAAATTGCAATATCGCCTGTAAGGCACTATCGATATCCGAGGCGGCACGGCCTAGCCGGATGATCATCGACTTGATCCGGGCCTTGCGGGCCTCGCTGCCCGTGATCTGGCTGGCGTTACCAGCGCGCATCAGCAGCGCCCTAAAATTCCGGATCTGCAGTTTCAAAAGCACGCGGATGACGTGGATCTGCTCCTCGCTGGTGTACATGGCCTGGAGGTCGGTCGAGAATAGCTCGGGGTTGCAGTTAGCCTTGCTCGCCGGGCCTCGCGAGGAGATGCAATACAGCTCTCCCGAGCGCTCGATTGAGGGTAGCGAGTCGGAGCTGGCCGACGAAGACCGGCCGCTGGAATCACTGAGCCCGGAGATGCGCTCGGTGTCCTTTTGGAGGCGCTTGTGGATGCACTCGAACATTTCGGTCAGGCGGTCACAGATGATTACCAGGACGGTGTGGATGGTGGGGAGGAACTTGCAGCGCACGCAGTCCAGGGGCTTGCAGCACTGGGCGATGATCCATTTCTGGAGCTGCAGCACCTGGTTCAGAGGCAGTGTTGTGATGCGGAAGTCGTCGTCGTCCAGTTGCTGGACCACGCGCACGGCGTTGGACATGCAGGGACACTCGTCGTTCTTGGCCCAAGCTGTGGGGGAATCCGTCGCAGAATCCATCATGGGCTCCGCCGTCGGCGCAGGGGGACTGAGATTGGGGAGCTCGTCCATCAACAGGTCACGGATGGCAGGCTCCGCAGCGGGCTCAGTGGTGGCAATTAGGGAATCGAATGAGAAGCCGTCCGACACGCTTAGCCCCGGCATCGACACGGATGGCGGCGTGGGAGGTTTCTGGGCTTGCTGGTACACTTTTCCAATTAGCCAGGTAGTTCTACACCCGTCGGACGCAGTCACTCGATGTACGTACATGTATGTAGATCAACCGGGGTGGATACCGCACCATGGTGCAGATCACCGGAATCGTACGCGTCATGATTTCGTAGGTTGAAGGCGCTCACTATATCGGTCGCCTTGATCTGGGGATTCGCCCGGCTGAGCGCGTCGACATCCAACAGAAGATGGGACATGTCATTGTCAAAGTCCACTGCTGCGTATTAGCAATCTACCCGACCTCGTGTGGGCGAGAGCAACGTACTGTCAAACATGAAATCCCCCTGCGGTCCAGTATTTCGAATCCGGCTTGCGTCGGGGTCTTCACCCTCCTGCCGACTCGACGACTTAGGGGGATTGGGCGGCTCATGCACCGTATTCAACGCGGGGAGTGCTGAGGCCCCTCTGATTCGACTGGTCCGTGAAGTCGCCGTACTGGAGACGGACCAGTCGTTCCTGTGGCTGCCATGCTTTGCCTGGCTGGAGGGAAACACACAGGCGATAGAATTGGCTCTGCATCTGTCGCAGTCCCCGATGCGGCCGCTACATCGCAGCTATCGGGAATCGTGAGTGGGAGTCGAATGGATGGCGACGCGAAAAACAGCCCCGATGTTGGGCAAAAAAGGTACCACTTTTCATAGCGCTCACCTTTCGTGTCTGACATGATAAACACGCTGGCCGTCGCCCTAGACGCATACGGCTCTTGTCCCGGTTTGAATTCGCACCGCGCGACGCAACCTGCTCCATTTCCGTCTCCCCATCGGCGCTGGGGCGTTTCAACGTGATGAACATGGTTTCGAATCGGAGCTCGCGGACAGACACTCGCAGCAGCCGGACCCAGAACCAACACCACCAACAGCGGGTAATCGTATACCCAAGACCTTTTTGTTTTTGCCGTTGCCGGTCATCGCGGTGGTGGTCAAGGGAGGCGGGGGGCGATCCTCGTTTCGATTTGATTTGACGCGATTCCTTGGCTCGACTGTTTCCTCTTAGTCTTTAGTCATCTAACCGTTTTGTGGCGCAGTTAGCAGGTAAATGCCTCGTAACCAGCAACGGAGATGATCGGATACGAGGCAGGCGACAGAGACACGAGAGATCGCTCCCCAAAAGGGCGAAGTGACGACGGGGCGGGCACTTGAGCAGCCCACTTGGCTCGTATTCGTCCACTCGTCGTGTTGAGGATTGGGGTAAAGACGCTCTCCCGCTCCAGCTCCACCGTTTAAGGCTGTGGAAACCAACGGCCCTGGTAGAGGAAACTTCTGGGGCGTCTTCTCAGCCACTTGGTTGGTTGTATGGGACAGGATAAGCTCCCCCCAAAGAGCAAAAGGCCATGTCGTGAGACGTTTGCAACTTAGAGGTTGTCGGTCCTCAGTTCATCTTATAGAATATCCACCATGGGTCAGATCGGAAACAACCGTCGGTGGGATTACCGTGTCTCAGCGATGGCCAATCTCATGGATGCTTTTGATCTTCACGATGGGTTTGCTCTGATCATCGAAAGAAGAACAGTCGCCAAGATGGGCTGGAACAGGATCAGATCTGTATACCTGCCCAGGGAGACCATGAAAGTATGTGCTCTGTGAGTCAGAGCAACCTGTTAAGTGTGTGTACTATGCCAATAGGGTCCTATATATATAATAGCGCATTATTGACTGAAGAGTGCACTCCTGATACATATGTCATATGGGAAAGTCATACCTTTTCCCCCTGATGCTATCATACTCTCTATTGTTCATACCACGGGCCATGTCCAATTACCAGATTTTCCTAACCGTTAGAATAGCATTGACTTGCCTTCAGGTCTATTTGCCGGCTAATGAGATACTTTATTGAATAAAAGCAGTGATGCACTTAATAAATAAGGGTTTACCCTCGGAGGGCTTGGGATCAAGTCAATCACAGTCCCTCAAATACTTGCTCCTGATTATACATGATCAATCAATTCGTGTGCTTCTGTCTTCTAATAATTTACCACATATTAGGACACTTCCAAGGGTTCCCGACAACTGGAGTGTTATCAGGAGATCATAAATATGTAGTAACAGGATCTTTCTACTCTGTTATCCTCTCAGTCTCAGGTTTATTATCATGCTCACTCCTGTCATCTTTAGATTCACTATCAGATTCATCTTTAGGACGCGTTTGCATCCCCTACTCCTACAAAAATCTAATAGAAATTATGAGAATTGAATATATGAGTGACCAACAACGACAGATACTCATTCGAACTCCACCATCATCCATACAAGTCAAAAAGGAAGTAATACAACTTAGAGGAAGGATTTCTCAAGGGTACTACAAAGATAATGTCGGATTACTTACAGCTCCTACCGTAGTTTGAGTAGCAATATCTAACCTACAGACCTGTATATTATTATCTAGATACTTGGTGGTTATTAATATACACCAGTACATAGCAAGCGATATCTATTTAGGGCTAATGGGTCCTATCGGGTAACCAGTCTCAATTCCGTAGGGGCTGAGGAACCTGAACAAGCCAGGTATTTCGTGCTTTCAGACCAAACCATCGCGATGGAAAGGCTGTTGCTACTGTGGTGGTCAGGTTTGGAAAGTACGCAACTTCCAGAAAGCCTGGTGCATCTAGGAGAGTTTCCTACAGATGGAACAACTACACCGAGAATTGGTGCGAGTCTCTCCGACCTTTTGATACTTCCTTGTTGGACATACTTACTTTCTGGAGAAATGATCTCTTTCTCAGCCGATGTCCCAAGCGTTCCACTAGACGATATCAGACCATATGTTGTGGGAAATGAAAACCCCCGGAAAGCAGAATTACTTGCTTGCTCGAGGCAGCATAATGGCCAACGCCCTCCGTATTGACGCAGACAAACTCTAGTCTGCAAGGCTGAAATCAAGCCACCAGAAGATGTCGAACAGAATCATTCGCTGCGGCTAGATCTCTAAACCCGAAAGGGTGGAGAACAGACCGCCACTTAGAGCGCCACCAGCCTAGGACACCTGATGCTATCGCGATACGAGCCCTATTATTAGCATCTTCTATCCAAATATACTTTATATGAAGTGAAGTATCTGGGGAGAATTTTAAAATAGTCTCTGGACAATTGGATCCTGCACGAAGGATGGAGACTGCACCATATGAGGAATGGCTAGCCTCGCGCGAGGCCGTAAGGACGCTATGGGCCAAGATGTATACGGGCTTGGCAAATGATTCATTTCCACGGGAACAAGGCTGCGATATGGATGAAGATGGAGGCAGTCATGGCAGCGTTTGCGACAATGGGCTATAAATTGGACCATACTTCCTCGCCATTTTGCCTTCTCAGCCAGCAGCCTCACATCCTCCAAGACAGTCAAGAAAGCACAAAGATAAACAAGCATCATGCATCTCAAAAGCGCCCTCCTTTCCCTCTCCTTTGCACTCCCTTTGACATCAGCCTACCATCTTGCCGTCACCGACCAGAACTCCAAAACTGTCCGCGTCTTCCCACGCGACGCCGCAACATGGAACAAAGACGCCATCTACTGGTCCTTCAAGTGCGACTACAACCCCTGGCCCTGGCAAAAAGACATCTGGGGCGATCTGTCCGAGGTCAAGATCCGCAAGACCGCCGACCGCGGTTTGGTCGCGCTCGTCGCGACCTCAGGCGGGATGGTGGGCATGGTTGACATCAAGTCCGGACAGAAGTCGACCTCGCTGCGGGACGTCGACTGGAAGACCTTTGTAGGGGATAATCCGCACTCGCTGGAGCGGATTCCCTACTCGGGTGCGTTTGTCGCCGCCAGCTCAGACCCAGGCAAACTGACGCTCTACGTTCCTACGGACGGGGCCAATAACCTCGAGCGGATTAAGCGGACGTATCGGTACGATGTGCCCAAGGCACATGGCGTGCTGTGGCACGGGGACAATCTGTGGGCGATTGGGAAGGATTACCTGTACAAGTATGACGTTGTGGGGAAAGGGGAGGACATGCAGTTGAAGCAAGTCGGCGAGCCGATTGATCTGCCGGTTGTCGAAGATAAGAAGACGAAGAAGAAGAAAGCCCGGAACGGCCACGATCTGTCGGCGAGTTACAAGCACGATGATATCCTGCTCTTGACGCATACCGCGGCGGCGTACACATACAATACGACTAGTGGGAAATTTCACGACCTAGAAATGGGCGGTAAGCTCAAGTCGCTGGTCCAGCATTCGTCGGGAGAATATGCCTGGATCAGGGGGGTGGAGAAGAATCATGAGATGGGACAGTATGTCCGGTTCAGTGACGAGAAAGCGCCAGGAGAGGAGACGGAGAAGAGGGGATGGGGGAATGCGGAGTTTTACAAGGCGAGGATCTTTGATCCGGGGTATGAATAGAGGACTGCATAGTCGTTGATCCCTGAAGAAAACTTGTCAGTATCTCTGTCTGCATGTTTGCAGAGTTATAGTTATCATGATAGTTCAGTTGCGGGATCTTTGCGAGATAAGTTTTTTCTTACTTTATAGTATAATAAAACACCTTTGGCCAGTGAGACTTATTGGTATTCAGTTTGTAGCTTGTTCTGGCTTTACTGCTTTACTCCCTGTCTAGTTCATCATTGAGGTTATTCTTGTTTCTCGGTTAGGCGGGCAGCTCTGGGATGCGTGTAGAGAGTATATATTGTGCACATCACAGCTCTCAACCCAGAGTATCAGGCATCTAATCCACCAGCGAAACCACCTGTGTCTTTTTCTAGCAAAGGGATGAAGAAAATAAGTGCTTAAAATCTTGGGACACTTGGTTTCATACAGCTAATGTTGATTGCTGCAGCTATATAGTACAGTGTGGAGCCAGGTCACGTGTCACGACAGACGTCAGTCGCTTTCCCCATTTGCGATGCGACGAGAATCTCACCACTCCCAACATCATACCGCCATATCGTGCACAATGCCCCCCTCAGAACCACCCAGTCACAGCTCGACCCCTCGGTCATTTACCAGCCAGTCAGCCTCCGCAGAGGAGCTCCTCAAATCGCAAACCGTCGGTCTCGTCCATCTCTCCGACTTTCGCAAGCGCCGCGCCGAGGTTCTCGAACAGAAGGAGCGGGAGGCACACGATAAGTCTTTGGGGAGAGTTGCGTCTGGTAATTCGAGAAGTGCCACTCCGTCGGCGGGCGATGTAACTGACAGGTGAGTTAAGGCGCAGTTTTATCCTCATTCTCATGCTGACGGTAATGCGCCAGTAGCTCGAGGTCGCAAAGCGAGGGTCCTCCCAAAAAGAAGAAGAAGAAGCCACTAGCCAAGAGCAAGCTGTCGTTTGCTGATGAAGAGGAGGAGACTGAGAATACCGGTGAAGAATCTGCGGCCACTCCGCGCGAGCTGAGTGTCCCGCGGTCCAGTTCCAAAACCCCCGCGGAGGACTCCTTGCCTGCATCGCGACGGATCACACCGAACCCCAACGCCCCTCCTCCTCCCAAAGCCATCACAAAGGCGGCCGTGAAAGCAGAAACGGAAGCGCGAGATGCCCTCCGCAAGGAATTTCTGGTGATGCAGGATGCGGTCAAGAATACCGAGATCCTAATACCTTTCATCTTTTACGACGGCACAAACATCCCGGCGGGGACGGTCAAGGTCAAGAAAGGCGACCCGGTGTGGCTGTTTCTGGATAGGTGCCGCAAAGTTGGGGCGGAACTAGGTGTCGGGGGTGGCAGCCATGCGTCGAAAGGACGGAAGGATAACCGTCGTGAATGGGCCCGAGTGAGTGTTGATGATCTTATACTGGTGAAAGGCGAGATTATCATCCCACATGTACGTTCATGAAAGTGCTCTATGATGCCCGACCGCGACCGCTGACCTGCGTTTTAGCATTACGAGCTGTATTATTTCATCGCCAACCGCGTGCCGAACTATTCGCTTCCGGGCGAGCTGCTATTCGACTATTCCGACAAACCCTCTGCATCGGCGACAGATGACCCCCTATCGCGCCCGGATAGTGAACAGCTGGAGGGTGGGGACAAAGACCCCACGACGACCAAAGTGGTCGATCGACGATGGTACGAGAGGAACAAGCATATCTTCCCGGCCAGTCTATGGCGGGAGTATGAGCCGGGGGGAGAGTTCGAGGAGAAGATGCGTACGACAAGACGCGATGCGTCGGGGAATACTTTCTTCTTCTAGATGACTTATGATATTATTAGAATTGGCATGTACAGTATATACTGCTCAATAGCGTTGAATGAACGAGACGAACACATGTTCTATGAAGAAGGCAATGCATAATATAGTGTAAACAGCCGGTCCAGTGAACATTAAAATGTCTACGGCTTCCGCTGATGGCCTGCTAACCCATCAATTCGCTCCCCTCTTTTCCCTCGCAAAGGTTCTACACTGTTGAACACTCTACTTTCACAAAATGGATTTCTATCTTCGCTGCAACTCTCTCAAATGCCGGTCCCAACTCAAGGAGAGAGCCGTCGTCACCACCTGCTCGTACGATGTCTAACCGCCCTGTCCTATCTCTTACTTCCCTATTCTAAGCTAACTGAATACATGATTCAGACACATCTTCTGTCTCCAGTGCGCTGAGAATCTCGGACTCTCTCGTCCTGACCCAGGCGAACGTCGCTGTCCAGCATGTCAAGCCATCCTGATCAACCCAGACGACGCAGTAGCGACCATCCTGAACCCAACGGAGGATTACAAAACGAGTGTTCTCAGCGGACTCGATCCGAATACCATCATGGAGTGTGCGGGACGGGCGTTGCTGTTCTGGACATACCAATCGAGCCAGGAGATGTGCGACTCTGAATCTGGAGTACAGAACGTCTACTGACAGAGGCAGTTTCTACCAGGAATTCCTCGGAAAGACGCTCACGGAGAAATACACAAATCTCAACACTCAAATGGATAAGGTCGTGCATAATGCAAACACGGAGATTGCAACCCTGCAGGCTAAATTATCAGGTATAATCCACCATCTCGAATACCAAGTATCACAACTCAGTAGCCTCAGAAATGCAGGACACGCACGAGCAGCTGGGGAAGAAAAACCAAGAGCTCGCCGACCTCTACCGGGAAAAGTGCAAGAAATTCACGCAGATCACCAACCTCTACAATCTGCTCAAGACGCGCGCGATGCGGTCTCAAATGCAGACCGCTGCGTCGGACTCAGTTTCTCAAGCGTTGAGATCGCTTGCGCCGCCGCAGGCTGAGCCACACAGCGCTATGCCTCCATTACCGGCAGCAATTGCAGGCCCTCCGCCGCAGACACCGTCTTCGCGTCAACAGAGCGCCTTTCCAGTTGACACGGAGGGTGTGGAACAACTACATCGGTACCAACGCAGTGGAACGGGGAGCTCGCGGGGGACGAAGCGGAGAGCGGCTGTCAGTGCCATGGCTCCGCCTAGTCGTCCGGTGGGAGCGATCAGAAGTATGTCTTATCTTGTCTTCTCTTCTACCGTGGGATGATATCAGCTAACTTTCTGATAGATGACATGCCCCAGGCTACGCCGAAACACCGAACGCGCCTTACGGGCCCCCCTCGGTCGTCACGTCCTTCGACGGGACTGTCCCAGTTGCCACAGGACAGAGTCATGTACGAACGGTTCCAAGGGGAAGCAGGGGTTGATCATCGGGTATGCGATGGCGGGGGTAGTATACATGCTCCTCCTAATCCGAGGGAGGGATCTGGGCTGAGGATGTATTTTGACAGACGGTAATAGTGGAGGACTGCGAGTATGGAGGTTGCGTATGGGATGACAGCATCGACATGAGATGAAGTGCGACTTTCATGCCCTTGATTGTTGATGTTGAAGAGTCAAGAGACGCCAAGACGACAATATACACTGTACTATATTCTCAACAGCATAATAGTTAGCGCAACAGTCCTATCATGTCAGATATCACTCAACAATATAATATTTCAGACAATATAATACTCCATGGACATCCAAAGGATCAGAACCAGATCGGATCAAACAAGTAGTAGTAGAATAGTGACTAGTAGATAGTCTTTACCAGAAAATATACCATTCCGCATAGATGCAACATCCATTCACCCGACGGAATTAGGCCGCCCTCACTGTTTATCTCACATATCCACAACAATTGGGTTTAACGTAGAGAACACATACTGGAAAAAGCTACGAAGTTAATCCTCCGATCGCATAAGACATATCAGATATATCCTAGTTGATCTGGTTAGCGAGTTACCTGGTAATTGAAGCAAGTCCAACTCAATGATACTGAGTACGTGCTTGATATCAAGCGCCCACTCACTACCACCTTAGTGAATAAGACCCGGACCAAAGCAGGTCACATCCAGCAACAAACAGCAGTACCCAAGGCAATAAGTAACACAAGCTTATCTCTAAATTAATCAATAGATAGATAGATAGATAGATAGATAAAAACAGAAGAAGGGCCCACCCCCACCCATCCCCCCGCTCCAATCCCCATCCCCAATCAATCAACCCCGATCCCCAATCTCGGACGTGCGGAAGTCCCCAGCACCACAAACTAACGACTCTTCCATCTCTCCGAGCCACCACCACCACCACTACCACCCAATCCACCTCCGTGATCAGATCGCAAGACACTTACTTTAATTTAGCTTATCTGGATCAAGATTCGGGAAGTTTGACAGCTTGTGTGGAGTTTGTGGGTTTGTTTTTAGTGGTATTTTTGAGGATGCTTATTTGGACGTTCCTTTTCCTTTCGTTTGATGCCATACTATACTATACTGTACTATACTATACTACCTACACTAACCCCCCGGGGAAAATGTCACGTGTACATTTACGACCTGCGTATTCCATTTTCAGGGTGCTTTATGTACTCATCAATGGATAGGCTCAAATACAATCTATATCTCTACATTTACCGACGATGTATGGTCCAAACCTAGTAGACACTGGTAGATACTGAATTGACGCGGATCTAAACCGATCTAAAGTCCATCCCTACCGCATGCCGCTTCTAAGTCAAGGCCGCTAATATCGTCTCCTCGGCATCCCTGCTCCAGTAGGGTAAAAATCAAACAAAATAAGGAAAACCCGTGTCATGCCATGCGTTCAGAAAATTCAACACAAAAAGATCACAAAAGAAAAGGAGAAAAAAAAAAAAAAAAAAGAAGATTAAATTAAGTAAATGGGAGAAATCTCAGAGGCATTCGTTTAGGCACCAAACTCCTTGATGTCGGTCTTCTTGCCGCACAGCGCCAGCGGCACGATGCCGCTGACGTGCATCTCGGGCCCGAAGACGTGCATCTTGAGGCCCAGCTCCTCGCCCACGGCCTTGATGTTCTTGAGACCCTCCTGGTAGTTGGGACCCGCACGACGCACCCAGATCTGGACGTTGTGCTCGTTCAGGACGGGGGCCACCTCGCGCAGGGCGCGGATGACGCCCTTGAAGGTCGAGGCGACGTTGGTGAAGTTGGCGATGCCACCGCCGATGAAGAGGACCTTGCCGTCGGGGTGCATGGGGGCCCGCAGCATCAGGTCGAGGATGGTGTGGGCGTAGTTGTAGGTCTGGGTCTCGGTGGGCGCGCCCGAGTACTCGCCGTAGTTGGCGAGCTCGCTGACGAAGCCGGCCGAGGCGATGGCGTCGGCGTAGACGACCGAGGCACCACCACCGGCCACGAGGGTCCAGACGCGGCCGCTGGCGTTGAGGACGGTCAGCTTGAGGGAAGCACCGGTCTTGGCGTCCATGTCGGAGATGAACTTCTCCTCCTTGGTCAGCTCACGGCCGAAGGGAGCGGGGAACTCCATGGGGGGGCCGGCGTCGATGTTGACCTTGTTGTCCTTGGGGGCGGCGGTGATGCCGAGGTTGGCGGGGGCGCGGGCGACCGCCCACTTGGTGCCACACTCGAACTCGGCGGTCTGGTCCAGCTTGGCCGCGAGATCGAGGAAGTGGACCTCGGCGGAGGTGGCATCGGCGTTGGGGATGACCACGAGGGGGTTGATCTCCAGGTAGGTGAACTGGCAGTCGACGTAGACGGCGTAGAGGCGGGTGATGAAGTCGACGAGGACGTTGTGGAGACCCTGGGGCACCTTGTTGAGCAGGGCCGCGGCGATCTCGTCGTTGGAGGGGTAGTTCTTCAGGTTGACGGGGACGAGCAGCTTCTCGGCCTTGGCGTCGACATCACCGACGTCGACACCACCCTCGTGGGTGAAGAGGATCCAGTCACCCTGTGGATGTTAGATTTCTACCGGTACGACCAACGCAGAAGGGGAAAAGACATTCTTACCTCACGCACGGAGTTGATGTTGATGTAGTATTCGGTCTCCTGGGGGTGGGGGACAAAGGGTTCGACGAGGAATTGGCGCAGGACCCCGGTGATGGACTCGACCTGGACGTCCTTGGTGGCGCGGGCCTCGATCCATTCCCGGGCCTCGGCCCAGGTCTTGTTGAGGGCGAGCAGACCGCTCTTCCCACGGCGCTTGATCAATTGATCTGGTTTGGCGACGAACTTGGAGCCGGGGACGAGGAGCCACGGGTAGGTGACCTCGGCCTGGTCGAGGATATCCTTGACGGCGGCATCTTCGGGGAAGTAGAGGGAGGCCAGACGAGAGGGAGGGTTGTGGGTGGTGGGAGCGGGGAGAGGGGAGGGCTTGATGACGGGGGCGCGAGTGAGGTGATAGTTGAGGATAGCCTTGCCATCAGCCTCGAGGATAGATTTGGCGGACATGGTGTGTGATTGATGTGGGTGGATAGGTGGTAGAAAGAACCTCAAGAAGAAAAATCGAGGGAGAGGAAGAGGAAGGGAAGAGGAAGAGAAAGAGGATATGGGGAGAGAGATGGAGAGAGAAATGGAGAGAGATGGAGAAAGATGAGGAGAGAAGAGAAGAAAAGGTCGACAAAATCTGGATTGGGTATGTATGATAGACGGTATTGGTATTTTATTTGGACGATAAATAAATAATGATGATAATAAATATAGAGGGGCAATGGGGCTGTACCTGATTACCGTTTCCTTATCGGTATTATTACAGTCCATCAATATATTACAGGATGTTATCCCTCTTCTTGATTAATCCCTCGTATAATCCTGATCATCCATGAGAAAAAAAGGAATGAAAAAGGAGATCTTCCATGGAATTCCATTCCGTGATCACTCCCAGGGTGAGAGAACGACTAGAAGGACTGATTGTACACGGTAGAAGAGAGCATGAACTCCACCGAGTTGTTGAGATGGGGAGACGATGGGTGGGGACTGGATGGGACTGGATGGGACGGATGGGGAATAGGTGGGACTCCCACCCGAAACTGTCATCAAGTTTATTTTCCTCCGTCCGGTTGGGATGGGATCATCCTCGATTTCGTCTGCAGTATTGGCCCTACGCGGTAGACTGAATACTGTTTCCTCCTTTCTTTCTAGTGTTTCTGATGTTGGTCGATGTTGGTCCAGGGGTTGAATCCTGGAGACAGATGTATAGTACAGTACTCCGTCCTCCGTACTATCCGTAAGATGTAGATATCTAGTAAGAGCTGATGTCAGATGGATACACCTCTTGACCCAACTACTTTACTATCACAAGTACTAACACAAGTAAATCATGAAAGAAACTGCCACGTAACTCCATGGAATTGGAGGTGATGTAAGTCGGTGAGCAAAGCTGTTCGATCAGGCATCGAGGATGATGTGGGCTCCACCGCCTTTTCCCCACATCCATACTATACAGTACGTAGTCCGTATACCGAGTATAGTCAGTATACAGAGTATATACTATGTAGTACTTCATGTCTAGATTCGACTCCTAATCATATTGATCCGAAGGGATGGATATCCGATGGATACTCTTCTCGAGACATAAATGTTGAGAAGCCGGTTGACCCAGCTGTGATGGTGAAGGAACCATGGACCCAAACCAAGGGAGACCAAGATTCCCCACATCGGGCCATACGGTCACAATACCGCATCTGGAGGGATCAGAGCTACGATGTACAATCCATCACTTTATTTCTTCCTCCGGAGAGGGAGATTCGGGTGGGAAATCGAGGGGAATTGAGAGAAAGACTGAGAAGAGGAGAGAATAGGAGAGAAGAGGATGATGGATGTCTCCGATATCGTCCACGGTATTTGGTTATTTCAGATTGATTATTCTATAATTATTCCAACATTATATTTATTAAAATAGAAAGAAATAATAAATAATAAATCACTGTATTATATTATCTTATCGTGTATTCTGGTATTCTTCCCCCTCTCTTCTTCTCTTTCTTTTCTCTCTTCTTTTTATTCTGTTTCTTTTTCCCTCCTCACTTTCACCTCCAGTTCCTCTCTTCTTCCTTTCTTCCTCTCTTCCTCTCTCTCACTTCCATCTAATCTCTCCCTCTGGTCCACGTCTCTTCTTTGGACCTCCCCCACTACTCTCTCTCTCACTCTCTCACTCTCTCACTCTCTCCCACTCACCTTTCTTATACTCTTCTCTCCCCATTCATCTCCCTTCGGTCCTCCCATCTCCATCTCTTCCTGGGAGCTCCCTACAGGTATCTACTCTACTAAGCTCTCACCTTCATCCCCTCATGACACCGACTAATATAATCGCATTCAGTCACCATGCCTGCCTCTGCTCCCCTCGTTAGCACCGCCAATGGCGGCTCCAACGCCAACGACAACATCACTCGTTTCGATCCCCCCAGCCGTGTCCGCTCCCCTCAGGGCGCCGCTCTCTTCCACAACAAGACCCGATGCTTCGTATAGTGAGTCTACCAATCCCCTTGGCCCATCCTGCAGTTCGACTGACTCCTCCAGTGGCATGCAACCCAAGGCCGTCCAGGGTATGCTCGACTTTGACTTCATCTGCAAGCGCTCCACCCCGTCCGTCGCTGGCATCATCTACACGTTCGGTGGTCAATTCGTCAGCAAGATGTACCTCTCTCTTTCCAACTCCCACTAAGTCATCCCCGCTAATAAAGATACAGGTACTGGGGCACCAGCGAGACCCTCCTCCCCGTCTACCAGGATGTCTCCAAGGCCATGGCCAAGCACCCCGACGTCGACACCGTCGTCAACTTTGCCTCCTCCCGTTCCGTCTACAGCTCCACCATGGAGCTGATGCAATGCCCCCAGATCCGCTCCATTGCCATCATCGCCGAGGGTGTTCCCGAACGCGTAAGTCTCCTGACATCAGACCGCATCCCCAGCCGCATTGGCTGACCTTATCTAGCGCGCTCGTGAGATCATGGTTACCGCCAAGGAAAAGGGCATCACCATCATTGGCCCCGCCACCGTCGGTGGGATCAAGCCCGGTGCCTTCAAGATCGGTAACACCGGTGGCATGATGGACAACATCGTCGCCTCCAAGCTCTACCGCCGCGGCTCCGTCGGCTACGTCTCCAAGTCCGGTGGCATGTCCAACGAGTTGAACAACATCATCTCCCAGAACACCGACGGCGTCTACGAGGGTATCGCCATCGGTGGTGACCGCTACCCCGGTACCACCTTCATCGACCACCTGCTGCGCTACCAGGCCGAGCCCGAGTGCAAGATCCTCGTCCTCCTGGGTGAGGTCGGTGGTGTCGAGGAGTACCGCGTCATCGAGGCCGTCCAGAACGGCGTCATCACCAAGCCCATCGTCGCCTGGGCCATCGGCACCTGCGCCAGCATGTTCAAGACCGAGGTCCAGTTCGGCCACGCCGGCGCCTCCGCCAACTCCCAGCTGGAGACCGCCGTCGCCAAGAACCAGGCCATGCGCGACGCCGGCATCCACGTCCCCGCCACCTTCGAGGACCTGCCCGAGGTGCTCAAGCAGGTCTACGACGCCGAGGTCCAGAAGGGCGCCATCAAGCCCCAGCCCGAGCCCGTCGTCCCCAAGATCCCCATCGACTACTCCTGGGCCCAGGAGCTGGGTCTCGTCCGCAAGCCCGCTGCCTTCATCTCCACCATCTCCGACGACCGTGGCCAGGAGCTGCTCTACGCCGGCATGCCCATCTCCGATGTCTTCCGCGAGGATATCGGCATCGGTGGTGTCATGTCCCTGCTGTGGTTCCGCCGCCGTCTGCCCCGCTACGCCAGCAAGTTCCTCGAGATGGTCCTCATGCTCACCGCCGATCACGGTCCCGCCGTCTCCGGTGCCATGAACACCATCATCACCACCCGTGCCGGCAAGGACCTCATCAGCGCCCTCGTCTCCGGTCTGCTGACCATCGGTTCCCGATTCGGTGGTGCCCTCGACGGTGCCGCCGAGGAGTTCACCAAGGCCTTTGACAAGGGCCTGAGCCCGCGTGACTTTGTTGACGGCATGCGCAAGGAGAACAAGCTGAGTATGTCCTTCTTCTCTTCTCCCCTTTTTTTTTTTTTTTTTTTGCTACGGTACCTCCGTGATAGATGATGATGCTAATCCGTATAGTCCCCGGTATTGGTCACCGTGTCAAGTCCCGCAACAACCCCGATCTCCGTGTCGAGCTGGTCAAGGAGTTCGTCAAGAAGAACTTCCCCGCCACCAAGCTGCTCGACTACGCCATTGCCGTCGAGACCGTCACCACCTCCAAGAAGGACAACCTGATCCTCAACGTGGACGGGTGCGTCGCCGTCTGCTTCGTGGATCTCATGCGCAACTGCGGTGCCTTCTCTCCCGACGAGGTCGAGGACTACATGCGCATGGGTGTCCTGAATGGTCTCTTCGTGCTGGGTCGCAGCATCGGTCTGATTGCCCATTACCTGGATCAGAAGCGTCTGCGGACTGGTCTGTACCGTCACCCGTGGGATGACATCACCTACCTGCTGCCCGCTCTCCAGAAGGGTGGCTCCGAGGGCCGTGTCGAGGTCAACATCTAATTATCTACACCGTTTTAATATCCCTTTTTAATCTCTTTTCCTTGATCGACATCCCCTGGAATGGCCAGTGTGGGACACTTTTTGACGTTGGAGTTATGACTGGTTGCGTTGCATCTGTTTTTCGAATCTTCTTTTTTCCTTCTACAGTCACGTCCGCTGATCGAGATGATGATTATCAGCGCAGTGGCGCTCGACGTTAGATGTTAGACTTAGCATGACGACCAGAATTACGTTTAATTATTGAGTTTGAGCAAAGCCAACCGTATAGTAGTAGTGCGAGGGACTCCATTTACTCGTGTCAATAGTAAATAGCAACCACTCCGGCCCGGCTGGGCCTGTCACACCCTGGATTGGCTCCACGGGCACACCCCTGTCTTCCTCACCTGTGCGGTATCTCAACCGTATAACCCGTCATCCCATATACTTTGACCAGTTCAACCACCAACATGCCAAGAGCAAGAGCAATGTTTTCCAGGTTAAAGCCGTTGATCACCCGGCATCCAACCACCACCCACAGTCGCTGCATGGCTAGTACCTAAACTGCCCAAATCAACCCCACACGTCTCATAGAAGAGGAGACCCTCCCATTCTACAAACCAGACCAGTTCTATCCCGTCCACACAGGCGAGCTTCTCCACGCAACGTACCAAGTTATCGGTAAACTAGGATACGGGGCCTATTCCACCGTGTGGCTATGCCATGATCAGCGGTGCGAGAAGAGCCCCCGTTACGACTGACTACTCAACACACACTGAATTCTTGTAGTAATCGCATCCATGTAGCAGCCAAAGTTCTGACGGCCGCATTCTCAGGGCAAAAGTCTAGAGAGGTGGAAGTTTACCAACACCTGAGCCGGCTGGGTCGATCCCACGTCGGAAGTGCCTCCATTCGGGGGCTGTATGATATGTTCGATATATCTGGACCAGACGGCCTGCACCGATGCTTGGTGCAAATGTCGATGCACGCGCTGCGAATGCGAGCTGGGTCTGGTAAACTCAGTGAGCCTTTATTGAAACAAACCTTGATTTCTCCACCGCGAGGGGGAAGTCATTCATTGTGGTATGAACATTCCTTGAATGGTTGATATAGAGGCGATGGTCGTTAAAGGTGTATAGATATCAAAGCATCAAACATCATGCTCAGCATTGACGATGAGACAATCCTGTCGAATTTCGAAAGGACAGAAGCAGAGCATCCCAGCCCCCGGAAGACCGTGGACGCCAATCGCACGATATACGTATCGCGGAAGCTTCCTTCTCCGAAGCGAGATCGATGGGGTCAACCCGTACTATGTGATCTCGGGGAAGCTAGAATTGGCAAGCTCCATAGAGGGGATATCCAACCCAACATCTATAAAGCTCCGGAGGTCCTGTTTGACATGCCGTGGAGCTTTAGTGCTGATATATGGATCGTCGGTGTCATGGTGCGTTGAGTCCCGTGATCTAGTAGAACACTTTCTAAAACACATTGCAGATCTGGGATATCTTTGAAAACAAGCATCTGTTCAATGCACTTGACGAAGACAGGGACTACTCCCCATCCCATCATGTCGCCGAGATGGTGGCATACCTAGGAGTCCCACCGCTTCACTTTCTCCAGCGCAGCGAGGAAACGCGCAATGTCTTTGACGAGAAGGGTGTGTTTGACTCCTTGCCACTCACTACGAAGGTAAAAAGCTGACTCTGCTAGGCCAATGGTTAGGGGCAGGTGGAGTGTCCGTTCCATCGATCTCATTAGAAGAATCGGAGGAGAACCTCGAAGGACCAAACAAGCAACTCTTTTTGCAGTTCCTGCGGTCAATGCTGCGGTGGGTTCCTGAGGAGAGGAAACTGCAAAGGAATTATTGGACGACCCTTGGTTGAACGCTGAATAGGGATATCATGTGGTTCAATGCAGGTGAAGCTATACAGCATGCATGAATAATTCTGGGCCTCTATGAAATGAGGACGATTTGACGAAATTCTTCCCAGATCGCTGGAGATCACCTACAATGTCCCGTACATGAAACATAATGTTGTTGTATCAAGAACTAGTTCCTATATAGTCATGACCCCGACCAACCCCACTGCATATTGTACTTGGTAGATCCTGGCATGGAGTTGGAGATGGCCAAGTCCGCCCAATATGAAGATCGGATTGTTATCGATCTCCGCACCTTATCTTATCGCACGTGCGCTCCACCCCAAAAAAAGTCAACCAGTCAGCAGCTGGACCTACACCACTCTCCAAACCAATTGCTCTAAAACAAACCATTCATATCCAACCACCCAGGAACAAAACAATCATGGTCCGCGTCAAACACCGCTACCTCCTCGTCGAAATCCTCTACCCAGAGCCCGCCTCATGGGCCGCCACCAAACCGCCCAGCAAAGCAGGCTCGACGGCGCAGACACAAGCGCAGCTGCGCATCCACTCGCCCACCTCCGACGCGTTGACGCCGAGCGTGTTGGCCCGGATGCTGAGGGAAGAAGTCGATAACATGTTTGGGGATTGGGGAGTCGGACGATTGGGGGGTGTTAATGCGGGGGGTGTTAGTGGTTCGTCACATCTCTTTATCTACTCCCTCCACACACGCATACATGCGGAATTGAGCCGGACAGGATCAAGGCTAATTAATTGTATCTTGTGTACAGTGAAATATCTCTCCCCCGCTACGTCAACAGCCATCGTGCGGTGCCCCCGGGCATCCTTCCGACTTGTCTGGACGGCACTGTCTTACATGTCTCGCGTGCCGGAGATCGGGGCCCCGAAGGGAGCTCGAGGGGCGGTTCTTTCTCGTCCGTGCGTGTTCCGCGTGGTCAAGGTGTCTGGGACGATGCGCAGGGCTGAGGAGGAGGCTATCAGGCGGGCGAGGAGGGAGACTTTGCGGTTGAGGGGTGTGGATGAGCAGGGTATTTTGGGGGGGTTGGTTGGGGAGTTGGCGGGGGTAGACGACGTGATGGATGATGACGAGGATGAGGATGTTGGGATGGAGAGTGATGATTGAGTGTTTTGTGTTGTTGATGGCCGGATCTATGTCTACTGGCATTAGGTCGTCTTTCCTTTGTTGAGATACCCCGTTATATTATTATATGTACAATGCAATGTCATGATTTTCGTACGACTTTCACCCCGCTATCTGGTAGCGGACCTTGCGGAATATCCTCGTCGAAGCCCTCGTCACCCGGTCCGGCACCGTCGCCGCCGGCAGCCTCCTCCCGTGCCTTGGCCTCTTCCTGCAGCGCTCGCAACTCATGATCGTCGTATTCATCCTTCGCATCCAGCCAGCGCTCCTGGACGTCCCGCACGTCCATCGTCCCCAGCCCCTCTCGCACAGCCACCTGCCACACCGTATCGTTGGCGCCCTCCGCCGGACCAAAAACGTACCCACTGGCGCGGTCAATAACCCTCAACAAACTCATCATGCTCTTCTTGTCTTCCACAGCGAGGGTCTCGAAGCTCACGAGCCCAAACTCCTCCACCAGGTCAATGATAGCATGGTTGAGGGGGCCGAACTTGGTGTGCGCCAGACGCGACGACTCGGCTTCCAGATGCGGCAGGAGATAGTTGAGGTCTTGCACCTCGGTGTAGAAGTCTAGGTTGAAGGGGAGCGGGGAGTAGTTGGCTAGGTTGTCGATCTTGGTGAGGACGTTGAGGTGCGGGAGGTCCATTTGGAGCATGGCGCGGAGGGAGAGGAGGAGGGCGGAGATGTACATGGATGGGAGGGTGAGGTTGTAGGAGTCGATGAGGTGTATTACGACGAGCTGTAGACTCTGTTAGCAGGGGGGATGCTTGGAGGGAATGCGGAGACTAACTCTATATCCAAGTTTCTGGAGCTTGAAGAAGATATTCCGTAGGGATGAGTGATGCGTAAAGAGCTCTACCTGACCAGGGCAGTCAAACAGGATATAGTCATCTGCACCACGGCGCAATCCAGATTAGCAACATGCTCACAAAACCTAAGATGCGAGACCTACCACCCAGCTCTTTTAACCCCTCCTCCAGCCAGTCGAAGTTCTGCTCCACCTCCTCCACCGCATACAAAACCCCCCCATTTGGCCCTAGCCGATCTTCACTCATGACATCCTCCAGCGTAACGAGGTCGCGGACGTCCAGCGCACACGGATAAGAAGTCTGATCATTCGCGGGGTCCAGATTGACGACGGAGCATTTGCGGCCGATGGCGCCGAGAAACTGGTGCATTCCATTGCAGTAGGTGGATTTCCCTGCCCCGGGGGGTCCGATAACCAGTTGCGCGAACGGCATGACGGCACGACAGATCTCCAAATATAACCTGTAGAGCCTGTCTTGATATGGGTTGGATGATTTTTCTGAGTCCAGACAATGACGATATCGGATCTGGCGGGGAGAAAGTGGCAGGGCGGTGACGGGCGGCAGGAAAGGACCCAAGCTTTGAGCGTCGTCGGGACGATCGATCAACAACGCTGCAACTCTCGACTCTACCGTCTTCGCCACTTGCACATTTGGAATTGACCATGGCGACTAGTATGTGCTGCGCTTTCGCTGAGTGAGACAGGGTATGCTGATCCTTCTAGATCAATTCACGCTTGCGTCCCCGCCGACCGATGCGATCTCCGCGCTGAAATTCTCCCCCGAACCCGAGTCCACACGGGTGGTTGTGTCGTCGTGGGACAAGAATGTATACCTCTACGAGTTGCGCGATGAGAATGGGAATATAGGCGAGGGCAAGCTGCTGCAGAAATTTGAGCACCGCGCTCCGGTGCTGGATGTGTGCTTTGGCGCGAACGAGGATGAGATCTACACAGCGGGACTAGATTGGGATGTCAGAAGGTAGCACTTGATTCCTCAGGACTTTGGGCCTCTCCCAGTTTGTGCTGGTTATGGAACTAATGTCGATCAGGATCGACTTAACATCATCTACCCAAACCGTCATCAGCAGCCACGACGCCGGAGTCCGCAGCGTTGTCTACAGCAAGGAACATAACATAGTGGTCTCGGCCTCGTGGGACTCGACATTACATGTGCACATCATCGGGGAGAACATCTCTGCCCCAGCCATCGTACCCCTCCCGTCGAAGCCCTTTTCCATGTCCCTGAGCCCCACGAAGCTGGTCGTCGCCATGGCGTCGCGCTCGCTGCACATCTACGACCTGAAGGCGCTGGCCATGCTGGCCAGCCAAGCGGAGGCCGGAAAGAAGCTCGAAGTCGAGCCGTGGCAGCGGAGGGAGAGCAGTTTGAAGTTCATGACACGCTCCGTGGCGTGCATGCCCGACGACGCGGGGTATGCCTCCTCGAGCATCGAAGGACGAGTGGCGGTCGAGTGGTTCGACCCGTCCGCCGAGTCGCAGGCCCGGAAGTACGCCTTCAAGTGCCACCGACAGACAGCGGACGACGTCGACGTGGTGTACCCCGTCAATGCGCTGGCATTCCACCCGGTGTTTGGTACGTTTGCGTCTGGCGGCGGGGACGGCGTGGTGGCTCTGTGGGATGGGATTGCGAAGCGGAGAATCCGGCAGTACCAGAAGTACCCGTCGAGCGTGGCGGCGCTGTGTTTCAGTGGGAACGGGAAGTACCTGGCGATTGCGATCAGCCCTGGGTTTGAGGACGGGAAGGACGAGGTCGCCGAGGGAACGGTGCGGATTTTCGTGCGCGAACTGGGCCCTACGGAAGCTCGGGGGAAAGGCCCCAAATAAACGTGCATGGATTTTTACGACAACTTGAATATAATTCTCATGACTCTACGCATTCCCGGAAGTATACATCCGTAGACGGAGTAATTGGATGGAGACAAACACGAACTGGTAAATGGTGTATCATTTATATATGAAACTTTCCAAAAGTCGGAAGACAGACCCCTAGGCCTTCCTGACCGATACAGAGCCGTCGGGCATCCCGAAGTAGGCCGCGATGGGCTTCTGGCCACCAATACCACCCTCAGCCTGGGCCTGGGGCCCGTTCACGCCAGAGAAGATGCCGACCTCCAACACACCGGGGATCTGCTTGATCGCCTTGGCGAGGGCGTCCACCTCCCAGACGCCGCCCTTGCCGCTGCCGTCCTTGCCGCCTTCGACATCCGCCTTGGTGAGCAAGTTGGTGGGGAACGGCGCATCCACGATGAAGAGGCCATTGTCCGTCTTCAGGGGGCCGTGCTTGCCGGGAGACTCGTCGCGGACCTTGGGGTCCACGGCGCCCAGTCGCTTCAAAGCCGCGAGAACGCGGTTGGCCGCGAAGGGAGCGACCTCGACGGGGATGTATTTCCAGGCAGTCAGAAGACGGGACTGGAGCTTGCGGGAGTCTACCATGTCGTTGTCAGCGCGTGCTCATGGAGGTTCAAGTTAGACGGGCCAGGCACTAACCAGCAACCACAACGAATTCCTTAGCCTGGAGAGCCACGATCTTCTCCTGGAAGAGACAGGCACCACCGCCCTTGATCAGGTTAAGCTCGTCGTCGACCTCGTCAGCGCCGTCAAAGGCGACATCCAGGACCGCATCCTCGGGGAAGCCGTCAAACTCCACGGCAGTCAATCCGGCGTCAGTGATGAGCTTCTTGGATTGGAAGCCCGTGGGGACGTATTTGGTCATGGACGTGTCGACGCCGGAGTTCTTGATGGCCTCGACGACGTAGGCAATGGTCGAGCCGCTGCCAATGCCGATGATCTTGGCATCCTTGGGGTAGTGGTTGTCAAAGGCGGCCTTACCGGCGGCGCGCTTTGCGTCTTCGATGGAGTTGGACATTGTGGATTGGAAACGAGCCGAGGGACGGCGGATGACCGGAGGTGGGTGCGGACGGGATTGGGGACGCAGGGGGAATGACAGGAAAGACCTAGAGGAGAGACAGGAAGCTGGTAATCTGAGAAGGAGATCAGCCAATTTTTCCAAGTCTTATTTAGGGTTATTGGATCGCAGGAAGTATCTAGCGGGGCTGTCAAAAAATCTTGGGCAAGCGGGCCAACGGCGCCCACCGGAGGGGAACGGGGGACCCTAGAAGAAGAAGTGGGGGAGGAGGGGCTCTCTGAGGCTGAGGAATACACCTCCAGAACTAAGTGCAGAGAATGAGACCTGTTATTCGTTCACTTACAAGGATAGTCCACTTGTGGTGACGATCAACCGCATACCTGGGGAGAGGAAGTTGCGCGACAGGATCGATCATCAATGCCGTCATCGTCATCGTCGCGATCCCCGCGCTGCGTCCTCAGGCAGCGAACAGCACGCACGGACCAGGTACTATCACGTGATGAGCTGCCAGCTTGGTGCCTGAGGATGGATATCAGTCGGTCTGATGTCCATACTCTCTCTCCTTCTATCAACCACACCCCATTCATCAATCGTGTGGATTCTACAGTCCGGTCTGGTGAGATAGACGCTGGTCTTCTACTCGCCGACCTCCTGTCTACCCCTCATTCTTCCCCTCATCAACCCCACCAAACCCCCAGATGGCGGACGCCTTCCCCCAGGCCCTGGCGGGGCCATCCTCAAAAGAGAGGAAGTACGATCGTCAGCTTCGACTATGGGCCGCCAGTGGACAGCAGTCGCTGGAGGAATCCCGCGTGCTACTTGTCAACTCGGACGGTCCGTGGGGCAACCAGAGCTCCGGAGTCACAGGCGTAGTAGGCGTCGAGACGTTGAAGAACCTCGTACTTCCGGGAGTTGGAGGCTTCACCATTGTTGATCCCGCGGTTGTGACTGAACCTGACCTGGGGCTGAATTTCTTCTTGGAAGAGAACTGCCTGGGCAAGTCTCGGGCGGGGGAAACCTGTCGATTGCTACGGGAATTGAACCCGGATGTAGAAGGAAGCTCCCATGCAAAGGTACGTATTGACAACTTGATTGTCTCTGTAGATCGACGCTAACTTGTGGATAGCCGATAGCAGAGATCGTGAAAGAAGATCCAGACTTCATTTCACGACATCAGCTGGTGTTGATCTCGGGCCCCATCCAACGGTCTTCACTAGACATGCTCTGCACCGCCGCGAAAGACAACGGCATCCCTGTCCTGTACACGCGGTCTGTTGGCTTCACTTCAACTTTCTCATTACAGCTCCCGGATGTCTTCCCCATAGTGGAGACACACCCCGACCCCGAAACCACCCAGGATCTGCGCCTGCTCAATCCCTGGATGGAGCTAGACATGGCGGGAGCGCGCGTCACGAATCTAGAGAGTCTAGACGATCATGAACATGGCCATGTCCCGTACATCCTCCTCCTTCTACACTACCTGCACAAGTGGAAGCAATCGCACAATGGTGCCGTACCCTCCAACTACAAGGAAAAGACCGAGTTCCGAGAGATGGTGCGGTCAGGCGCACGAACGAACACCCCAGAAGGCGGGGAAGAAAACTTCGACGAGGCTGTGGCGGCAGTGATGAAGTCCCTGAACCCGTTCAGCCTGCGCAGCTCCCTCCGCGAGATATTCGAAATGGACGAATGCAAGAACCTGCGACAAGACTCGGCCGAGTTCTGGATCATTGCGGCGGCGATTCACGAGTTTTACAAGAAGGATAACTTGCTCCCGCTGCCGGGCTCACTACCGGATATGAAAGCCCAATCGGCAGACTACATTGCCCTCCAGAACATCTACAAAGCGAAAGCGCGAAAGGACATCGAAGAAGTCGTGGGGTTAGTCCGATCGATCGAAGCCCGACTTGCACGCCCAGTTAAGGTTTCCGAGAAGGATGTCGAAATATTCTGCAAGAACGCCTCCCACGTCAAGGTCATCCACGGACGAAACATCCCCCGCCTCGACGGCGACGCACGAACCACAAAGATCATCAAAAACAACCTGACCAACTCCGACTCCATCATCTCGCTATTCCTGGCCTTCCAGATCCTCGACGACATCGTAACAGACATCCAACAAGGGAACGCCCCCGACGAGTCCCTGGACAACGACGCCGTGTGGAACACCCACATCGACCGCGCCATCGGGGTGATCACCAGCGACAACCCGGCTGACATTGACGAGGAGGCGCGCGAGCGGATCGTGCAAGCAACACAGGAGCTACGACGGACCGAGGGCGGCGAGCTTCACAACACGTCGGCTCTAACCGGTGGACTGGTCGCGCAGGAGGCGCTCAAGGTGATCACGAGGCAGTACGTGCCACTGGACAACACGTGTATCTTCGATGGTGTGCGCAGCCGCAGCGAGATGTTCAAGTTGTGAGACTACTGTTTTCCAACAGAGAATGATCGACTCAATATGATTTCATGACCTATATTTCCGAGTTCGACGTAGGGCACTACAATGTGTACTAGGTAGTTATTGGGTAGATATTAGTGCTGAGCATCTCCAGCACGCCTACCATGTACAATCCAATTCAGCGACGATGATGTAGACCAAGCCACGGCGGATTCAATTCTTCACACCACCGAAGCTGATATGGCAAGGCACCATTGGCACCCGTAGGCTTCGTTCCGCACCGCTAAAGAAGCTTGTTTCACTCAACACTCAGGCTCCACGATAAGAGAAAAATCCAAATAAAACGATTGATTAATGTAAAGTAATTAACGAAGATGAAGACTAAAAATATACAATCAACAAATCTACGGCACCCATAAGCGTACGAACCCCCCAACCTCCTGCCTGCAAGTAACACAGCTGCCAAAATTATTCATAGCAAGGCTGACTCGACAGTCCTCGCACACACACAGACAGCGACACGGCCAGGTGATGATGGATCGGGGGCTCGTCTGGCAGACTACACAAGGGGGACCACTGGGACCGAGGCCGGAGGCGCCCGATTCCCAGGTTTGTTCGTGGGATGCGGAGGCAGATGAAGCTGCTGGTTCGGACCGGCGCGAGAGGATGAGTTTCTCGAGTTGCTCGGATTCTTCTTCGGGGGTGGGCTTGCGCTTGTCGCGGCCTGAGCGCTGGGATTGGACCCGGGAGAGCAGGACCTTGGCTCGGTCGCGTTCGACCTGCGCTTGGTATTGACGGCGGGTCATGATGCGTCCGTCTTGGCCTGCTGCTAGGTGGGCGGCGAGGATGCGCGCCTCCTGTCGGCTTTCCTGGTCTCGCGGGTCGAGGAGACGGGCGAAGGAACTGATGTCCATGAGCGGTTCCTGGGGCGGGGTGCTTTCGCGGGAGAAGCGGCCTGGGTATGGGTCTTGCTGGGTAGGTGTGCGGCGCCCGTCGGACTCATTCTCCCACTCCGAGTCGGTGGTTGTTGACATTGACACGACGCTGGTCGTGTCGTCCCAGTCGTCGCTAGGCGGCGCAAAGTCGGGCGTTTGGTCCTGATCGCCCCATGAGCCGCCGGCTTTCCACCAGTCGTAGAGCTTCTCGTCCAGACGGCGCTCGTCTGATTGCTCCCAGTCGGCCAGACTCAAGCGCTCCCGTTTCCGCATTTCCGTCTCCACGTCGAATTCATGATTGCTGGGCAGTTCTAACCCGCCGTCGTCGCCTAGGATCCAGAAGTCTAGGGGTTCTCCACGGCGGGCGCGGACAGCCTCCTGCGGCCCTCTTACGCGCGCTCCCAGGATTGTCTTCAGCCACTGTGGTCGGCGACTGATGCCGCACTTGCTTAACAACTTGTCAAGCCCGTAGGCAATCCACCGGAGAAGAAGATAGAAGATGCTGCGAAAGAAAGAGAAGCCATGGTAATACCTGGCGGCACTTCGAAGTGCGCCTACACCAGGGTCAATCTGAGATCGCGCGGGCCGAGTGCCATGTTTGGGTTTCTCGATCTTCCTCTCCTTTCCATATCCACTCTCCCATTCCGAGGGTGCCTCTGGGATAGCGAATTCGATGGCGTCTTGACCCTCTAAAGCCATTCCCGTAGTGTTATCGTGACTAGGTCGAGCCGGTTGCGTCTTCCGAAGGGATTCGAGTTCTGATAGTCTCTCATCTTCTAGCCACGTCATGTTTCGCGCAACGACGCCTTGGCCTTCGTTGAGAAATACTGCTTCACTGGCAGCCGTGAGGACGGTGTATCCGATCCTCAGAAGTGTTGTGTAAAAGTCATCATGCCTGTTCAGGCGGATGCTGTGCATCTGTGTGGACCCTTGCATGTTTTCGTGGGCTAGAGCAAGTCGTTGTCGGACAGATAGGGGCTCGGAGCTGTCGGTAGGCAGGGAGAAGGCGGTGATAAACAGAGCCACGCCGTAAATCACCCCGCACATGATAATCCCCAGCAAAATGAGAAGATGGGGGACAAATCCCACGATGCATACCGTGGGGAATTTGAGAACCAAGTCCTCCGCCCCTGCCGAGCCGCCGCTCATCAAACCCCATGCCATCGCAGACATGTAACAAAATCCCCAGAAGCCGGTGTTGAGCAAACGATACCGGCTCTGCTTCCCAAAGACATCCAGAATGTTCGATGTCAAACTGTTGGAACAGGAGATCAGAGCGATGAGGAGTAGCTCCGGGGTCACATTCATGCGTTCCAAGACCTGGGCCCGGGTGAGTAGATGTAGCGCCGATTGAGAGGATTCACCGGAGTCGGCTTTGGAGATATTCGCCTTGGGGAGACCAAACAGCCCCAGTCCAAGAGACTGCGAGATGGTCGACTCTGCTTCGGCAAAGGCCAGGGAATGCTCAAAAATCGACATGCCGGCTTCTGTGACGACTACCCGCCCCTGCAGCGCGCATGACAATGTTTCGACAAAGTGGCTCAAACAGAGACGTAAGAATACCGGCCACAAGAACCTAAAGGAGCCATAGGGGATATCGGTAGAATTAACCGAACGAGACATATGGACCGCACTGCATGATTGGTCGTCCGTTTCCCACGGTGTCAGTGTGGATGCGAGCGAGTAGATAAAGCCCCCGCCACCCGCATGATCAAGCGAGAGTCGCTTTCCGGGAGTGCCGTAACGCATGAGGGGATAATCCGGGGAGGACTGGCACCGCATGGCGCGGAGTAATGTGAAGATCTGGGTTATGAACAGGACGATGGGGATAATGCGTAAGGAGAGACGTCGGTGCCAGTCGAGGTTGAGATGGCGGCGCGTGGATGCGTAGATGGTGATTCTATTTAATACTAGACCCTAACCGACAGAGTTAGCATCTTCCTCCGTAGCAAACCGAAGGACTTTGATAGCCATCGGGGAGGACCATACCACGGTGAAGCAGGCCAACGACCAGCGACTGGTCAAATAAGAAAAGAGCCCGCTGAACTTCACGACCGCCTGGAAAAAGTCCGCAAAATGCAGACCCGAGTCTGCAGCATCCGCCATGCCCTCCTGCGCAGCTCCCGCAACCGCCTGCGTTGTGGCCGCCACGGCGTCACTTCCCGGCCCCGTGGCCGGCCCTGAGCGCCAAAGGTATGTCGCCATCCCGGCAATCTGTCGAGGGATCGTCGAGAATGCCAAAGTCTCCGCCTGATGGAGGCCCCGAAGCGGCAGTGACAACAGTTCGCGCGGGTAGGAAGATAGGGAGAAACGAGCGGTGGAGTTGCCGAGGGATTGCGCGGCGAGTAATGAGGTGCTTGTAACTGCGGGGGTGGGTACGGTGCCAGTCAACTGTAACGTGGACATGTCCATCCCTCCGTCTGTGATCCAGATCCACGTCTTCGAGATCTACCCAATACTGGAGGTAGTACTCTCACGACATCTGTGGCGGGCGAGCGTGAGACGGGACGTGGCGGAGTAGAACCCCTAGAGATGGAGACACGCGATAAAGGTGATCGGCATAGTGTGTATTCTCCCAAATTTAGCACATGATATGAAGCGAGGGTGGCACCACGACCAGATGGTGAGGTTAAAGAGTGAGAGTCGATCTGGATGAAGTGGAGGGGAAGAAACAAGACAGTCGGAGGCCTGAGGTTCTCGGTCTCCATCGTCACCGTCGCTGGCCTAAGGCTGTGACGCTAAGCCGTTACGGGCGATTCCCCGCGGATCCAGGCCGGTGGCACGTGCTGCTGAGTAATTATCCAATTATCCATATCCAGTATCCATATCCAGTATCGATATATGGTGGATGATCATATCAAACAACTAACACTGAATGATACAGCTGGATTTCTTTTGGTTTTTGGAGAACTCCACTGGGGAGGCATTGAAGAGTCAAGGTACCTGCCGTGCCAAGAGATATCCAGATACGGTCTAGCCCAACTGATTATCAGAGACCCGCTTCTTCTATCCATCTTCGACTGTTCTTCAACCCGACCAGTGACCGACATTGACTACATTGACAGGAACTAGCCATTCCTTGGCTTAATGATCGGCCTTTTCTGAAGCTACCAAGTGGAAATACCACTGTTTGTGTCAATTGTCCCTTCAGCCCTCTTCCTAAACACTCCGTCCCTACCAAAAGCAATGAACAACCGACCAGTGGAACAGGCGTTGGCCACGCTGGTGCCAACGCACGCCAATGATCTACCTCCAGAGCTCGTCGGCCTAGCATCATCCCTAGTGGCACAGTCGCGGAGCTTTGCGTCCAGCTTACGACCCGAGGAGGAGATTGCGCGACCCTTTGCCTGCTCAGAGATCGCGTGTCGGAGGTATGTCCAACCTCACTTGACCTTGGCAGCCCCAAACTTCCCAGGCCATTCTAACAAAGATACTCTTCTACAAACTCCAGGCTAAGCCGCAAATTGAAACTCCCCGCTCTACTAGGCCATCCGCCGTGCCCCCCACGCGCCTACAAGAACCTCTATAAACTCCTCGATCAGTCGGTATCAACCGGCGGAACGGGCGTGAAACGCTCCGGAAGCAATTCCGTCCCAGGGACCCCATCGCGTGCCGGCTCCAACCCATCAACACCAACCAAGGAACCCCGATTGACGCGCACTCCGTCGAAACAAGCAACGGCCACCCCGCGGGCACTACAGCACACCCCCAGCAAAGCCACACCGCTAAAAGGGTCTGTAACGAACGCCGAAAGGCCGCGAGCATCACACTCGCCGCAGAAATCCTTCAAACCCCGCCCACATGGGCTCTCCAACTCGACGATCATCGCCGACGCGCCCTCATGGGTGATGACGGCCATCCGCACCATGTGCACGACGCTCTCCACGCCCGCGCCGCGAACAAGTACCTGGTCCCGACCTCCCGTCTCACGAGAGCTCCCGCCGCATATCTTCGCCGGCACATCCTCCATCTTCCACTTCATCTCGCAAGCCAGCTCCGACGACTTCGACGAGGAAGTCCTAGCATTCATCGAGCCGATCACGATCACCCAAGACAAAGAAACAGACGAGGAGTTCCAAGAGCTCGTCAAATCCCTCCTAGTAGCGCTGTACTTCCTGGTTCTCGCGCGCAGACGAAACCCGACAGCCGAAAGCGCCGAGACAGCGGAAGCGCCGAAACTGGATAAGAAGACGTTCTGGGACATGCGCCAGACGGCACTCACGAGCCTGAGTCTACCATCAACAGACCGACGACACCGAGACAACGTCGAGCAGTGGATCGCGGTCATCATGGAGCAGGGCTGGGCCAACGGCCAGGAGTGGTTCGAGAACATCCCGCAGGGGGCGAGCCTCGACGAGGAGTATCTTTCCGGAGAGGAGGGAGGGGTTGATACGCCTCACGGAAGCAAGCGTCAGAAGACTATGGGAGGGTCTCTTTTACAGCGCGACTCGAGAAAGGGCCTTCTGCCGGGTCTGGGGACGATGATGCAGGACCGGGTGGATTTTCTGAGTGAGGACCGACGGGAGGATTATTTGGAGTGGCGAGCTGATGTGATGGCTCGGACTGGGGGGATGAAGAGTGCGGCTTGAGGCATATATCAAAGTCCGTAGGGATCCATACCCTCAGAATGATACCCTGATCTACTATTATCACGATCATTATTAACTATTGTTGTTATTCTTTTACCGTCCGGAATTGGTCATTGGAATAAGAATTCTGCTGTATTCTATACTGCAGAGAAAGAGCGCGAGGCCCCGCTAATCCAGCGATCACACGGTGTGCCTCTCAAAATTCACCACAATAGTCCTAGCGGCCAGCACAAGAACAGTAGTAATGTCTATCTATGGAAACAGAAAGTGGGACAAAAGCGAGGGTATAGTAGTGAAGAAGTGAACGGGAAAGAAAGCCATCGTCTGGTTGTGGACCCAAAAGTGTAGATGGTGCGATCTCGGGTGCCCTAGGGCACAGGTTCAGTACCAGATGCTTCTGGTGCGGTGGTGGGGAATCGACTCCTGTCCGTCGGCCTCGATTTCTTTCATGGTGTCGTACAGGAAGAAGTCGATGAGGACGGCGTTCACGTTCGAGGTCTTGTGCTCTTGGACGCTCTTCTGCCTGAAGTGCTTCTGGGTCGAGCACATCCTCGCGGGGTCGTCCTCCGGCGACAGGGTATTGGATTTGTCCACCGATCCCTGGCGCGTCGTTCGAAACTGCGACCCGGGGTGTTTTTGTTCGATCTCACGGCGGATGAGCTCGACGCACCAGACGCTGGTGGCACGGAGCTCGACTTCCCAGGTCGAACCGTGGGGCAGCGGCTTGAGGTCCCGAATGTGGCTGGTCAACGGCGGAGAGTAGACCAGACAGCCGAGTTGGTGGAGGATTTGGGGGATTCGGTAGTCTAGACATTCATCAGACATGGACTTGGGAGCACGGGGCGAGATTTCATACCGGCAAACATGGTGATCTTGTCAATGTCGTGGAATTCGCCGAAGCTCTCACCGTTGAAGCACGCCCACAGATCGGCAACGAGGATCTGCGCTCGCTTATACAGTCGAACCCTGCGACCCTGGAAGGATGTCTCGTCACGGAAGCAGGAGAATGACTCCGTCAGGATATTGACGAGGGCCGCCGCTGAATAGTTGGCGTTGTAGATGCAGTTCAAGAAACTGCCCTCAAAGTCCTTGCACAAACCCCGTCCGGCCTCGCGCAGGCAGTCCACTCGTTCTCGGAACAGAGGGATCGGCTCTTCCGTCGCGGACCGAAAGACATGCTGGAGCTTCTCGTCGGGGCACGCCTCCTCGTTCACCCAGAATTCGGGGTCCGTAATTGGGATCCCTGCGAGACTTAAGTCAACCATCCTTGTTGCAACCGACCGCCTCTCACTGATCCGTACCTTCATCCAACGCTCTCTGCAGAGCGGCCACCAAGCTCCAGTACCCGGTCCAGCGTCTCCCGCGATAGTCGATCGCAAACCGTTCGGCCTCGGGAAGTTCGGACCAGAAGCTGAAATTGAGCAGATCCATGGTGAAGATGAACGCGACCGTGGCCTCGTCCTTCGCTTGCGGGTGTAGCTCATGATCGGACCAGGTTTCCGTCGAGTATTCCTTCTTCTGCATCAGGCGCCAGATGGTCTCCGCGGCCTCCTTTGTTTTGGTGGGACTCAATGCGACATCGACGGCATTGTCGAAGACGTATTGGGCATTTTCCAGGACCTTTGTCTCTGCCGCTCTTGGATTGGCTGGACCACTGCCTAACCCCAGGGATTTGCGAAGGAGGGCGAGCAACTCGGGGTCTGCTTCATCGTCGGACATGGTGGGCGGGAGGGGGATACCACCGATAACGATTTGACGGTGGTTGCGAAGAGAGCAATTGGACGGCGCAACAGTATCTGTCAGATCCACAGTGAGATTGAAGGGGATACAAACGGGAGAGAAAAGGGAAAAAACAATCAACCCAAGTGGTCAACAATTCTCGTCGACAACGAAAGAACAACGAACACAAAAAATCATAAAAAAAACAAACAGATAAGGAAAAAGGTCAAAAAAGGAGGGGGACCGGTTTAGCGTACTCTATTAGGCCCGCAGGGAGTTTGGGTTCTCCACGACCGGAACCAACGGGAAGACCGTTTGAAGTAGTCGCAATGAATTAACTCCAGACGATCAGGGTCAATCGCACGCTGGGCCAGCTGGTTTGATCAATGGCAATCCACAAAGGGAGGGAGATCCACCAAGGGCGAAGAACGGTGGTGAAAAGCATCTTGGAAGATCCAGCACGTTCATTCTTTCATTCTTTATTCTTCCTTCTTTCATTCTTTCAAGTTTCGAGGCCTTTGCTGCGATGCCGTTATGTAAGCAAGGGCCTGGAATGTCAGGAGAGAATGTGGGAACCGTCTAGGGCGCCGCATTCTGATGCAAGTTTTGTATGATAGAGACTAGAGACAGGACATATCAGGAGCAGACATGGATGGATAGTCCAAGCTCAGGAAAGATGCAGGTAATATGTAGGTAGGCCGAGTGTAGTATAGTCTCATGTAGATCGCACGACGGGGAGACGGTGGTGATATGCACGAGGGTCAGATAAGGAGAATGAAGTTGATGAGTAAAATAGACAGAACAGAGAAGAGTATATAATAAAAAAGAGAATAAGATCAAAGAATCAACAGGGAGAGTGGAGTGTAGAAGACAAGAGAGGTGAAGTGAGTGAAGATGAGAAATGCCGTCATTGTCCGGTCGGATTCCCATGATCGCGGTGGCCTGAAACCCCAGGCCGACCACCGTTCTCCTTCAGTCAAGCTGAACTTCATTCAATCTTCAACTTCATCTTTTCCTTCCTTCTTCCCCCTTCCTCTTCTTCTTCTTCAATTATTATTTCTACAGTTTCCCAGTCTATTGGCGATGCCGTTCGACTTCTTTTGACTCTGGTTACCATCTTCTCCATCCTGTACTTGCTCCTAGCTCCCCCGTGGTCGCCGCAATCATGCCGCGCGATACTTACCTGAAGCGCTCCGTCGGCACGCTTTCCAGGCGCATTGCAGAGGTATGACCGTTTCTCATTTGATGGAATTGTTGTATTCGAGCTTCTGAACATGTTCTAATGTCTCCTCCGTCTAGTCCCGTGTTCTTCTCGTCGGTGCCGGTGGGATCGGCTGTGAACTGCTCAAATGTCTCCTGCTCTCCGGCTTCGGTGAGGTCCACATCATCGATCTCGACACCATCGACCTCAGCAATCTCAATCGCCAATTCCTCTTTCGTCTCGAACACATCAAGAAACCAAAAGCTATCGTGCGTCGTCTCAGTCTACCCGATCCCCTGCTTCTTCCGCAACCGTTGTACACATAACTCCCACCCGACCTAGCTAGGTGACTGACGGATTGGTGCCGAATTCTCTAGGTTGCGAAAGAAGCGGCGCACAAGTTCCAACCGCGCGCAAAGCTAGAAGCCTACCATGCGAATATCAAGGACGCCCGCTTCAATGTCGATTGGTTTGGGGGGTTCGACGCCGTCTTCAATGCGCTCGACAATCTAGAAGCGCGCCGTCATGTCAACCGGATGTGCTTAGCGGCCGATGTGCCTTTGATTGAGAGTGGAACAACGGGGTTTAACGGACAGGTTCAGGTCATCAAAAAGGTGGGTGCACTTCCTCCTGTTTCTGGGTGGCCGGTCGGGCTGACAACCAGCAGGGCCAGACAGAGTGCTACGATTGCAATTCCAAAGAGGTCCCGAAATCCTTCCCGGTCTGTACGATCCGCAGCACGCCGAGCCAGCCAATCCACTGCATTGTCTGGGCGAAAAGCTACATCTTTCCGTAAGTTGCCGCGGCATCATTTCCTCTCCAGCTCAATACTAATCCTTCCAGGGAGCTTTTCGGGACCAGCGAGGAGGAGACGGAGGAGTTTGATCATTCAGAGGATGCCGAGAATAGTCAGTCCCAGCAGGATACCCAGGGTCTGAAGTGACAGTGGCTAACATCTCCCAGAGGAAGAGATTGAAACCCTCCGCCAGGAAGCGCTGGCTCTGAAGGAAATTCGTCAGTCCATCGGTACTTCGGAATTTGCTGGAAAGGTTTTCGACAAGATCTTCAAGGAAGACATCAATCGCCTTCGGGGCATGGAAGACATGTGGAAAACCCGCAAGGCCCCGGAGCCGTTGGACATGGCGGCCTTGGAACAGGAGTCTTCCTCCATCGACCCGGCAATCTCCCAAACGGACCAGAGGGAGTGGACGTTGGCCGAGGATTTTGTTGTTTTCCGAGACAGGTGCGGTTCCTTTCTGTGCCTTTCACATCTAGTGGGATAATGCTGACCAAATTCCAGCTTGGACCGACTCAGTAAACGATTGAAGAGTCTCCAGGCGGCCCCTACCGGAGATGTGAAGCCTATACTGGTCTTCGACAAGGATGATGTTGATACGCTGGACTTCGTGACCGCTTGTGCCAACCTGCGAGCCACCGTCTTCGGGATCGACCCCAAGTCAAAGTTCGATACAAAGCGTGAGCCCATTCCGTATTTCCTGGGAGATGGTCTAGAAGGTCGCGCTAACGTAATGCGCAGAAATGGCTGGCAATATCATCCCAGCGATCGCGACTACCAATGCAATGACCGCCGGGCTCTGTGTTCTACAGGCTATGAAGGTCCTCAGAGGGGAGTATGACAATGCGAAAATGGTATACAGGCTTCTTTTCCATACATTGCGACTTGTAATAACCGCCAGATAGGTATTCCTCGAACGTTCTGGCGCCCGCGCGATCAACTCCGACTCTCTAAAACCTCCGAATCCAAACTGCCCGGTCTGTTCGGTTGCCCAGGGCCGATTAAGAATTGATCCCCAGCGCGCCACCGTCCAGGACCTGGTGGACGATATCCTGCGTCTACAGCTTGGGTACGGTGAAGAATTCTCGATCAATAACCAATTGGGCACGTTTTACGACCCTGATCTGGAGGACAATTTGCCCAAGAAGCTGTCCGATCTGGGTGTCGAAAATGACGGTTTCATCACGGTCATTGATGACGATGATGATCAGCCGCGTGTGAACCTGGAGCTTGTCGTCCACGTGGCCGAGAAGTGAGTTCCTTGAATGTTTCTTAACCACTGGAGTACATACTAACAGCTCGCCAGAAACGAATCTTCATCGGAAGAGCAAAAGCCCATCACCCTCGAAAAGATCCCCGAAATCCCGCGGAAACCCAAGACACAGTCGGAGCCCGCCCCCGAAGTCAGCGAGCATACCAACGGCACCTCCGGCCCCGGGAAACGGAAGCGCGACCTGGAAGAAGCAGGGCTCGCGAACGGAGACGATCGCGCCAAACGCCTTGCCAACGCGTCCGTAGCCGACGGCGACGGCGCGAACCCCATCGTTCTAGACGAAGCACCAGGGGGAGCGATTCTCATTGATGATTGAACGGGATTGTGGAGAGGAGTTGAATCGGAGTACACAGGCATATTCATTTTCATTTAAGGTTCTGTTTCTATGGTCGTCACCCAATCTTGCATGTCTCTTTTTTTTTCTTTTTGTTGTCAACCCCATCTTCTAAAATTTTCCCTTCGTCTGTATCATACATATTACGGTCTCTGGAATAGAACAAGTGACGGCCGGTGCTAGTACTACTTAACTGTTAAACAAGACGCATATTGTATACACGAGAGGCAATCGTCAATTGATATCTTCACTATAGTACAATTACACAAGGTATAGACCTAAAGGCTCCGACGGATGAGCAAGCCCGTACAATAATATCAAACAGCGCTCAGCCCCCCATCCAAGTTCAGAACGCAGTTATTCGCGTATTCGTTATGCGCCAGGAACACCGCCGCATCGGCGACTTCATCGGGGCGACCGAACCGCCGAAGCGGGATGGACTCCTTGAGCTTGGATGTCTGGCTCTCAGTGAAATCTGCACGGTGGTCAGCTAATCCCACAAATACCAGTCAAACACATAGTATGGAGAGTGGCTAGGCGGGGAGAAGGGAAAGCTAAGAAAATACATACCAGCAATCATAGGCGTCTCAATATACCCCGGAACAATAGCATTCGACCTTATAAACACACCCTTCAACGACTCAGCCGTCTCAACAGCCAACGACCGCGTAAGTCCAAGGACACCAGCCTTGGAAGCCGCGTAGGGAACGGCACCAGTCCCGCCCTTCAGCGCCAGCAGGGACGACACGTTGATGATGCATTTCGAAGGGGGACGGGCGTCCGCCGACGGGGTGGATGCAGATCGGGTCTTCACTCTGCTGCGGATAGAGGCGCGGACCAGCGCGCGTGAGGTGAGCAGGGCGCCTTCGAGGTTTGTGCGGAGGACTTGCGAGATGTCTGATGGTTCGGTGCGGGGGAGGATGTTGGAGTTGGAGATTCCGGCTGCGTTGACGAGGATGTCGACGGGTTGCTGTGGATATTAATATACGATACATGTATATAAGAGTGAGGACCTACCATTGCCTTTTCAAGCTCGCGACCCCAAGATCCAGCGTCGGAGACGTCACCGACGAGCAGGTGGAGACGCTCCGACGACTCAATCAACGACCCAGGCGATAATTGTTCCGTCGGTGTATGTCTCGAACGTAGTTGACGATCCTCTTCCGGCGCGCGCGTCGCCACATCGTCAGTACTGCTGTCCTCCCCAGCAGTCAATGTCGGGGCCTCCAACCGGGCAGCAGCAGCAGCTAGACGATCAAACGATCGACCGACTAGGATGACGCGCGATGCGCCTTCGCGCAGGAAACGCTCCGCGATAGCGAATCCGATGCCGGATGACCCGCCGGTGATCATGCATGTTCGGCCGGACAGTCGATTAGACGTGCAGGGTGCAGATTGGGTGTTTTTCGGAGGTGTTGAGAGGAACGTCCGCCGTTGCGCGTTGGCTGGGGGTGTCCTATGCGGGGAGACGAGAAGAAGTGATGATGGGCGCGTCGCTAATATAGCTTTGCGGGGGCAGAATATGCGTAATTGATGCATGTCGAACGATATTCAGGTTCTATAGGACTCTATGGAGTAGTCGTATACATCCAATGGATCCAATGGATGGTTTGACCAGTTCGTAGACCTGTCGGTGGAATCATACAAGATGCATGTGACGTGTTGTCAACGCGAGGAAGGGGTCTTCAAGATCGCATTGATATAGGTGAGTATAAATATGAAGTATATTCGAAATGACGTTATCTCAAAAAGAGAAAAGACAGTATAGAATAGTGGACGAATAGTAGAAGAAGCGGCCGCACTGACCAGCCAGAAACCGCGTTATGATGCCGAGTCTCCCCGCTTTCCGCCTTTCGATCGCCCGCCATTTCTCTTCGTCAACTTCAAACCTGACCTCCTCCCAATCACACACCCACGGCAACAACCATGGAATCCACCCCGGAAGTTCAGAATATGTCACTCTCGTCTCAGGGGATGGGTTCGAGTTCATCGTGCCTCGAAGCACCGCCTGCGTGTCCGGCACAATCCGTCGCATGTTGGATCCGTCCAGTACGCGCTTTCTCTTTTTCTCAATCCTTTCCCCTCCCTTCTTTTAGAATAGAAAATGCTAATAATACCATAAAGGTAGGTTCTCCGAAGCCGTGACCGGTCGCTGCGTCCTCGAAAACATGAGCGGCCTGGTGCTGGAAAAGGTCTGCGAATACCTCTGCTACAACCTCAAGAACAAGAATCAGACCAACGTGCCGGATATGGATATTCCCCCGGAGTTGTGTCTGGAATTGTTGATGGCTGCGGATTATTTGGATACGTAATTACGGTATGTTTCGTTCCTGGTGTCATGTCTTGCATTGGAGGGCTTTCATCTGACTGATAATGATTCTTACAGAAACTACGCGAAACGATGACGGAAGACGCAAGTCTGGATAATGCTTGAGAAAGATTTCCTTTTTGTATATTTGGTGGAGTTCGGTCGGAATATTCTACAGCGTGGCGTTGGTTAAGGTATGGTTCTATACATTAATCCTACATTATATACACATGTTTTTGCTTGCCAAATGCCTCCAAAGGTATTGGCATGCCTCGGTTTCCTTGATGGTTACCTTTCTTCTGTCCAAAAGTCTCATGAAGACAATCGCAAGCCTCGGCTTGGCCATCGGAGCATCAACGGCCGCCTCTACATATAGGCGGTCGTTCTAAAGATGATGGCAGATCAGCCCACGGTGCAAACCCCTCCTATTCGGCCCTCGTCCCACTGTCATGGATATGAGGACCTTATTCCAAGGGGGACATGCTTTGGAGCTCACGGACATAGTGCTCGTGTTAGAACTCTCCCAGTAATTCATATCGTCGAATCGTCTTGGTTTCACCGTCCCTTCGCTCGAGGTCGGGGAGGACCCCTCTTCTGATTCGGCTTCGGGCCTTGCAGTTTGTAGAGCTTTTCCTTGCCGAACGCCGAGTCGGCCACCCGGAGATAACTGACGACACCCTGGTCCACGACGGCCAAGATGACACTCCGGTATCCCTGCCGTAGCCGCAGGGAGAGGACTCTGTCCATCCTGGGACCCTTGGGTGGGTCCAGCGGCGTGCTGTCGAGCAGAGCGCTCATTTGGGCTAATGTCGGCACGGCGGTTTCACGGGCGTTCACGACAGCGACTCGGAAATCGGCCGCTGGAGGAGCGGATTTGCGGAACGGCGTAGAAGGCTTGTACACGTGGAAGACGACGCGGAATGGCGGGGATGTCGGGCGCGATTCAGACCGCGGGGCAGTAGGATCTTGCCAGGGGATGATGGACAGTTTGCGGTATATGTCATCTAAACGGGAGAACATTAGCTGAGAAGCAAGTCGGGGACTGTAGAGTACTACCCACCATAACTGCGGTGAATTCCAAGACCGACGAGAGGTCCTGCCGCAGGACAAGAAGGGGAATCAGACAGCCACTGCATGAACCGTCCAAAGACCCCCGCCAAGCCAGGTCCTCGCGACTGCACCTGAGCATCCTCCGCACTGCAGTCCCCCTCATCGGCATCATCGTACCACCCAGGAGCGCGCACAAGCGTGTATCCCAACCGCCGTAGCCCAGTATAGACAGAGAATCTCTCCATATTCAAACCACCGTGCCCAAGGAAGCACGCATACGCAGCCTGCAAGCTCATCGGTATCCCCGAATCCGCCGTCTCACTCTCCCCGGGACACCCCGTCGACGAAACCGGCCATCGGATATCCAAGCTGCCTCGCTCAAGCAGGTACAAGGCTTCCTCGGGGAGTAGCCAAACGCGGTTCCACCGATCTGCGCGACCGATCGTTTTGAAGTATTGACCTTTGGGGTTCGACACGTAGACGCAGGACTCTGCGGGGACGCCCATCTCCATCCCTGCGACTTTGGCGGGCTCAGCATCCCCGGCTGTCGCTGTGGTATCTTCTGTTTGTTGCGGTTGAGTGTCGTTATCTTCTAGAACGGTATCCATCTGCTTCGACGGCTGTGCGAGCGGTGGCGGCGCGGGGCCGTCGGGCGCATAGATACCGATGACCTGGTTCCTGGGGTGGTGCAGACGGGGGTACGCGAGGGCATTGTGCATCGCTTGGCGCGACGCGGAGAGGATGTCGGCTTGGAAGAGGGTCGGGTTCGGTTCGAAGTCCTTTTCCCCGCGTTTGGGGAGGCTGCCTTGGGATCCATCTGTGAGGCTGGTTCCTGTTAGCTAATATCCACTGGAAAGGAAGAGTCAGTCAACATGGGGTATACGAACAAGGTGAGGTGGTTCAGCATGCGAAAGTCTTGCGTCTCGTCGGAGAGGTCGGTGTCGATGTGCGCGGAGGAGTCATTGGAGGGCATGTGAATGGCCGCTTCGTCCGTGTCGGCCATTTTGACGATTGCAGATATTTTACCCCGAAGAATCAAGCCGGCGTCAAGTGTGGAGAGTGTGGTTGAGACGTGGAATGAAGCAACGACGATGCGCTGCAGAGCTGGATTGATAACGATGCGCGATAAAAAATCTCGGTGGTCCGTGCTGGAGCATATCAGCCTATCGGCCAAGTCATCCACGGTGCATCTCGCGGGGTTCAATGTTGTTTCCTGCTCCACCTTCGTGTCGAATATCTTAACGGCGGATATTTATCTTTCGCCAGAGGATCTTCTCATGGATACGAGCGCGGCTGGAAATGACACTGACTATAATGAAATTCTCTCTCAAGTGCGCTCACCACTACCACCACTGCACGCCATTGACAGCCCCTCACTGACCCTGCTGATATCTAGATCTCGGTGAGCTTGAATAATGCTCTGAACACGTATGGTGCTTCGTCTCCGCAGTATCAGACGATCCTCTCGATTCTCAAGGATTGTCTGCAGAAATATGGGTGCGATGGTCGACAAACACACGAGCTGGATCCGGATACCCTGAGTCTGGCAATGGGTTTCTTGGAGATCGGGAGATAGTCTGCCCCTCGATCAGTTGGATGAGAAAAGTCTTACAAAGTGGTGTCGACAGGCGCAATGTACGGGAGTAATCCACGAGCTTGATCGGGCCCATGGCAAATATCATGCCTACAAAGAACCAGAGAACACTCCGTCGCGGACTGGCAAAACATAGACTACACATACAGCATCCTCAAGTATAAATGTTACACATTAATCCAAATACTGGGGAATCATTTAGGAAGCAACCGCCCCTGGTCATAACGGGACTCTTCGTGGAAACGAACAAAGCCAACCCCCGGGCCAGTAGAACACGCAATAAAGGCTCACACGAACACCATGCAACAACAACAAAACTCCGGGTCCCATGCATTCATAAAGCGTTAGTGTGCCTGCCGTGTGGTCGCAAGCTGTCAGAAGGATATGCGCAGCAGATTCTGACATCCATCGCGTATATCTGACCTCTCTCGATCCGGTGCCGGATCAATCGATCAGAGGCTTCTTCTGGTTGCCCACGATCGCCGCCCCGAGATGACGAAGGGCGTTGTTATCGGCCGGCCGCACTATCGAAGGTAATGGTAACATCGGATTGTCGGGGTTCACATGGATTGCATCGCGCGCAGCCTGTTCGATCGCCTCCATTTCTTCCTTACATCCGGCATGATCGAGTGGGCAAACCACAATCGGCTGTCGGATGATAATGTCTCTTGCGGAGGTGAGATGTGCCTGTTCCCATGAGTTAGCACAATGTAAACGAACCACCTCAACTATAACCACCATGACACCAAGGACAGCCATACCTTCACGGTTAAATAGTATTCGATTTTGTAGAGACTGGCCGTGGTAGTGAACCCGCTGAGCGCATACGTCGGGAACGCCGCCTTCCCTCTGGGAAGGATGCCTTCTGAATCTCGCATGTCCTTGGCCGGAAATACGAGACCTAGATTGGTCAAGTACCCCGTAGGCGGCATCTTGACACCAATGGCCTCTGTCCGCTTGGTCAGTGTCTTGGCTTTGCGCTGGGGCTCATCGCCCTCGTGGTTATATATAATCTCCTCGTCGATGCCGATCGTGATTTTGCTGATCGTGACCTTTCTAGCCTTGGCCATCCACTCGGGGTTGGGTGATAACTTGACGTAAACGCTCACGGGGTCGAGCGGCCCGTAGGACCAACGCGGGAGCGATATCCCCAGCGTCACCAAATGATCCGACACTCGCTCTGCCGACTCTGGGCGATTGTACATTCCGAACGTCGACAGCGTGTCGTACCGAGCGATGGGGACCGGAAACGCATACTTCCGTTGCTCCGAATGCCCCTGCTGAACCATCACAACAATCTCGTAGTAGGTCTCGGCCGTGCGACTGGGAAGCTGTAGACTGGCCGGGGGGACTCGTCGGGAGGCATCGGGACCCCCGCGCCCGAACGGGATAAATAGGACGAAAGGGAGGTCCATCGAAATGACCTCCTCGTATTCTCGACCAGCTGGGCAGCGAAACAGGAGCATTTCCTTGCCCACGATATCCGTGATCTCCTTTCGGGGCGGCGCAAGCCGTCTCTTAGTCAACGAGTCCGCCGAAGGATGTATTGTCTCGCGACGATGGAGGGATATGGTGACCAGCGACACGTTGACGGGGGCGGTAATACCGACACCAGGCCTGATCTCGACTTTACCTTCAACACGAGGCTGAAGCGCGGGGGTGTGGGTTAGCAAAGCGCTCTCTCCCCTGGGACGATAACAACCCCAACAACCACATACTCACCATGGTCGCAGAAATACCAGGGTATCCAATCAGGAAATTGCCATTCGGCGGGCCTGAAACGCGCACGAAGGCGGCCATTGTGCAAGCGCAGGACCCGCACCACCATGGGCTGGCGGCGGTTGAGAGGGATGCGCTCCGGGACTATTGCGGGGAAGTTTGTGATCTTGACGACCTAGGAATCCCTGACAGGACCATAGATGCCAGCTGTCCCACCTTCTCCTGCACGGGATGCGCTGTACACCGAGTCTGGGTGAAATGAACTTGGTGAGGCTGACAACTCGTGTTGGTTTCGCGAGGCTGTCGATGCGGTCAACTGGCCAGGCGGGATATGTCGGGGGTGAGAATTCGAGGGATAGAATGCCGATCCAGGGTAGATCTAGGCGCGTGGATGTCTCAGAATTGAGGGTATCTGGTTGTTTATTTCCTTTGTTTACCTCCCCCAACCCAAAACGGTGAAAAAGTCGAGAAATGCAGGAGTTGGGAGGATTAGCGCCAATGTGGGGGGGAAGTGTTGAGGTGACGGAGCTGGAGAGGGGGGAAGGAAACAAGAGGGAGAAAGAGTGGCGGCGGCTAGAGAGATTAATTCTAGAGTCCCTGAGCCTTCTTCGCTTCTGCCGTCAGCGATCTGCGCCCACCATAGAACGGACTAGTCTACGATGGAGTCGGTAATTTCGGTGGCTTCTTTCCTTGATTTGCTAAGGTTTATGGTCTGACATTCCTCACAGAACACCTTTGTTGTTTGGATAAATATTGTTTCAAGACGGGGGACCGAGTACAGCCCCAGACGGTGCCATGGACGCCTCCCCCCTGGGCGTTAATGGCATATACCTTTTCGATAGCCACCCCCGGATCCCCGGTACCTGAACAGTCGATACCAAAGGTACAGCTCGGGGAGGTGGATCGGCGGCAGATTCGGGCGCATATCGGCTTTCCTCCTGGTCGTGTCCACTCCACAATTCCCCATTGTGGTACATGGTACGAAGTCTTTCGTTTCTGCTCAAGAGAAGCTTGGTGAAGCTTAAACAATTCGACCTTCAAATCCTGGGCCCATGTAATGCACGGATCCGTCGACGTCATAGCCGATATAGCCCTGGTCTAGGATGTCTAGACTCCCTCGGCCTAGTCATCTAGTCAGCAGTCAGCACAACCAATACCTGGCATTGAACACAATCTGGATGAATGGAGAAACAAACAATATCGTTATGACAATCATTCATTGTAAAGTTCATCGAGAGATCAAGTGCGATCAAATTCTCGGTTCACCCACTATAACTTCTCTCGACGATCTTCCCTCGTTGAGATATTTCAATCCCAGACTATCCATTCCGGCCAGGGTCTAACTGCCGCGAGACCTCCTTTATTCCGACCTCAGTCCATTATGGAGTACAGATAGGCTTTGACTCGGAAATAAGCCCGACGACAAAGAATCCCAGGCGAAGGGGCATCGAGATACCTTGTTCACAAATCCTCGACAGAGCCGATGGTTTTCATTCGTTGACATCGCTCCTTGGCAGAAGACACATTATTTGACCGATAAGGGCCACATCAGGAGCAGTCGAAGGTATATCAGAGGAAGATTCTCGTAGCAAAATGTAACAGGCAATCTAGGTGATATGAGGGCTGCACGAATGCCCGTATGCCCTACGCATCAAGAACGTGCGCCGCTACCCATGTCAAATTCGGGGGAGCATCACAGAGTGGCTTCGATCCAAAGAAGACCGAGCGTTGCTCCAGCAATGTGAAACACGGTGTTAAATAGTGCATTGGTCTCCTTGAAACACTGCATTCGCGTCTCAAACCATGTTGCCTATGTCATAGGACGGGTTGACTTCTCAGCATGGTGCTCCTAGTGTCAAACCTAGGGCTGATTTAATGTCCGAGCAAAGCACGTTGTAAGATTGCCAAAGAGCCTACATTGTTTGACCAACAATCCAACCCGACAGTCTATTCGATTGAGTGGACCCCTGGGTAGATGATACTCGTTTCATTGTCCAGATATAATGTCCTACATCGTCGGAACAAGGGAGGTCATTTCAGCGGTCAGTTTAGCTGTAGCAAAAATAAGACCTGGGAGACAAAGGCAACAGGTCACTCGGCAAAAGATCCTGTCACAGGCTTCCCTCAATGTAGGGAGTATAGAGGATTTGTATAGTAGAGCCTAGTGTGAGTAGGAATATGGTCGAAATCAATGTTATTTTCCTGTTTTTCATGCGATTGGGGTAGAGATTCGGTCGTTGAACTGAAATGTTTTGGTCTCAGAAGATTTCTAGCCAGGAATATATATATCCGGTGTGATATGTAACATTATTGGGATTGACACGAACATCCTATCTTTGAATTTTTGCGGGTCTACCCCTCAAATGATAAGCTCCATCCCCAACTTCTTACTAAACAGTACCAATCTAGAAATATGAAAAGAATGATCAATTGAAATTGGTTCCTGTAGATGTTCTACTCCGTACTATAAGAGCATGATAGATCGTGCTCTGAAAGTGACTAATCGTATTCGGCCAGGATGACTAATATTATGTCACCATCAGTGAAAGGTGAGATTCTGGAGACCCATCCTGTACATGATTCCAAAGCTTGTAGTCAGGAGACAAGAGTCATGAGGATTCTTAAAATTAATTAATAGATATTGTCGGGTCTCATTATGGGCGAACCCATAGCCATAAAGCTGGCGTTCGACGCTGCAAGCCAGTTTCTGAACCCGGTCCTTCAACGAGGCAGGCAGATCTCTACAAAACAACGTCAAATTACATGCTAACTCTATTGAAGAGGAACTTGAAAAACACCGAGGGAACTCTCTGTTGGAGATACTGGGACGAAATGAAGCCGTTGACCATTCGGATGAGTCAATCAGAGCAGTCGTCGTCCATAAAGCGCTGGAGATCTTGTTCTCCGTCCATACCGCATTTGTTGCCCCGGACAATGATGCTGGGCAAGCTTCCCAAATCGTTGAAGTACCGGACGATCCAGCTCTAGAGGATGCAAAACGGCGTCGGATGCTACATGCTCTTCTTGATTTGATTTCGTTGGAGGGGATCTACCCTTCACTCTCAGCTGGAGTGGGCATCCCTTTACAACAACGGGTGATTTCTGTCCTGCCGCCTGGCGTCATTGCACAACAGCAGCAGAAGCCCGCGCACGGCACTCTTCAAGATGAAGAACTACTGGATTCTATAGTACAGACACTAATGAACATCGTCTTGGATGAACGACCAAGTATCCAGCCCGTTGTTCGCGGTCGAATCTTGAGTGATATAATCAGTGCAGCTTCTGAATTAGCCTTTCATTCGCAAAGTCTACCAAAAGAGAAGAAAGATCGATACCGCCAAGGCTTGGAAACTGTAATTGATGAGTACGTACTGGTAGCCCTGTCTGTCGCGTGTATCTACTAAGCTACTGCAGCACTCCTACCCCGGTGTTGTTACCGACATTATCGAACTTTCTCCAAGCAGAGCCGGCACCATGGTTTAGGTCCGTGATATCCGCCGCTTTGTCACGGATACCCTTACGCAATGATGGTGTCTTGCAGACGATTGTGTTTTTGGCTTCGCAATTTTCCCCTTCACTGGGAGAGAATCCCGAAGACCAGACGTCTAGAGGGCCGCATTTTACCGTTCAGTCCATCATGCAAACGTCTCATCTACTATCTTCCGTACCGCAGGGGATGGATGCAGCTGTCTATTTTTCATCAATCGCACCGCAGCTATTGGCACTTCTTGACGGGGATGATCCTGATTTGAAGAGGACTGCAGCCTATGTTATCGGTAATGGGATTCTGGGAAAGCGTGCCTATGGCGCAGTCGGGACTATAGGGCACGCGATATTTGTGGAACCCATTTTCAAAGCGCTGACGGCAAGGCTTGACGATGCCTCGAAAAGGTGGATGCAGCCTTTGGATAGCAAGAATGATGGGAAACCACTACACGACCTTGTTGATCACCCTACCCTGAGCCTGGCCATCGAACGCTTGAGGTCCCTTGTTCTTCAGCACTCAAACCCGGGACTAGTTAAAAGAGTCGTATACCCGGTTATCCTCCCACTTTGGGGATTGGCATGTTTCGCGTGCGACCAAGATGACAGACTTCACGATACACTTATGACTATATTGAAGACATACTTTGGTATATCAGTGGGTGTACAACCGCTGGAGAAGATAGCCGACAATCTACTGTACAATGGCGGGGTTGATTGGACATATGGCCTTGATCCGACATCAAGCGTATCGTTGATAAAGCCTAGTGCAGACTCCGAGCAACACAATATTGTCCAATTGATCGACACCCTACAGTCGCGAGTCAAACTCTTCGCCAGTCTGCTGGGTGCAGATCCCAACAGTGAAGATCGGACTGGCGATATTTTCCTTCATGTGAGCGAAAGATGGCTAGTAAAACGACCAGGCAAGGAGGGCTCGTTGTCCGACTTACAGCTCCCGTCAGCAGGCGAGGGGCAGGATCATATTTTGCAAAGCCTTGTCAGTGCGAAACTCGCAGAGTCTTTGCTAGACAACTTCAAGGATACTCTTTCACGCCGTCCATTAAGAGTGCTTAAACTTGTCAAGCAGATCATCAGTGGCGAACTGAGCCGGGTGAACGCGCAGCATCATAAGTCGGCAGATCGACGAGATGGACAGGTTTCCTTGTCCTCTTTGGCCAATATCGTCAGTAAGGACGACAGTGAACCGGATGAAGGCTCAACCACGACAGACTCGGACGAATCATTGCCAGCAGTATTCAGTTTGCTATCCACTGTTCTCGCGTCTCCTGAATTCTCCGTCTCGCCTGAGATACTGGGAATCCTCGAAAGTGTCAAACAAGAACTAGACCAACTGATCCCCAGTCTCCCGCAGTCACTTGCAAAGCCGGCAACAACCGCGTCGATGCTGATAGAAATCAACATCGCTTGCCCCGAAGGGCTTGACAAAGAGAAATCCGCTCCTGGTATTTCAGATTTTGAAACGCATCGCCGAGCATTAACCAATCTCAACTCCGACCTTCCCCCGGTGCAAGCAGAGGGCTTTTCGCTTCTTTCTGACTTGATTACGAAAGCCTCACCCATCCTTGACGTACCATCCACGCTCACTCTGCTTTTATCCATTCTCACGGACTCTTCTGAAACCCAAGCCAACGATGAATTCGTATATCTGAATGCTATCAAGTTGGTGGCTGTATTGGCTTCTCGACACCCACGCACAGTGGTGAAAACCCTCATCGACCGCTATTCCGACAGGAGCGAGAGCATGACTCTTGATCAGCGGCTAAAGATTGGCGAGTGCTTACTCATGACCGTACAGGATCTCGGCGAGGCCCTACAGGGGGAAACAGCTAAAATCCTCGGCGAAGGTAGTGTTGCCGTTGCGGGACGACGGGCACACAAACCCCAAACGCAAAAGAGCCGAAGACAACAGCTGGAAAAGGAAAAGAGGCAACAGGAGCGTGAAGAGCGCCAACGGGAGAACGATATCGCGATGCCAGATGGTTGGAAGGTGTCTTCGCCCGCCCTTGCGTCTGACGAACTCATGGAAGATGCGGACTCGGACTCCGAGTCTCCGGAAAAAGCTGCACATGCAGCTAATATAGTTGCTGCTTGGGCGGCAGGCGCATCTTCTGACGAGGAGCCAGATGACTTGCGCATCAGAGCATCCGCAATGTCCATACTAGCCACTGCAGTGCAGACAAACATTGCCGGTCTTGGCCCCTCCATCGTCGCATCCGCCGTTGACCTTGCTCTGTCAACACTGACATTGGAATCGGAGGAAGGAGCTGCAATCCTCCGTCGCGCAAGTGTTGTCCTCCTTCTTGATATCCTGAAGGCCATCGACACAGCCCGAGAAACCCGTGGAAGTGGTGCGTTGGGTTTCGGGTTTTCTCTTTCAGACGAGCCTACGACCAGCAATTCTAATGATCGGGGACCCACAACTGTTGGAAACCTTCCGTATATGCTCCGTGTGCTTCAATTCGTGGAGAGCCACGAGACGGACGCCATTGTACGTGGCCACGTCCGCGTCCTGATCGAAAGCCTGGAGGCCTGGCTAGAGAAATCTATACTGTGGGGGATCGGAGCCCAAGGAACGGACGAAGAAAGTGAACCGCGGATGGAGCTGGGAGATCAGATCGCTGGCCTTGATATTAACCCATTGGCAGGGACTTCTGGAGCCGGCAGGCCCAGAATTGAGGAAATCGAGTGATACATGGACACTTGTTTAAATATTATCTACTTTACCTGTAATCCTATGAGCAATTAAACTTGAGAAATATTAGACTCCATACCGAATTGCAGACTGTTGCAATCTATGGACAGTCCCGTACAAATGGGTTGAGCATGTGACCAGAGTTTATATCAACGCGCATCTCCCACTTTCAAACAACCAATTCTTCTTCCTTGACTCATATTAGTGTCGTTAATTGTTGAGCATGTAATTATTTGATGAGAATGCGCTTTGAGATACCGAAGTACTTGACTTCTTATCAAAAGGGAGATCCGGGCGGTGCCATGGGTGTCGTCGTCGGTGGCTGGCAGTACATTCCAGAGTCACGTGCCCACGCGTTGCGCGTTCCCGTCATCCCCGGAGTCAAAACTCCTTGGTTACCCTCCGAACTTGTTCTCTTCCATCCATCCTGGCAATGGCGTTGCCTCCCCCATCCAGTCCTGCTGGACAGGTCCAGCTTTGTTATCGTTTCGCAATTCTAGATTGGTTCCGGTTCTTGATCTACGAAGCCATCTTTGATCTCATTGCTCTCTTCCGAACGTGTCGTTCCGTCGTCATGCGAGCTCCACTGTCACCTCTCTGACCCGTAAGGGCATCATCCACACAGATCACGCTTTCATATAGCTTCCCAATCCCCAAACGCATTCTTCGGATGTACTGGTAATTGGGAATCTGACCCTAATACCCTAGTCGGTGCGATGCCTTTTCAGGCAACAGTTTCGCGGTTTCGCATGGCGGGTTTACCCACTACTTTCTCTAATCCGAGAACGGATCAAAGGGACGAACGGTGTCCGATGTCCAGAGCCTTGCGGCAGAAAAAGACGGTTTACCATGCGTTTTAAGCTCCTGAAAAGGACGCGCGTCGGTCTACTTATGCTGGACGCTGCATGCTGATCACCGAGGATGGTCCCCCTGTGCTTGGTAGATTGGTGGTTAGGAGAGAACATGGGCGGAGCATGTCAGGCACCTGGTAATTAGGGTTGTCTTTGGGAGCTGTCTGGCAACACAGGAAGGATCTGATTCAACTGTCATTATGTTGTTTTGCATTAGCGCTGGCAATACTGAACACAACAAATTTAGTCCTCGGACTGATGCCTACACACGGTCATGAGGCTGGCATGTTGGAAAACTTACTCGTCGGAATCAGTGCAATCTCTGGATAATGCCTAGGCCTTGTTTGGATGATTGAACTGTAGCGAGATTTTTTTCGCTGCCATGCTGAATGGCCCCGTTGAACTATTGCTCTGCGATATCTCAATCATGCGGCTTGTTGTCACGTTCCGGTCAATTGTCTGGTTGCAATGCAAATCATATAATGGTGAAACGGTTGTTTTGGCGATTTCTTGTACGTGCCGGTGCAGTGTCCCGTACATGCTTCCAACCTCGAGTTACCTGGGTAACTTGTACCCATTTTCGTCCTTCTGCCGCCAAATCTACGTCCTGTATCTCAGAGCCAGCGGACCCGAAATCACGGCACCAGCCACCGGTTTCGCTCCATATGGAGGTCCGGATCGCCCGCGTTAACCATCTCTTTGCGACGCAGGTTGCGAATAGATTGATGGGCGCCGACAACGATGATGAATGAGCTTCATCATTCCTTCCTTTGGGAAGAAGGAAGCGGTTTTTATGGATGTTGTTTGTCCGCTTCTACGAATGCCCTCCTACGCCCGGCGGCATGGAGAGGAAACAAAAACTTGTCCCTGAAGGCGCTGTGTTACACACGAGAGGACTTTGGACCACTCCATGATTCATGGGATGACACGTTCACGAGACACTGGGAATTGATGCGCTGTTTTCAAGGGCCAAGACTACGGCTTGTTTAACGTTTGAGGCTGGCTACCATCACAGAGGGCACGGGGCAGGGAACGTCGTTCGTCATGTCCATTGACCCATTATCATTTCCCGAGAGGTTCAACTCTTGCTCCACAGCTTCAAGGCATTTCCTTCGCTACGGCTTAGCGCTTGTGTTTGGGGACCGCAATCATCATAGCCGAAGCCCGCTAGGTTCTCTTCCCTCCGTTGCCACTTTGATATTGTCTACTTGTGTGAGGGCCTTGTTGGGATTCGTTCGGTCAAGGTAGACAAGCACGACGAAGTTTTGCGGGACCTCTCTCGAGTGAGGATCAAAGCCCAGGCTTGTCTGCATTGCTTCTGTCAGTCTTCCTTGGACGGACGAGTCTCCGCATCGGGGTATTATCGAGGGGTCAGTTGATAAGATAACGAAGAGAGGATCTGGGCATCAGCAGTACGTGGGGTTGCTGGTTTCTCGGATGCAATGCTAAGGTACTTGTTGTGGGTTTTGGGAGCAGGAGCCGGACGTCACGGTTGGTTTCGGGTCGTGGACCGCCGTTTCCTTTCGAGGAAGCGGCCCTTTTTTTTTCTTATAAGTCTACCTACACTCCAATATGTCTGTGATTTGGCTAACTACTCGAAGGTTGGTGTTTTTTGACCTGGTTCCGTGGCATACGACTTGGATTGATATTCGTGGTGGAAGAAGAGCTCTTGGGATGCTGAAATGCGTCTCGAAATATATGTACACATAAGACAAGTATAACTTTAGCCATTACCTTGAGTCTCCTGGTTATCCAGCCAACCTCTAAACAATGTAGAGATCCACTGTGTTTACTGTTTTTGGCAAACTTGATACTATCGCGATGACACTGATACGGCTGACTAATTGCTGCCCCGCCAAAAAAAAAGTTGCCCCGCCGCCACCGGCGATGCTGCTCTGGAAGGCAAAGGAAAGTTCCCGCGACTACCAAATTTTTTTTACGCTGACACTATCTTTTCGGGTTCATCACTTTGCGTGGAGTATAAATTGCCCTTTTCCACATTTTCTTTGCGCTTTCTCCAATCTTTACATCATACCTTTATAAAACCTATCACAATGTCCGCCGACGCAGAGAACCAGGCCAATGGCGAGTCGCAGTTCCAGAAGCCTAGCGACTTGGTGGAGCGAAATGAGGACACCGGAGTCATGTCGCTCGAGAGTCTCTGCATGAACTGTCATGAGAATGTAAGTTTTTCTTCAGGATAGATGAGATGGGGTCTTCGCTGACATGTTCAGGGCATGACCAAACTGCTGTTGCTTCGAGTTCCCTTCTTCCGCGACATCATCCTCGAGTCCTTCGAATGCGAACACTGCCACTTTAAAGACAACTCGGTCAAGGCCGCCGGTCAGATCCAAGAGAAGGGATCGAAATACACGCTGGAGGTGCAGGACGAAAATGACATGCAGCGTCAGGTCATTAGGAGCGACACGTCGATCTGCAAGCTGGAAACGCTCGGGATCGAGATGCCCAAGGGCGAGAGTCAAATGACGACCGTCGAGGGAGTCCTCCAGCGCATCCACGAGTCGCTATCCAGCGAGCAACCATTGCGCAAGGAGCAGGCCCCTGAGCTGTACGAGGCTCTCGAGCCGATCATCCAGAAGCTGCAGAAGATCATCGACAGAGAAGCCTACCCCTTCACGATCTCCCTGGACGACCCGACGGGCAACTCGTGGATTGCGCCGTCTGCCAATGAGACCGGAAACAAGTACCGCCGCCGTGACTACCCCCGTACACACGAACAGAACGAAGCGCTCGGCATTGCCGGTGACGCCGAAGCGGTGCAGCACGAAGGAAAGCGTGGCGAGGAGAGCCTGGACGATCTGGACATCGTCGAAGGACAGCCGTACAGCCTTCCGTCCGAATGCCCCGGGTGTGCCAAGGAGTGCATGATCAACATGAAGAAGGTCAACATCCCGTACTTCAAGGAGGTCTATCTCTTCGGAACCGTGTGCGACCACTGCGGATACCGCACGAGCGACGTCAAGACGGGCGGCGAGGTCCCCGAAAAGGGCAAGCGGATCACGCTCACCGTGGACACCGTTGTCGACCTCCACCGTGATATTCTCAAGTCCGACAGCTGCGCGCTCCACAGTGACGAACTCGAAGTCACGGTGCAGCCCGGCACCCTGGGCGGTCGCTTCACGACCGTTGAAGGCCTGCTGACCGAGATCCGCGACCAGCTCCACGGCCAGATCTTCGACGTCGACGACTCCACCAGCGCCGGCGGCGACAGCATGGCCGGCTCCGACAAGGAGAAGTGGAAGCGCTTCTTCGACCGCCTCGACGCCGCCATCAACGGAGACCTGAAGTTCGTCATCACTCTCGAGGATCCCATGGCCAGCAGCTACGTGCAAGATCTGTGCGCTCCTGCGCGTGACGAGAAGATCACGATCGAGGAGTACACGCGGACAGAAGAGGAGGAGGAAGAGCTGGGCTTGAAGGATATGAAGGTCGAGGGCTACGAAGAGGAGGCCGCTGACGAGCAGAAGGCATGATCATCAACTGTACATGGGATCGATCCTCTTTCGAGGGGTTGGGTCTCACGGTTTGATTTATGAAGTTTTTCCCCCTTACGACGTTTGCAAGTTTTCCTAACGGCTGTTCTAATCTTTCTGTTTCTTTTTCCTTTTTATCTCTTTTTTGTGTTCAATATCCGGTCATGGATGATTATGAGATTGTGGCTTATGTGATAAACCTGGGTTTTGAGGTGTATTTGTGATATGACGGTGATAAACGAAAAGTTTGATATCAGCTGATGCAGTATTCAGCTTTATAGACGTGGATTCTCATGAGGTCATTAATGACATTAGTTTCAGACACTTCGCTTCAACGTAGCTAGCTCGTGTAGATCCGTCGAGTAATGACGATACTTGGTCCACACGAAATGCAGATGGTTCTTTGGCCCGCTCGGTCCAAGGCCCATAAGAGATGAGCATATACTCCAGGCAAGGGATTCTACCCAGCGACACTGAAGCCGGACAGTCGGATAGTCGTCCACTGAATATCTGTGCGTCGCGATGCCTGATCATCACTGGCACATCCAGCCAGCGCGAGATACCGAGCGAAGCCACACACAACCACTTCTCGCTCCGGTCCCTTCCAAAAGGGCAATAGAATGCATACCAGCCAAAACAGCCAGTCAAACCAACAACCTCACCCCGCAAACGGATTCGCATGAACCGTCACACTCTTAATCCTTAAAGGCTCAAACTCATCCCCCTCCTTCGGCTGCACCACCCTCCCCTTCTTATCAACCTTCACATTCGCCTTCTCCAACCTCCCAAGCACATCACCGCCCTCATCCTGCGCCTCCAGATTCAACACCTTCCCAAAAACCGTACTCGCGCCATCCAAATGCGGCGCCGCCGCAAAGGTAATAAAGAACTGACTCCCGTTGATGGACGCGCCGGTCGCGTTCTGCGACCCCGGCGCGGTGCGGTCTTTCACAGGCCGCGCAGCCATGGAGAGCATGCCGCGCGTGTTATGTCGGAGGGCGGGGAGGTGGATTTCTTGGTTGAGGGCGCTGGGGTGGTGGATGGAGGTGCCGCCTTTGGGGATGTCGTGGAAGGGGAGGGCGGGTTTGTTGCTGTTGGAGGTGGAGGATACGGCGGGGCCGAGGGAGATGTCGCCGCCTTGGATCATGAAGCCTGGGATTAGGCGGTGGAAGGGGGTATCGTTGTATGCGCCGCTTGCGCAGAGGGCGATGAAGTTCTGGAGGGAGAGAGCTAGGTTAGATGTGGTTTGAGGAGGGGAGGTGAGCAGTGGTTGGACGTACTTCTGCGGTTTTGGGGACGGCTTCGCAGAAAAGCTCGACCTTGAGGTCTCCTTGGGTGGTGTGGAGCTGTGGGTGATTAGCAACTATGCGGTTGACTTTCGATGGTAGATGAGTACTCACTGTGACGGACATGGTGTTGGAGAGAGGATCCAAGTAGTTTGGTGGTTGTGCAAAGTCGATGTCGGAGGTTGACGTTGTTGGGGCGGGAATAAAGCGTGTCACATGACGCGGAGGGATCGGACATAATTGCGCATCCCGGAGTCGATCAACTCCACAACTCTATCACTTCATATCCAGAACGAATTGTTCAATTTGGAGTCAAGCTGGTCACGTCCTCGGTACACCCGTTTAAGAGATTATATCCCGTGGCTCTATTCTCGCTGCAGCATACACGACTCTCTCGTACAGTTGACAGCAGCCGCATGCAGAGTTACAGCTCCCAAGTGCCATGAGCACAACAAGATGGGCTGATAATGATGCTTTTGAGGGTTTGGTATACTTGATATGCTAGTGACAGCCTTACGTTTGAGCTATCATATTGGACTTGCCTGTCAATACATCAGTGCCGCTCTGATTGATCAATTTAATATGCAGCTGCATAATAATGACTATCCAGATATTCTCGATATCGATATCAAGCATCTTAATCAGCCTTGACAATGAATGAAACATGATTGTTCCATACAACCTGATAATCTATCAAACAAAGTACCGCTCAAATGTACCAGCCCGTTCACACTTGTCTATTATTGTCATCATTTCCACCGCTATTGCCACCATTACCACCGCCATTGTCATTGTTGTTGCCGTTGTTGTTACCGTTGTTGTTGGCATTGCCATCAGCATTGTCAGTGTTGTCCCCATTATTTCCCCGATTCCAGAAAGCTTTCCATCTCGTAACGAAACCATTGAAAAAAGTACACCTGTTTCCACAGCGTCGTAGTCGGGCTCGAATTGCACTTGGGCGAAAAGTATCCGGCGGAACAAAGGATACATACGCGTTTGGACTTGGGGAGCGATCTGCGGGCGAATCTGCGGCTTGATCTGGAGGCTGATCTGGGGGATGGTCTGAGGATTGTGCTGGGGGCTGTTTGGGGGGCTGCTCTTGGGTTTGTGGCGGTTGCTCCGGAGGCTGGTTTGGCGACTGGTTTGGTGAAGTTTGTGACGATTGGCCCGGTGGACTCGGTGATGGAACCGGTGAACTCGATGCTCCCTCTGATGACCCCTCATCTGCTGCATATCCCGTGTCTCCCGTGTCTGACGCGTCTGACATCGCTACTCCCGAATCCCTCTTCGGTCCCCCCGTGTTCCCCGGCCCCGATCTCAACTGATCCATGAGCATCGATATCCCCCCTTTTTTTACCGGTAGTGGTGGCCTGGACGGCCCTGGAATCCCGACTGGTGGACTAGGCCGGTGCCCGTCCGATCTGCCTGGGGTGGATCTGTTCGGTTTGTCTTGGTTATTCTCACATGCGACCTCGCATGTCTGGCTTAAGCATAACGGGTGGTAGTCTTTTACTTACAGTGTCTGTGAGGTATTGGCTGCCGACCTGGACTTGGGGGGTACACTGTCGTCCACTGGAGCATTGGCCGGAGGGGCAGGGAGTTGTGCGCTGCTTGTAGCCTGGGGCACGATAGAGCGTCAGCTATAGGCCTGATACTTGTTGATTTGGATATGGTACCTGGGAACCCTGTCGATACAATCCTTGACTAGCGTCACCTGTTTGACCACCGGGCTTTGGTATCGACTCTTCGCGGAGTATTGAATGGTCCCCCGTTTGACCGAGACCAGATTTGAGCAGAGGCGATTCTTCCCCCGCCGAGGAGCTTTCCTGCAGCACGAAGCTTGGGTCGGATTGACTATCCGATTGATCGAGCCCAGGCTCCCGCACGGGCACTCTTTTCCCCGGGGAGGAGTCTTTGCTGGGTGGAATATCCGCTTGATCGAGTTCAGGATCGAGTAGAGGGGCTTTTACCCCCGGGAACGTGCTTGCGACGGAATGGCTTTTTGATTGATCGTTGTCTGATTCGTTGTTTCTCGGCCTGCGGCGAAGCATCTGGTCCAGGTAGTGTGCAGGTGAGCGATGCCCTGAGCTTTTTGGTATGTGGTGGGATACCCAGTGTCAGCGTAGTTCCTGACGTGATAATTGCTGGATCGTGTAGAGAACGGAGTTCTGTGTTCAAGCTGAAAGAACTTTGTCTTGGATAGATTGTCAATCTCGAGTGTGACCGGCTAAATAATATATGTAAAGACACTAAGTGCTAAACGTAAACAAGAGTGAACGGAATATAGTAGTGATAAATATTCGTGAAGGATGAGTAGATGAATGGATAATAAAACCACAATAGAATCCAGTCCAGGGATATTTCTATGATTCCCACCGTGCACGTTCACTTGAGTTTATAATGGAAAGGACTACGAGGGTGATAACTCACAGAAGGCAGTTACGACCGGTGCTACACTCTTCACGGTTCTTTTTGCCTGTCTTTGTGCTTACGGTGATAATGGTAGAAAAATATAATTTTTCAATTAGTTAGTAGAGTATCTGGTTGATTGACTTGAACTCATCCCAGATATGGCATGATATGTCCACGCTGCATAAGAATATCCCTCACAAGACGACATGATCATTCAGCACCACTGGTGAATCTGGTATTGACCTGAGGAGAGCATTCAACATGAAGAAACAGGGAAGTATGGTTGAAAACAACGAAAAGGGGAAGGAGAGTTCAGGTTGCAGACATGACATGCGCATAATCTGGCGCAGAAACCTTCATGTCGTCATATCCATCCTCCCATAACAGAGAAAAGGTGTGCCGGCAGCCGCATGAGCGCGCAGCATACAAGAGGTACAGGCGTGTACTTGGGGTCAGAAGATTTAGTAACGTCGGCCACCTCTGCCACGCCCCCCTCGACCTCCACCTCCTCTACCGCCGCCTCCGCCTCCGCCTCCGCCTCCGCCTCCTCTACCACCTCGACCAGGTCCATATCCGCCGCGACCGCGACGGTTGAAGCCACCGCCTCGGAAGCCATATCTAGGTTCTTCAGGTCTGGGACCAGCGGCCACGCGAGCTTGACGTTCTTCTTCGCTGATGTCGAACTTATTCTCGATCCCGACCAACTCGCAGAATTGAGAGGTTTGAGGGTTGGTGTATTCTGGAGGAAGATCCTCGGTGGTGATCGGGACGGCGGGGTCATAGATTGGAGCGGTGGGCGTGAAGTTCTCCGGTACGTCGAGCTTTCCGGGTTTCACGACATGCTCTTCGATCCATTCTTCCGCCTCAAGGATCTGTGACTTGTAGACTCCGTCACCAAGATCATGTGATGGGTGGGCCGCCAGATCTCCTAATTGGAGATCGTTGGCGAAGACCCGCGTGATGGCGAGCCACTCTTTGTCGTACTGCAGGCGGAAAGGTCTTTCAGGGGCAGAGTTGTCGGTTGTGGAAATGGTGGGGATCTCGACTAGCTGGAGGAACTCATGCCCGGGGAGACACTTGTCCAATGCAAGGAACTGTGTGGTCTTGTTGGAAATAGCTTCCGGTAGCGCCTCGTAAACTGGGTCGGGCAATTTCTGGATCTGTGGACGGGCGAAGCTGGCGGGCAGCTGGCTTCGGATATCTTCAGATACATCGGTCTCGTTCTTTTGAGTTTCATTAGACGGTTTCTCAGGGGCCGAAAGAGGCATAGCCGGGGCCGTGGCTGGATGGGAGGAAGTATCCTCATGCGGCTTCGCTTGGGGAACCGATGCCTGGGGCGCGCCCGAATCAGAGTCACTGTCTAGATCCAGATCGATCTCGTCAGCATTCTTCACGGGTTCTTGTTCGTGCTGGACTTTCTGCTTCTTGCTTCCAGGAGGCTCTAGCTCGCCATCTCGCTCGATCCCGGCCAGGGTGCGACCAACGCCATCGGAGCCCACGTCGACCTTGCGCCAAGTGAGGTTATGCTGCAGTTCAGGAGGAGCAGATCCTTTATTTTGTTCATACTCGGCCAGGTATCGGGCGTTGTCGGCGGCCTCATTCTGCGCGGCAACGCTGTGGAAGTTGTTCCACGCCGAGAGTCTGGTCGTCGTGTCTCCACCGGTGTTTCCTTGAGGACTGGATGAGCGCTCTTCGGGGAGAGGTTCATTTCCGGTGACAGAAGCAGTGCGATCAGTCTCAGTGGGTTCAGCCGGCTGTTGGGTGTTGACTTCTGACACATTATGCTCGGACCGCTCGGGCTTGGACGCTGTGGGCTCCGCGGTGTTGCCACCGGGAGTTCCGACCTCTGTCATTGTGTTTTGGGGGGCTTCACTGTTGGCTGCATCTGGGGCTGCATTGTTGTTTGGAGGCTCATCGATGGTAATGAGGGACGACATGGAGCCATCGAAACCAAATGGATGTGCGGGGTTCGGGTGCGTGGGCACGGGAGCTTGACTCGCAGCACTTGGAATTCCAGCGGGGGTGTACTGACCATGTTGGATCGAGGCAGCAAACTTGACATGGAGATGGGCCGAAAACCAGTAGGCCGGGCGCAGCCGGTCAAGGACATGCTTTGCCGCCGTGTTTCCAAGCCTCCCGGTCTGCGAGTCTTCACGGAACCCTCTCTTGATCCGGAACAGGGTTTCGTGGTCGCCGCCATATTCGACATATTTAGGCCAATCGTGAGACAAGCCCATGTCCACCTGACTCCGGATCTGGAGCAACTTGCGAACATCCAGCTCCCTGACATGGTAAATGCTCTGGAGGTCATCCCGGTTGTAGGGGAGACGCTCATGATGGGGCTTTCGGTAATCATACTTTTTCCAAATGCCCGACATGCCTGCGATGCGCAAAGGACCGCAGCGCAGGACGTTGGCGGCGCCGAGGTAGTAAATGTTGGGAGCGACCCATCCGCCGTAGTACAGCTCGAATAGATAATTACTGGCCTCGTGATTGCCACCGATGAAGATCGTCAAGTACGGAGCCGTGCGTTTTCCACTATAATACTCGTGGAAATCGCCAATCTGCTTATATTTGTTTGGCACAGACATACACGCCATGTCGTTGGAATTACGGACGGCCTGGTCTACATTAGTCCGGGGAAGAGGAAGATGGAATGGGATGTCTTACCTGGAAGTCACCTCCGATGATGAGCAAGTCAACGCCGTCCCATCCTTTGAGAGCAGCCGACTTTTCAACGGAGGCATAGATGTCGTGTAGACAGCCATGGCCCTGTATGTCCATTCGATTAGCATGTAGATCGTGGCATTATAGTACGGCTCCACCGTCCCCGCCAATGACAGTGATGGAGCCCGGCAAGGAAAATGAATGAAGACTTACACATCCTTCCAGAGCGACTCTGATTGACGCCGGATTGGACTGAGGAGATTCCATTATTTGCAGAGATGGAATGCCAGTCGCAAATCAACTGCGACGGCTGAATCTAAGAAGAATTAGATTGGCCTAGTAAAACGCGATGGATCCAACGAATGGTTCCGAGGAGTCAATCCGGGCTAATAGGTGATATTGGTAGGGCAATAGATGTGAGATAGGGAGAATATGATGATCAAATGAAAATAAAATGGAAAGAAGATAGAAGAAGAGAGAGAAATCAATAGGACGGGTGAGAGGAGAGGGTAAGAGAGAAGAAGTGAGAGAAAGTGAAGTGATTGAAGATCCCGAGCTTTTTCCCTCTAGATCTGCGCCGGTTATCAGATCCGTCTCCGTATCACTCTCTTCCACTACAATACTCTCCACTTTATTCACCAGCTTGATTCATTCTTCTTCAATTGTTTATATATTTTTTATTTCCTCTTAAAGCAGTCCAACATCATTGACTCTATTAAGTCAATCAACATGCCTATCAGTGATCATGCCCCCCGGTTGAATTTCCTCAAGGATTCGGCCTCTTCCTTGGCTTCGCTCAGTCCGTCTACAGCGGCCCATCTGATGGCGGTCCACCACCATATCTTCCATGAGGAATGTAGACCTTTAAATTCACGACTCCAGGAGAACTACTGTGGTGCCTGTGGCAGTCCCAGGAAGCCAGAATGGACCAAAACCCGCAAGGTCCATCCGAAACCTGCCAAGAAAACAAAGACACAGGGGGCAACAGTCTACACATGCCTTCGCTGTCACAGCCGGACAGTGAAGCCTGGGCGTAAAGATTCACTGCCAACAAGAGTCACTAAAGTTGCTACAAATGCTTCAGCCTCAGCTTCCCCTGTCGACTCCCCTGGGGTCCCTCTGCCAGATGATCGCAAAGTGGTGGACAATGCCAGCAGTAAGAAACGGGCCAAAGCCAGGAAACAGGGAGGGCTGCAGGCATTGATGGCCTCCAAACAAAAGACCCAGAATAACACCTCCTCTCTGGATCTGTTCGACTTCCTGCAGCAATGAGGTTATTTGTGCATGATTGTGATTTTTATGCCAAGACTCGGCATCGGAGCGGAGTTGACCCGGACCTGCATCCTGAGGCATCCAAGTCACGGGCGGGGCATATCGATCATCGTCACTTGCTGGACTGGGGGAACTTCGTTGCTTCGATCCTCCCAGCCTCGACTTCTTGCTCCAACTTTCTTTCTCCATCCTTTCTCTCTCCCCTTGTAATTTATTTTCCCCACCTCTAGGACCACCTCGAGCTCTGGTGGGAAATTGGTTCCTTCAACGACATCTGACATTCCCCTCACTACACTACCCTACACTGCTCTCCCCGCAATGTCTTCCTACTCCCAGGATGACGACCACGATCCCCAGGCGGACGAGCTCCGCGAGACCGCCCTGGTTACCCTGGAGACCTTGATCAGCTCTTGCGGTCCTCAGATGCAACCGTACCTACCGAATACCCTCCGATCCGCTCTTCGATACCTGAAATATGACCCGAATGTCGCGGAGCTCGAGGAGGACGAGGAAATGGGTGGTACACAAGACGATGGCTCTGAGGATGATGGAACCGAGGAGCCCGACCTGGAGGATGATGATTTTGAGGATTTTGAAGAAGAGGGAGGCTACAGTGATGTGGACGACATGAGCTGGAAAGTCCGCCGCTGTGCAGCCAAGCTCCTCTACACCCTCATCTCCAACTTTGGGCACGGCCGTACTCTGGACGAGAGCTCCTTGTACCAGCAAATCGCCCCCGCTCTCATCGCTCGATTCGGCAAGGAACGCGAAGAGAGTGTCAAACTGGAAGTCATCTCCACCATGACGGCCTTGGTGCGGAAGACGGGTGATGGGTCGATGATCATGACTTCGAATGGCTATCTGGAGTCCGTCAGTGGCTCGAAGAACACCAGGAAACGCAGACGGCAGGACAGTGACGCGAGCATGGTGGACTTTGAGCCGAGTATTGGGACCTCGTCGGCCGCCAGCACCCCGGTCATCACGCCGTCGTCGCCCAAGTCCGGCCCGCAGGCAGACCTCGCTCGTTCGGTGCCCGTGATTGTCCAAAGCCTGGTCAAGATGTGGAAGCAGGCGTCCGTGCCCCTCAAGCAGGCCATCATTGTGCTGCTGAAGAGCCTAGCGCTGGTTCGCTACGGCGGATTGGCCGACCACCTCCAGCAAATTGAGGACCCCATCGTCGATGTGCTCAAGTCTTCTTCCCTATCCGGAAGCTCCTCCGCACCGGCCGGCGCGGCAGCCAGCGCAGGCACTCTGCAGACGGAGACACTCACCCTCATCGCCGCCGTTGCCGAAACCCACTCGTCCGACGCACTCCTGCCTTTCCTGATTGCGTTGATTCCCGGCGTCACGGGGGCGGTCAACGATAGAAACTACAAGGTCAGCAGCGAAGCTCTGGGCGCGGTCGAGCAGATTGTCAAGGCCCTCACTCCACCCCGAGTATCTGCTCCGTCTCAGGACATCGCGTCGCAGCTCGAGCAGCTGTATAATATCGTCCTCGCGCGGATCACCGACACCAGCGCCGATCTGGAGGTGCGCCAGCGCGCCATCCACGTGTTCGGGGTTCTCCTCGCTCGCACTTCGGGTGACCAAGGATCGGCCTTCCTCCCGTCCGACTGTCGATCCAAGGGGCTGTCGGTGCTGGTGGATCGCCTGAGAAACGAGACCACTCGACTGTCGGCCGTTCGGGCGGTCGACGACGTCGCCGTTCTGTGTGCTCGTGAAGTCGACGTGACCGCCGCGTGGGTCAGCGAAGTCACGGCGGAGCTCGGGGCCCAGTTGCGGAAATCGGACCGGGTCCTTCGTGGTGCCAGCTTGGAAGCTCTGCGGAGCTTGGCCATGAATTCTGCCACCAGAGCTCACTACACTGACAAAACGAGGCAGGAACTGGAAGACGCCCTGTTGCCGCTCATCAACGCCGAGGATTTCCATTTCCTCGCCCCCTCTCTCATTATCCTAGCCAAGCTCATCCCCGGAAACGCTCCACTTCTAGTCAACCAAAAGCTCGTGTCCGCTCTCTGTTCGATCGTCGTCGCCCCTCTTGTCGGTACCGTGTTGAAAGCGTTGCTCCTGCTGGTCAAGGTGATTGGTGAAGAGGGCGCCGGTGCTGATCTAATGAAGACCTTTCTGCGCGATGTCGGCATCAATGGCGACACCTCCGTTGTCGGCCGGGCGGTTGGGACGCTCTTGGTGCACGGTGGCCCCAAATTGGGGGTCAAGATGGAGGATTTCTTGGCGGAGCTGCAAACCGCGCAGGACGCCCAACGGAAATGCCTCGCACTCGCCATCTTGGGAGAGGTCGGCCTCCGGATGGGCTCCGAGTGCTCGCTTACGCCCCAGCTTTTCATTGACCACTTCAACTCCAAATCCGACAAGGTCCGCCTGGCTGCGGCCACGTCGCTTGGAAACGCAGCTGCGGGTAATATGAAAGCATACCTGCCGACGATCTTGGGAGGTTTGGACAAGTCGAGTTCTCAGAGTTATTTGACCCTGCATTCCGTGAAAGAATTGCTTCAGCATCCTGAGATCGTTCGCCCAGACGTTGCGCCTTCTGCCCAGAAACTGTGGCAAGCTCTGTTGGTTGTGTCGGAAGAGGAGGATAACAGAGCGGTCGGTGCCGAATGCATTGGTCGGCTGGCGTTGATTGATCCTGTGGCGTACATCCCGCATTTCCAGGTGAGTTCACTTTCCCCCCCCCCTTCACCAAAGAGACGTGTCTAAACATCACTAGGAATACCTGTCGAGTCCCGATCCCAGCATCCGTGGTGTTGTGATTTCCGCCTTCCGGTACACGCTTTCGGACGCGAGAGATAGCTTTAATGACGTCTTGAGGCCATTGATTGTGCCGCTGCTGGTCAACATGCTCAGCGACCGCGATCTCGGCAACCATCGTCTGGCGCTCACAACGCTGAACTCTGCCATCCATAATAAGATGGACATCATCTCGCCGCACCTAAACGAGCTGCTCCCGGCTGTGTTCGGCGACACAAAGATCAAACCGGAGCTCATCCGGGAGGTTCAAATGGGGCCATTCAAGCACCGCGTGGACGACGGGCTCGAACTTCGAAAGGTATGTCTTATCCTATACCCCAGCTGTCCTTCCCAACATCCATCTAACGGATAAACAGAGTGCCTACGAAACGCTCTACGCCTCCCTCGACACGACCTTCTCCCTCTCGCACGTCGGCGAATTCTTCGACCGCATCCTCGCCGGCATCGACGACGAGCAAGACATCCGCACAATCTGCAACCTAATGACCTCGAAACTGATCACGCTTTCCCCGGACGAGACCCAACGACAGCTGAACGCGCTCTCCGAGCGCTACACGGCAGTCCTCTCGTTCAAGCCAAAGGACAACGCCGTCAAGCAAGAGCTCGAGAAAGCGCAGGAAGCCTCAATGGGCGTTCTCAAGATCAGCCGCGAGCTGAGCAAGGCGTTCCCTAGCGCTGAGACATCCGGTGATAACCATAAGTGGAAGGCTTATATGGAGTGGGTTCGAAAGACATTCACTTCGCAGCTGAAGAGTCTCGATACGGAGTTCTAAGACGGATATGGAAGTAGAGAAAAGAAATTACAAGAGGTGGCAGGAAAGTGGTTAACTTTGTAGAGGTTATGGCAAATATTTTTATTTGTCTTCCAAGGCAATGCAATACAGTCTAGTGCTGCGGTGTGCTTACGAGTGAATGATGAATGCAGACGATATTATGCTGGGATTGACTGATGGCAGTCACAGCAGAGGCAGACAGGCATGGCTGTCCACTGTCCACTGTCCACAATAAAACATACCCTTATCTTTCGCCAGAGATAGGAATAGAATCAAACTTAGCAATTACTACTATTACCACTACCACCAAATTCATTATAGATCCACTGAATTTAAGAGTTTGGATTGACCAAATAAATATGTATGCATGCATGCAGGCACCAGCAATCAACAGTTGTCCTCCCTCGCAAAGAATACAAACAAAACAATAAACAGCAAATAGCCACGAAAACAGGCAAAAAATAAACTCCGGGTATGTATGTATGTATGTATGCAATGCCATGATCCGTCCATCACAACACCGCCCTAGCCCCATGGCTCCCAATAGTCCCGTCATCCAGTCCAGTCCAGCAAAGAGACAGTGGACTCAAGAAAGAATGAAAACAAGTGCAACACAAAGGCAAAAACACGCGGAATAGCAGAATCACGGGAATAGCAGAATCACGGGAATAGCAGAATCACGGATGAACAAATCAACAGTAGGCCCCCAGGTACAGTCATGGACGTATCAGGTAGGTAGAGCTATACCTCCGACTGTAACAATAGATAATAAATCAGCACCCAAGCACCCGAGACATGCCAACAACAGACACCTAAACCAATCGCTAAATATATGAAAACAAGATGAAAGTGAGGGTAAATGCTGGACGCCCTCAACTCAAACGAAACAAGCAACCGGGCGAAAGGTATGGAAAGGTAAATAAAGAAGAAGCATCAAGCAGTAATAGCCTTCTTCTTCAACACGCCCAACTTCTCCAGCCTCGACCACGCACGATCCATATCCGACCCCTCCTCAAGCGTAGGACGCATCTCAAGCCCATCCAGGAACTTCAACGATCCGCCCGTCCCAGCATAAAGCATGAGTTCGAAGACTCTCCGACGGAGACGCGTCGACTCGTCCAGCCGAGAGACGTACTTCTGGTCGGCGAGGGCGTCAGCCAGGGGGAGGGTGTACGGGTCATCGATCTCGGGTCCGTCTGCCTCGTCGTTATCATCTTCATCGTCATCGTTGCCGATGATGCGGGAGAGTTCGTGGCAGTGGCTGAAGTCGGCTAGGACGGAGGGGAGGTCGAGGCCTGTTTTGCGGGCTGGGCTTGTAGGCGGGTGGGACTCCTCTTCCTTGGCTTTGAGTTTCCTGGCGTCGGGTCTGTTGTCGCGGCCGCTCCCTGTAATAGCGGGCGGGTAGAAGCGGACGGTGAGGGGGTTACCCCTAATGTCTACCTTCTGGAGGGAGGAGACCTTGCTCTTGTTCATTCTGCCGAGGCGGCTGAGGACCTGGCAGAATTTGCGCAGGCGGGCGATGCAGTTCCCTGCGACTGTGAGGCGGGCGAGGCAGTTTAGGCCGACGAGTTCGGCGACGCTAGCTAGGGAGTTGAAGTTGAGGTTGAGGACTTTGAGGTTGGGGAAGTTGAGGGCGAAGTCGAGTGGGAGGGTTTGGATGTTGCAGGATGCGATGTCGAGGAGTTGGAGGCTTGAGAGTGGGACGGATGGGGAAAGGGTCTGCATAGAGAGGTGGTTTGAGGATAGGAAGACTTTGCGGACGTCTTTCACGAGACCTAGGTCCACGTCGAAGAAGCCGCCGTTGTGCTCGTTGGACAGTGTTTGTTCTCGGGCGGAGAGGATCTCCAGGCTGTGGCAGCGCCCCAGGCCGGAAATAGTAGAGAGACGGTTTTGGTCCGCGTAGAGAAGGGTCAGTGAAGGGATTACCCCGACATCCAGAGAGGGTAGTTGATTGTTGGAGACCCGCAATGATCGCATGTTGAGGAGGACGTTCGAGAACTCCGCCTTGCTGAGCTGGTTAGAGCTGAGGTCAAGGGATGACAGTGCAGACAGGGTGCCCAGGTTCTGCACGGATAGCAAGTCATTGTGGCTTAAATCCAACTCTTCAAGACGAGTGCTGTTTGAACACGTTAGTAATAGTAGATGTGCTGAAGAAATTAGCTAGACTTACAGTTCCGACCCTGCAAAGTCAACCATGGTCAGGCTGTTATTGCTCAGCTTCAAGCTCAGGAGGCCATTCAACTCGAAGGCTCCGGAGATGTCTCTGATGTCGTTGTTGCTGGCGTTGACTTCTCTGAGATGAATCAAACCACTCAGACCATCCAAGCTCTCGAGGTCATTTCCTGAGACATCCAAGTACTGCAAGTTGCTCAAGTGACTCCAAGACGTGAGATTCGAAAGACAGTTGTTCTGCATCTTCAGAGTCCGTAGACTCGAAGGTACACCGCCCAACTGGCCGATATCGTTATAAGACACATCCAGGTCTTCCAACCGGGGACAGAAGTCCGCCAGTTTGTGCAGAGTGATCAGCCCTTTCCGGCGAAGAACCAGACGGCGAACGTGTTCCCAGTATGGTTCAAACGGCTCAGCCTCCGTGATGTGCTTCACGATTTCCTCAGTAGCCATCGCAAAGGTCCCATGGACCTGGCGCAGCGACTTGGGATGCGCCCGTTGGGCTACATAGCTCATCTCCGGATCCAGCGACTGGTCGACCTGGTCCACGGTGAAATCAGGCAAGGGACTCATATGGAAACTGTAGGTCGTGTCATGGCCCGTGTTCCGCACCAACATTGAGTTCTCGTTGTAGTGCTCAGACAGGAAAGTCTCGGCAGGCATCGAGTTTCTCCGTACCAGACTCATATTTTCCGCCGCGTCTTCATCTCGCTCGTCGATCCGCGAGATGGACCGTCTCAGGAAAGGCTCTTCGTGCACTGAGTTGCGACGTCCTGTGAGCGTGGTCGTTTGCCTTGCATCTAGACGAGAAGTCTCGCCCTCAGTGTCTTGATGCTCAGTCTGAGAACCAGTACTATTCTGTTCTCGGCGAAGTTTCGCGGGACTCTCGTCGTCACTATACGCGACCTGTGAGACAAGGGGCGAGGAAAAGCTGATGGTAACGACCCGCGCTTTCTGATTGGCGTCTTTCTGTGGTCCAGGAGGCATTGACGGCTGCCCTTCGTGAAGCTGCATCTCGTGCTTCGCCTCGTTTGAAGAATCTCTGCTCTTTCGCGCCTCCGTGCCCCACGACGTGGCACCTGTTCCGGTGTGTGGGACACTGGAAGTAAATTGGGTTCCTTTCGACTGGACTGAGCTGGCTGTGACTGATGGCTCGCCGTCTTTCGACTCTGGCCGGGGGTCTGACTTCGTCGAATGACTCTCACTCCGAAGCGAGCCTTGAGCCCCACTATACCGTGCGGAGTCGGCGGTGTCCGGACGATCTGAAAAGTAGCGTTCTATCCGCAGGATTTCTTGCATTTCGTCGACGCTGAGATCGGGAATATCGCTAAACGGGTCATCCTCGCTATTATCCTCTTTGGGTACCGGGGCAACCCTTCTGGGTCTTTGTCTAACCCATTGGTGCTTCAAACGGTCATACGTCATACCGTTTACCTGCTCAGGGATCAGGTGGGACACCAAGTCCGACGACAGAACGCCCTTGGCTTGTGAACTATGGGACGAGCTGGTCGGTATAGAACGTGCACTAAAAGCCTTTGAAAGCTGCGTGTTAAGGGTCAACAGATCAGGAAGGTCGTCATCTTCGCCAAACGAGTTCTGCGTGGATAGCTTGCGTTTGCGGGGCCCAGGGATACTGCCTCGCCTGCTACCTCTCGGCAGGGACCTTGGGTTTTTAGTCGGATCGAAATTCAGGGACATGACGGACCCGAATTCCTGATCGTCTTTCTCCTGGAACTTGCGTAGATGGCTCAGTACGCGGGCATTCTGCGTCCGGGGCTCCCGTAGCTTGCGTATGTCGACCCCTTCGCGGCTTGGGGGTCGGGAGAAATCCTCGCGAGTAGAGTCATCGTCGTAACTGTCGTTACTCTTGCCGTCTTCGGCAGTCGACTCTTCCACGCTGGACAGGCCATTGCCCTTGTGGCCGTTGGATCTGATGATATCCATGATTTTGGTCGCTTCGTTGAGAAAGTCCTGGGTCGTAATTGACCCTTTGCGGATCTCATCATTGACGCCAGTCACTCTGACGATCGGTACGTCCCGATTCGGCGACTGCTCCCCATCAAAGAAATTGGAATCTCCGTCAATCTGGCTGAAGCTGTCGTTTCCCGCGTCAAAGGATGCGGTTTGGTTTGGAGTCGGACTCCGCGGCCGTGTAGAATCCTCGTCGTAGCTCACGCCATGCTGCATCAAGCTTCTCTGGAGCAGAGACATATTGTCCGGGGCCTGGCCTGGCGCCGTCCACGCTTCATAGTCATCCTGGATCGAATCGTCCGACATCAGGATCGTCCGACGCCGTTTGGGGTGCGGATCCTTTGCTGGGGAAGGCGGCGTCGCGTCCTTCTCCGATGGGTCCTGATTCTCTTTGTCGGCGTCCCTGCCGCCGTCCATCTTGTCTCTCTGGGTGCTGGCGGCTGATGAAAGGTTCGACCGGACGAGATACTTGGAGTTGGAAGCATCCGAGGTCTGCTCGCGACTGGACGTGCGGTATGAGGTGCGTCGGAGGTATTTCTGCCGTCGCGACGATGGACGTGAGTTGGCGTCCGAAGGTTCGTGGCTCAGCAGCTGTGGTTCGTTGGGATTCGTATCAGGGAATCCGAAATGATCCAACTGTCCATCTCCAAATTTATGCAACCGGCTATTCGGGGTGTGTCGAGACCTGGGTCGCTCGTACCGTCGCGTGGAGTTCTCACTGAACGGATCGTCATGCCGACCCAGGAGACTCCGGTTCTCTCCCTTGCGACGAGCCTCCTCCGATGGCGAGACCGGCTCGTCGTCTTCCGAGAGGCCTCCAAACGTCTCTTCGAATTGAGACATTCGGCGCAGCAGTTTGTTGTTGGTAAAGGTGTCGTGGTCGCCAAACAGCTTCAGCGGGCTTCCAGACGACGGCATGGCGTCCGTTGAGTCTTGTCCGGTTTGGTCAAAGTTTGTCGATATGACATGGGCGGATGAGGGTCGCGGAAGCGTGAGTGAATCCGTCATTGGGTTTGGTTTGTTGTAGAAGGGTGGCGAGCTGCGGATTCGGGAATTCTCTGGGAGGAATGGAGAGAGATGAGTCGGGAATGAAGGTGGGGAAAGACGTCGTCTTTGGAACGAGGTGTCGCCCAGGTACTGATCCCGCCGCAAGCTCGCAAAGGCTCTTCGTCCCCGGTGGTCCAGGGTGCCGACAGACAGGTCCTGCGGCAAGGAATGACTGGTGACATCCAGCAAGTCGTCCTCTGGCACCGTTTCGACGGCGGGGTCGCTTTGTTGGTTCAACAACACGCTGTCGCTGGCGCGGGAGTTGGGTCGCTCCCACGGGGCCAGCGACAGCCGTTCCAGCTTGTTCGTCACCTGCTTCAGGGCGGACCGAATGACTTCCGACGTCCCATTTCCTTCGACCGTGTTTGTGCGCGAAAAGGTAATCGGGGTGATGTCCTCGTTGCGAAGGTCCTCCAGGCCGCTTGCGGTTCTCCTCTGGGTATCGTTCTGTGAGAGATCTTGACTCTGCTCGAGGTCTAGCGACGGCCCTTCCGACGCGTTGGTGGTTTCCGTCGGTCTCTTTGGCGATCCAAGGGGGCTCGTGCTGGCTTGTGTGGTGATGCGCGGCTTGACTCTGGTGATCGACGACCGGGGATTAGCACCGGATGAGTTCCGCACCGATCTTCTCTTCGCAGAGTCCTGCTTCGCATCCGTATCCTTATTCTGGTTCAAACTCCGATCAAGGTCCCACGCCTCGCCGGTGTTCTTCATGTGCGCCATCGGATCCTGCTGGGTCTTGTCCGACCCTGGAGTGGGCGGTTTGAAGACACTCTCCAACCCGATGGGAGCAAACAGATCGCGCTGCTCGCCCGCGGGGATGTCACCCTTCACCAGTCTCTTCCGCCACTCGGGTGTTCCCTCCTTCTCATCCCGTTTCTTGGGCCGCACCTGGACGGTCCCCTGCTGGCTCGACCGGTTGGACATATTGGACACGTTCGAGACCGAGCGCAGCGGCGATTTGGTGTCTGTGGGGGGCGGCTTCTTGCGGCTCGCTGGGGGATTGTATTTGGGGGTCGACCTATCGGGCCTGGGCGTGCGAACCTTGGGGACGGGGGTGCGCGGTTTATGGGGGGTCCTCGGGGAATTGTACTTTGGGGTGGGCGGCGCGGGCTTTCTCGCAAAATGACAGGGACGAGGGACCTTCTTCTGATCGATGGAGGAGGGTTCGACGGAGCGACGCGCGGGGACCGGTAAGCGACTCGGGGTGCTCTGTAGGCTGGAGCGTCGGGAGTGGTCGAGGGGACGAGTTGTTGCCGGACTGGTCGGGGTTGCTGGGGTTCCGGGGGTTGCTGGCAATGGCACCCAGTCGTCGGACAGGCTCTCCAGCCATGGAGGATTGTTTCCCATGTTGACAGAGAGCTCGAGTGATCAGCTCAATGCGCGCGACCCTAATCAACTCAGCCGCAGTTGGATGAATGCAGGTCCAGCAGACAAAAACAACAACAATGCACGCCAACCATGGGGTGTATGTGCAATTGCAGCGGGACTAAAAGGTAAGGAGGCGCTAATACTCAAATAAAATATAGTCAGTAATCAAACATGGGAGTAAACAACATGAGGGACAAGGAGGGAAGAGAAAGGGAGAATGCGATCATAAATTCGAGGTGGAGATGGAGAAGTCGGCGCAATCGATAACTGGATTGGAGGACTTTGGACTGTTTGCTTCGGGTGGTCGGGGCAACAAGCACGTATCTCTCCCCACGATCTACTCCGAGTCACCATGTGGTTATCCACAATTATATCTATTTTATTTATATATCTTATCTTTATATATAGTGTGTTCTCATAGATTTGTATGTTCATATAATGAAATAATCGAGATATAGGTATACATATGAGGTATTGCTACCATCCCATCCATCAAACCGATAAATTACATACAGACTCGATGATGCGCTGGCAGCCTGACAGTGATGGGACAACATCAAGGCAGCAGTAGCGGTGGACTATGCCTAATATTCCAAACCCCACCGACAGCCAAGGACACTGCAGCCCGAGAAGCGAGGAGGATAGAGCAGTAGCACTGAGTGGTGGTGAGTGATGCTGCAGCTGCAAGGACGAAGCAAGGCGATACACACGCTACTGTTTCGGGTAATTGGATAAACACGAGGATCGACAGTCCGGTTTCATTCCTTTAATCCTGGTTTGATCGATCGTTCAATTACTCGTGGACTCGAGGATTATTTGCACGAGTGTCTATTATTTTTTTTTTTTTTTCTCTCATTTTACTATATGTTCGATGTGTCATTTAAAAAAGAAATCAATCCATTGAGAACGTCTTGTCTTCGATAAATCGAGTCAACTGGCCAATACTGCCGTATTCGCAATACCTCGTATTGACCCAGCCCTTCCACTCAACATCTCCATCTCTTCTCTCTCAACAGCCATGGAGAATCGAAATATGTAAATATAACCACGGGTCCTTGCAGGTGATACCTGCACCTGCAGCAGCAAGGTTGACTGGGTTCTTCTCTCTCTATCACGCTTGCTGCAATGCGATATGGACTGCATCTGAAACAACTGGTGCAGGCAAGGCCTAGGTCTTGTCCTGTCTACCTATTACCTTGTCCTTATGCTCATGGGCAGCTAACATTATAGCTAAGATACTTGATCATAGTGCTTCATCTCATAGTATGATGGCTGTCCCAATCACAACATGCTATATGTGAATTGGGTGTGTCAAACATACATTAGGATCATATATGCGGTCGAGTCGTATCAATGACCAACCAATACCCCTAGACCATAGAAGATATCATGCCACTTCTGCTTCATAAATCACCCGATTTTCAGTACGACTAAAAAGCTTTGCGCAGGAAGTATCCTCATACTAAATGACACTCAAATCAATACTTCACCAATAGAATGGATTGTTTCTCAAACTATAAGTGGTGGTTGGTTTGGCTTGCGATCGGATAGATCTCATCTAGGGTTGTTGTGCCATAACCAAGTTTCAATCAAGACTACCAATGACGAACATGTCTCTACTTAGAGAATTGTTATCTATTGCTGGCAGTAGGTAGTCTAACAATGATTATGGTAGATCGTTTATTAGCACAAGAGAAAGGAGAACAGGAAGGCGAATCTGAGGTGACTATGACATCACAGTAACCACCGAGCTTGTTGCGGCCATCTATGTCATTGTCATCTATGTCATGACCCAGCCAGCCTCCCTACAGCATTCCAGACTTTAAACTGCCCCTTGCCATAAATTTGTTCAACATCTCACATCACAAGCTATACTCATCCCCCAGCAGCTAATTTTACATATATGAAGATGATTCCCTCCCGATTGAGCAGTATCTCCCTCGCAGCTCTGCGACCCACCCAAGCTACAGCTTCCCGGTCGACCCAGCTGTTCGCGCGACGGAGTTTCGCAACGCAGCCACCGCAGCATGGACAGAGGTCGAGCGATGTCCCATAGTACGTGATTTATTCTCACCTCATGTGTAACTCTTGGGGTGATGAACAATGGATCACTAGTCCGCGGTGCATAGAACCAAGCTAACGATCACCAGTGCCCTAGGCGCCCTGATCCTCGGCGGAGGAGGAGCATTCCTGTTGCTACAATCAGGACCCGAAAAGAAGCCACACCATGAACCGATCAAAGAACAGGCTGCTCAATACGTAAAGGGGACCCAGGAATCCGTGACCGGAGAGAAAAGCAACAGCTCGTTCGAACAGCCGCCATCCACAGTTGATCCGGTGCGTGTCCTTCCTCTTTGATATCACACAACCACTGCCATGTATACATTCATTCTGACACCCTGCAGGCCAGTTCGAGGAAAGAAGCTGGTGGATACAATAGCATGTCTGGAAAGCAGGAGGGTCTCTCCAACGCCACCAGCGACAATCCCTACATAAATGATCCGAGTCAGAGTAACAAGGGCGAGGGAGAGTCGGACTCGGTCAAGGTGAAGGGGACTATTTCTCCAAGCCGCCCACAAGCCTAAGACTGTGCGGGCTGTATAACATTAATATACCAAAAGGATTGGGTTTATGTGTACTACAGACTTTCCATCAAAAGTCCTACTACGCCACAGCATATCAACAAAGTTCTTTACCAGTTATCCCAATATTGCTGTACAATCCAGTACAGGCCGATTCTCAATCCTCCTCAAATCAGCAAACACCTCACCAATTCCATCCTTCGTAACACATCCCATCTGCAAGTAGTCCCCAACCTCGATCTGCCTCTCCGCAGCCCCTCGAAACGCATCCCGCACCAACCCTTCCCCAACCTTACACTCAAGACCACATCGCACCACCACCACCTGCCCATCGATACAAGGAATCATCAAACCTCCCGCCACCTCAGCACCACAAAAAGCCCTCTCCTCACAACCCCCCGCAGGATCGTATTTGTAGAGCACCCCACGATCACTCCTATCCAACCCCGTCAGCATCGTCTGCAACTGATACGGGGAAAGCCGCTTCTGGTACAGCAGAGTGGTCTGCCATTGTTCTCGTAGAACTATCTAGTAAATCATTTGCCTGAGAAACAGTGGCTGCGATGATAGCTGAAGAACTGAGTATCACTGTCGTCAGCCCTGGTGGCCTACTTTATCTACATATAGGCACTACGCGTACATGTACCTTTACTACCTAGGTATCTGTCAAGGAAAGTCCTACTTCAAGCATACTCCGGAAGAAACCATTAGATAGTCAATTCACTCTTTTCACATTAATGACTATACTCCTGATATAGATGATGAATGAACTCATACAATGAATCGTGATAAGCCATTGATATCGATAAGGATAAGGAAGCGGGGCCTTATATAGGCGTTGCTGGGGCAGCCAGGCGGTGAGCACGGCCCATCAAGTGGTCCGTCCGCCTGTTTTTTCGCCTGATTTGTTGGGCCGGAGATGGTGATGCCTGCAGACAATCTAGGTTGAAGCTTGATTGATTTCTTCCCCGCCATGTCATCGGATCAGCATCTGTGCTCGAAGATATGAAGGTATCTTGGCAACTTCTCCCGCCCATTTCGACACCTCCAATGCAGTCCGCGTCCTGCTGTCGTTCCATCAACCACCGTGGTTAGCCTCCATGCCACCTCGTCCGCCCATCCCCCCACCTTCTCTCGAAACATGTTCGGTTTCGAACCCCGACCTCGATACGGATGGGATCATCGGATCCGATGACGAGCTCGATGATGTGGCGCGTGTCGCCCAACGATCGAGGATCGAGAAACTCGCGGAGAGTTATGCTCAGGGCGCGCCGGTCTATATTCTATCCGCTTCTCTCCGAGGACCGTTTGATGATGGGTGGGTAAATCCATGGAAGAAGAATAGGCGGAGGGACTATACGAAAGGGCGCTCGGGACGGACGAAGAAGAAGAGGGCGACATCGCCGAGTCCGGTGGTGCAGGAGACAAATTCACGAAAGAGAAGGCCGTACCACGATTCGGAGATTCGGGAGGCGAGGACATCGGCTGCCAGTCCCTCCTCCAGCGTTGGCCTATCGATCGGCAAATTCGACCCAAGGGCCGACTCCCAACGTCGATCCACCAAGAAGTCTTTCGGAAACAAGCGTGGTCTATCAGCGGTGTCACCAAATACTCCGAGACGAATCCCCCCGTCGATAGTGGGGTCCGATGTACCTTCGCAGCACTCGGCTCCCTCCAGGCCTACCGATCATAGATGGCTTAAAAAGGACCACGTCCGAATTGGGTTCAGCCAGGTTGACCCACCTACCTCTCCTACTACGTCCATATCCTCTCGTGTTGCTGAAACGCGAAGCCGCGTGGTTGAGGGTTCTTCCAAGAAGCGGAAGTCTCATCCTTCAAACGACCGGAGTCCGAGCAAAAGCAATGAATTGAAACGACCATTCCAGCGTGGCAACTCTACACCCAGCCGTAATGTCCACGATCGGTCACGGGTCGACGCAAGATCCTCGTCCCCCGGGAAGCATCTCTGTCCACCGACCGTGGTAAAGAGACTTGCCGAAGCTTCTTACCGAGATCCGTCGTTCCACGTACTATCTTCTTCATCCCAGCTGCCGAAATTCGAATACCGTCGAAGGAGGCAACTTGTGCCCGACGGAGAGGCGCACTTTAAACCTCCACCCACGGCTGTAGCGAATGAGAGGGGCCCCGCCGGATCAGTTGCTTCTAACGACACGAAAATTGCGGACAATGATTTGGAAGTGCCCCGAGAGTCGCCCTCAACCAATATAGTCGAGAATGGACCACCAGAAAGCGCACAAGGCCCTCGAGCGTCCTTCACAACCAGCAATACTTCCAACACTCTTCGTGATGCGTCTGACTCACATTCAGAGGACCAGACTAGTGGATTCCACACCAAGGGAAATACAAGTGAGAAGCTGCCTTCGGCCCAACAGGTTCAAGAAAACCCAACCATAATGGATTATACCACCTCCCTGCGTTCGATCGCTATACAAAAGACCAATTCGGAGCATGATGGAGATGCAAATCATACATCTGACCCACCGTTTTCAACACAAGCGGCTCTTCGACTTGCCCAGAAGTCGTTCCAGAATGACCTGGACACACCGAATCGCATTCCCGCAATATCGGATCAGACCGGACTCACGTCGCGCTCACTCGACCCTGGATCAGCTGGATCAAAGAACATTACCCCTTTTCACCAAATGACCGCGCCTGCCATAGATGACGGGCACAAATCCGCACCTGGAACGACCGCACATCAAATGATTAGCACCCAGCATATCATCGACGCCGTTACGCCGTTCACCTTTAGTGCGGAGAAGAAGATACAATTTCTCACTGCATCCTCCCATAAGGAAAGGTCCAGGGATTACCAAAGCGATAGCCGCCTCCCGTCGTCGCCTATATCTCCAACCCCCAGTGAAAATCACCGGGAACCTCCTACTTCTGGGGGCGAGAGGGATTCTGTACATAATGAGTCCTGCCAACAACCAAGCATTCCAATCGAGATGCAGAGCGCCCTTGCCATGACCTTATCCGGGACCACCCCGCCCACAGCACAGGACGGACAAGGCGCAGCCGACAGTTTTAACTTAAGCCAGGCGATCGCAGAAGCTGGGAGCTGGCTGCAACACAGTTTTGATCTGAACCGCGATATCATGGCAATGAGGCATTCTAAACCCGGGTCTTCTGCGAAGACGGCGAGATCTGCCGCTGTGAGTTTCGATACCACGAAATAAAACCCACTTTATCTGGCATGAAAAGCCATAAACAAACCTTTCGGATATGCCAGTCTTTCGGTTGTATATTTTGTTTCCTTGGGCGATGTAGGGTGATTGCATTGGGGTATTTCTTTACGATTGGACATGATAAATAGCAATGATATGCGTACATACTTAATCATATTTACCAGTAGATTGAGAGGACGTGTGAAATCCACGTGTATAGTTACTTAAAACATAGGCAAATGTATATAATGCGGATGGTGGAATGAGTGACGTTTGGAATGATCCGGAGCTCGGCGTTAGCGCGGCGGAGACTCCGCGATAACAGCGGGATTGCGCCAGCTCCCTTTGACCTCATCTTCGACCTTCTTCATCCCACTACGATCGGTCTGTGACCGCGTCCAAATGGCTCTAACATCAGTATGCACTGTTTCCTCTGCGAAACTGATGGTTCGTTCTTACTGACGTGATTATCCAGTGGAAAGCCTTCAATTTCTTCGATGCTTCGCAGGTGAAGCTACCTGATGAGAGCTCATCGGTATTCAGTGTACGTTTTGCGCCCCCCAGAACTCCGGTTAATTGTGATTGTACATATCTAATGTCTGTGTGGAACTAGTCTGACGTCGCCTCCATCTGTACCGGCTCTTCGAATCTCTTCCTCGGATCCGCCGATGGCCTCGTCCACATCGTCTCGTCGGCCTTTAAAGTCGTGCAGTCATTTAGAGCCTCCGATAATGGCTCCATCACACACATCAAACAAATAGAAGGGACGTCGCTTCTGGTGACAATAGCGGAGGATCTACCCAACGAGCCAGTATTGAAGGTCTGGGCACTTGATAAGCCGGAGAAGAAGACAGGCGATCCTCGGTGCTTGTCGGCAACCTCGGTGCAGAATGCGAGGCGGCCATTCCCTGTACGTCGGTCCGAAATACCCTCCATCGTCTGTCTCTTTGCTGATTTATATAATTCGATAGGTATCTGCATTCACAGCCCTGGAGGACCTCTCTCAGGTGGCTGTCGGCTTTGGCAACGGCTCCGTCACCATCATCCGCGGCGACCTGATCCACGACCGCGGGGCCCGACAACGGATAGTGTTCGAATCGGAAGAACCCATTACTAATCTGGAAGTACAAACCGGGGGGATATTGACTTTATACATCTCGACTACCAGTCGCATATTAGCCTTGGTCATTGCTGGTCGAGGACAAGGCCAACCTGCTCGTGTGCTGGAGGACACGGGATGCGCCGTTAGCTGCATGTCGTTGGACCGAGACTCGGGCGACGTACTGGTTGCCCGGGAAGATGCGATATACACATACGGACCGCATGGACGGGGGCCTAGTTACGCCTTTGAGAGTCCCAAGAACTCGATCACGATCTTCAGAGACTACGTTGCGCTGGTGTGCCCGGGGTCTTCGCGACCGGAGTCTTTGCGTAATTTCGGGGTCAGCCCGGCTGATGAGATATTCAATACCACCACCTTCACGCTGCTGGACACGGATCTCAAATTCATCGCGCATGGGGAGTCCCTCGCGTCCTCGGTAAAGCATGTCTTCACTGAGTGGGGGAGTCTGTTCATCCTCACCACTGATGGAAAGGTATGTGCATTTGCCTTGGGGTAGTTGAAGCGACTTAATAACCTTGTCTAGATGTTTCGGTATCGTGAGAAGAGTCTCCAGCAGAAGCTTGAAATTCTCTATCAACGCAACCTCTATATCCTAGCCATCAACCTGGCACAAAAGAAGGGCGTGGACCATTCGCAGCAAAACGCTATCTACCGCCGGTATGGGGACTTTTTGTACCAGCGGGGCGACTACGATACTGCGATGCAGCAGTATCTTCGAGCCATTGATAACACGGAGCCATCTCAGGTCATCCGAAAGGTAAGCTCAAGCGGTGGTCCACAAATGATCGTGTTAAGTCTAAGGATCTTTGCAGTACCTTGACACCCAGCGGATTCATAATCTTATCGAATACCTTGAAGAATTGCATGAACATGACCGCGCTACGGTCGACCACACGACCCTGCTGCTCAACTGTTACGCCAAACTCAAAGATACTGGCAAACTGGACGCTTTCATCAAGGCGCCCGGGCAGCTGAAATTCGACCTAGAAACCGCCATCTCCATGTGTCGCCAAGGTGGTTACTACGAACAAGCGGCCTACCTGGCTACGAAATACGGCGAAAATGATATGGTCGTGGATATCTTGATCGAAGACTCCAAGAAGTATGCCGAAGCCGTGGAGTATATCTGGCGACTTGATCCCGAATTGGTTTGTATATCGGCGTCAACGGATTGGACTAAGAGTGCTAACAGATACAGGCCTACCACAATCTGATGAAGTACGCCCGAGTCCTGCTTCACAACCGTCCAGAGGAAACTACCGAACTGTTCATCCAATATTATAAGGGTACATTTAAACCCAGGACGGAAGTTGAATCACCAGTTGAACCGCAGGAGAAGTCGGGAAGCACGCTGCAGAGTCTGGCAGCGTTTCTACCCCTGTCTCTCATGAGTGCCGGCTCAGGCAAAGCCGAAGTGGCCGAGCCTCCATCTGAAGCTGAGGTTGAAGATACGGATCCAGCCCCTACTTACCACGCCCCGAAGCCGCGGACGGCATTCTCAGCCTTTGTCGGCCATTCTGGGGAGTTCATCACTTTCCTTGAAGCTCTCATTGAGAAGAATGACCTCAAGCAAGAAGACAAGATTGACCTCTACACCACTTTATTCGAAATGTACCTGGACACGGCTAGCCATAAGAAGGACACAGAGAAAGAAGAGTGGGAGAGCAAGGCCAAAAAGCTAATAGAAGGGAAAGACGTAAGACATCTCTCCCCCCTCCCTCACCACTCTACTCACCGCGTTTAGATACCGATTTCCACATCCAGCGTGCTGCTCCTTTCCGATCTCTCTGGCTTCAGAGAGGGATCAACTCTCGTCCGAGAGCAGGAAGGCCTGCGGTCAGATATCTTCCGGTCGTTTACATCAGCGAAAGACACGCGCGGCGCTATCAAAGCTCTGAAGAAGTACGGCCCGCAAGAGCCGCAGCTCTATATAGATGCCCTGACGTATTTTGCCTCGAGTCCGAAAATCCTAGAAGAAGCCGGCGAAGAGCTAGACGTCGTCCTGAAACGGATCAACGATGATGGCCTTATGTCCCCGCTGCAGGTCATCCAGGCACTCAGCAACAACGCAGTCGTGACAATGGGCCGCGTAAAGAAGTATCTCAGCGAGAACATCGAACGAGAACGCAAGGAGATCTCAGGAGTGAGCCCTCCCTCTCCCTCCTCCCAACCCACAACACCACTGCACAACGCGATAGAAAACTAACAGTACATAGAATCGCCGCTTAATATCCAGCTACAGCAGCGAAACCGAAACCAAGCGCGAAGAAATCTCCCAACTAGGCACCAAACCCATCGTCTTTCAAGCACGCCGCTGCATGTCCTGCGGCGGAGGCCTCGACCTCCCCACCGTCCACTTCCTCTGCAAACACTCCTTTCACCAACGGTGTCTGAACAAGGTCGACGACGACGCGGAGTGTCCCGTGTGCGCGCCGCAGAATGCAACCATCAAGGCGATCCGCAAGAGGCAGGTTGAGTCGGCTGATCAGCATGATCTGTTCAAGGGGGAGCTGCAGCGCTCGAAGGATCGGTTCCAGGTTGTGAGTGAGTTTTTTGGGAGGGGGGTTATGAGGTCGCAGAGTACAATGGAGTGAATGGTCTGCATATTGTAGTGGGTAGAGGGTTGTTGGTTGATTTACGCGATACGTAGCATTTGTTATACATATGCATATGACTCAGGTTTACCATATGTCGTCTTCAAAGTTTATACATAGTAATTTTGAATACCATTTAATAAATAGAATAAACGTGGGCCATCTGATCCACCGCTGCGGACAGCCTCAATAAGAAACAACTGCCGTTAATGCTATACTATCAACATGAGCATGAAATATCCGCCATAACGCCATCATCATATCGTATCAAAGCAAACGCGCAAAATGGGCTTGCAGCCAAGAAAAGAAAAAGCAAGTTACTTCCGCTTAATCCCAAGCGACGGCTTAGCCAAATCCTTCCTCTTCTTCTTCATCTTCTGAAACGACACAACCGGAGGCGGCGGCTGCTCCGGCTCAACCTCATCCTCCTGTATCCGGCGCACGCGATCCCCCTCCGCAGTCGTAAACGCCCTCTTAGCAGCCTCCTCATCCTCCAACTCCTGCGCAGTCCGCGCATCAGCCGCCGTATCAGCAGGCAGCGGCCCCTCCTCAACACCCGTCTGCTGCGCGCGCTCCAATCGCGCATTACGCACACGGATCTCATCCAACGCGTCAGCAACAGCCATCTCGGTCTTCGCATCTGCCGCCTTCTGCTCCAAATCCGCCATGACGTCGCGCTGCGCTTCCTCGCGCTCCAGCCGATCCAGCCGCTCCTCCTCCGTCTCTTCATCTAGCTTCGCCTGGCGCCAGGGCTCGAAGTTGCGTTTTGCGCCCTTTTCGCACTCATAGTCCATGTGTTTGGGGTCCGTTCGGAAGGAGATTTCGGTGGAGCAGCCTGTGCAGCGGATGTAGAAGCGGTAGATGGGGATCGAGTAGTATTTTTCTTCGGTGGTTTCTTTGCGCGCGTTGAATTTGCGGCCTTTGTAGATGTATTCTCCGCAGCTGTAGGGGTAAGCTAGTTAGATAGGTCTTGAGAGGGTTGATTGACGGAAAGTAGAGTGGTTTGTTGCTTACCTGTCACAGCGCATGGAGAACGGCGCCATCAGACGAACGGTCTGGAGCTTCGGGCCGGCATTTTTGGGCTTCTTCTGCCGGGTGATTTGACTCGGGTCGAAGTCTGCGACTGTTAGCTATGCGCCGCTATAATTCTGCTCAGAATCACATACCTGGGGGATAGTACTTGGTGAGAACTTTGCGTTCAGACATGGTGGCTAATGCGCGGAGGCGGACGTATAGGGTTCAGCGAAATAAGTAAAGTGTAAAGTTGATGTTTTTTTTTTTTTCAAATACACCTCTCCAGCCGCAGAATCTCCGTGAAAAGGTCGTGGCGAAGTTGAGAAACGAATGACGGCGAGGTGTTGGATCTCCGCTGGAAGGCGATTATCGCGGTCACATGACGTAGGATGTGCACTAAGCCTATTGTGGATCTCCTGTCGAGGAGCCAATCATATCATGCATTGTATACTTCTGGATGCCGCAGGCATTCATGGAGTTCCTGACAAGTACAGCATTATTTGGACTCGATAAGATATACTGCTACAAATTCTGGTCTTAAGGCAGATTAAAATGTTTAAATATATCGGATTCAATAGCGTCATATCATGCTACTACCACATACTCCCAGATCCCGGGACGCTGCTACCACAGACCCCTAGGTATACCAGGTTGGGGACGGGATCTCATCCAGCAGGAAGAAACGGCCCTGCTCCGACTCCTTGTAAGCCACCGGGTCGTGCAAAGTGTGCGTCCGTACATCTCTCCAAAACCGGTCCAGGCCGTACTTTTCCGCTGTCGACCTCGCTCCGGTCACCTCGAACACACCACTGGTTACATCCAGCGCGGTGTGTGTCGCGACAATCTTGACACTCACGACCCATTCGGCAACTTCTCCACGCTGCCGCGCTGTTATGTCTCGCTTGTCGCCGTGATCTCTGTACAGGGCGGCTAGCTCTTGACCAGCTCGGTCAGCCAGCGCATCTGCTGCCCGAAGGGACGCAAAGAATCTCCCATAGCGCGCCAGGACATAGTGCTCGTCTGCGGCGCTCTGCTTCGGGTCATGGGCAAACGGCCAGGGACGGGTCTGAGTTGATGTATAGTGTCGCGCCGTCCGGAGCGCCCCTTGAGCGATTCCAATATAGAAGTTGGCAAACATCAGCTGGATGGTCGGTAGGAGCAAGGTGGGAAATTGGATGCCCAGAACCTCGGCTATCGGAGCCTTGGTCTCCTTTGACCATCCCAATGCGTCTTCCCACGGGATAGGGACGTTGTCGATCTTGACGGAACCGGATTCCGTAAGGCGGAGTCCGATGTTGTTCCAGTTGTGCGAGAAGATGATTCCAGGCTGGTTGGTCTGGACCAAGGCGAAGATGTGGCCGTCTGTGTCTTCATAGATTCCTTCTAGTACTGTGAGATCTGATATGACGCCACCCGTGTTAAAATTCTTGAAGCCGTTGAAGACGAGACCATCGCCAGATGGCGCCTGCGTGACGCGACTGTCGTTATCGCGAGGGTTCACCGCGCCTGTAGATCGATCTTTATCAATAATCTTGTCCGTAGTTTGTGGTAAACTGTCGATGACTTACCCCCAATGAAGTAATTGTTCTCGAGGATGAGCTTCTCCGTACGCTCTTGCTGTTCCTTGGTGCCAACAATGCGCGCCGTGGTCGACCACAGCAGGTGATAGCCCAGCAACATACCGATAGACCTATATTATCAAGTCAGGTTCCATAACCAATCACACATATATCAAACCTACCCATCACCCGCAGCAACCTCTCGGATTACTTTATATCCAATTTCCCAGCTCTGCCCGCCACCGCCATACTTGACATCTCCCAGAACCTTGAGCAGCCCTGCGCTTTTGAGCAGAGCGACTTCAGCCCGTGGGATCTTCTGCTCTTTACTCCGAGCAGCGGCATCGGGGGCAAGGATCTCAGAGACCTTGCGCGCCCTGTCCAGCCAACCGGTGGATGTCTTCGGCTGGCCTTCTGCATCGAAAGCCTCAAAGTTGGCCTGGTAAACCGAAGGGTCCGAAGACGACGGGGCGGGGTTTGTGGTAGGGTTTGCAATTGCCATGATTGTGTGCTTGTATGCGAGCTAATGAATTGTCCGCATGATGGTCAACTGAGAAGAGCTGGTTCTTATACTTCAAGATGGGAGGGATTCGTCAGAAGGTGCTGCGATGGTACCACGCACTAAATCGCTCCATTCAAGGTCCTCGAACGAGATGCAGATCAGTTGCCATCCAATTGAAGGACAGTTTAGGCGCTGCGTGTTCCTTTGCTGGAGACGGACATTCTTGGGTCGATTGCGAATAGCAGGTCATGATTGCGTGTTGTAGATCTGCCATGGGGTTAATAGGGTCAGGCACTTCAGTGAACGACTGATGATGAGAGAATAAGGATTAGTTGTGTTCGTCACACTGAGTTCGACAGGTTCGCGCGTTGATTCTGTACGTAAGTCCAATCTGATGGCTACCAGTGCCCCTCCTATCACGCCATCATATACTGCGGGGAACGGATGAAGGGGTTTGATGATAGCGAACATTGGCTAGCTATCTTTCTGCGCGCTGTTGGGTCAAACTTTATATGTCCTCCTTACAGTTTCGGTGCCCTCTTACCAATTGACATGGTTCGCTGAGAAAAGTCTTTAAATGGCCTGAAGATTGCTGATGTTCCCTTCAGTCTCCCCGGTCGTTGCACAATTCTCAACTTGCGTAAAGGTGAAAAACGATATCTCTCCCCTTTCAGATGAAATCCAACCTACTCAGTCTTTCGTTTTTACCCAGCGCAGGCAGATAGGGTGTCCTGCTGTATCGGACATCGCAACGCTCCGTCCACTATATTGGATCCATCATACTGTGGTGTAAACGTACAGTTGGCGAAGATTGTGCCGTAGGATGTAGCATCAACATATAGATCATAACTGGATCTTCACGGACTAATGGTGTTTCTGCAATGTCACCCCTGTGTTGGGTTAGAAAACACCTATTTCAAGGGGTTGACATGGCTGTATATATATCTGAAGTTCACTGTATTTTGACACTTCGAGGGCCCCCCTAGGGATGATAAAACAGCTTGATGTAGTTAGCAGTTCAGAGTAAACCAGTAATTGAATAGATCCAAAGGGTGAAGAGTCGCAACCTGACATTGTCAACAGGTTGATGCAACAAAAATCTCATAGTTGGAGGTCAGAAGAATATTGCCTATTCAGTCCTAGTCGAGTGGGTGAACGTGCCCGATAAACAATCACTGATAAGCATTTCACTCCGAATTTCATCTGCAACTCCAACTCTGTTTTAACTGTCTTTTTTACACCTATTTACTACTCATTGGAAGACCCGTTATATCTCTCGTCCTTCATGTCAGACTACCGTGTGATCCAAGACTCTGACGATGAAGAGGATCCTCTGTCAGAGGAGGTTACTGCGCCCATGGTGAACGCGCCGCAGGACGCGCCAGGTCACCAGGCCGATAATGTCGGCGCCCCCCCCAACGAAACACACGTCGCAGGATCCAATCAGACAGGCCCGTTGGCAGTTGATTTCGATCAATTCCTCCAGTCTCAGGAAACAGGACCGGCAAGGCTATCTGCCTCTCAGCAGCAGAGGGAAGCCAGATGGATACCCGGGAATGCGGGGTGCGGTAGAAACGGTAGGCGATAATTAACGTACCGTCTATGATATGTCAATTCGGTCACTAATACTCATGGGACTGACAGGTTCAACCATTATGGAGATTGGCCTTGCGCAGCAGCGACTATTCGAAGACGAAGACGCTCAGCACACCCACCATCCCTCACCACCTGCGACTGGCTGTTCCGAATCCTTCCAATCCGGCCCAGACCCAACAGATGAACTGCAACTCGTTCCAGATATGCATGCACCAGAAAGGGCTATCGATACTGGAGCGGTCGACCCGAATAGTGGCTCGAACGATACGGAAATCCATGCCGCGCCCGAATACCCACCGACTGTGCCCTACAGCTCCGTACCCCAATATGCGATCGGACCTGGAAATGGCTATTTAAACGATGGAACACACGCATACCATGCCCCGGCACAAAATCTGCCACAGTACAGCAGCATCACATCCGACGGTTCCTCCCGATCGGCTCCGTCATACAACCTGTTCGAATCGTCCTTGCGGCCGTCTGATACTTACAACGAAGGCAATTTCGCAATGAATACCGAGGTGACAGGACCGACAGAAGCCCAACAGCAAAGTCTACGAAGACACAATTCTATGCAAGCACCGTTTTGGTCACCTCATGATACGGAGCCGTTTTCCTCCGTCGCGTCGCCGCAGGCTAGCAGGGTGAAAAGTGACGGGGCTGCCACGATCGGTTTGCAGCAGTCTCAGCACAGTGCCGATGAGCTTTCTGCGCCCGTTTCAGTGGAAGTGCAGATACCTGAAAAGAAGCGGGGACGTAAGAAGAAGCAACCTGTTTTAGAGGATGACGAGGATGACGAGCTTGCTCAGCCCATTGTCCGTGAGCCTATCGAGCAGGTCGACAAGCCTGAGAAACGGAAGCCGGGAAGACCGCCAAAGAATGCCAAGGGAGTCCTTGATGAAAAGGCTACGAATGGGACAGGTGATACAACCACCACTGGACCCGTGAACAGTGACTCGCCATCGTCGGATAATGTGGCCAAGAATTCCACCCACGCCGGGGATAAGGTAGCTCTAGGAGAGGCATCGGAGAAAGAGAACGAGCCACATCCCGCACGGACGGTCCAGCTCGTTGAACCAACCGAGGCCGCCGTGAAAGGGAATCGAAAGAAGAAGATGAAACGAGGAAAGACCACTTCCGTCACCGTCAAGAAAACATACGACTCCGACGTGGAAGACGATGTGATATGGGTGGACGAGCGCCCTATAACTACAAGTCATGCGGACCCGCAACCCAACACGGGCACCGGCAATGCTGAAACAAAGCCGGCACAGTTTGAGATCGTCCCGCCGCCACCGAAGAAACGTGGGCGCAAGAGAAAGGGGACGACGGAACAGGTTCCTCCTGACGAAGTAGCGAAAGAACGGAGAGACGTTGTTGATCCTGGACTGGACGGAAACCGAGGCCAACAGAACGATACTGATAGTCCGGTAGTTGAGCCCCTTGTCCCCAAAGATGCGGTCGTGAGTGACAGCCACCAGACAAGCGTAGAGCCCTCTACCGTTGACCCTTCGGACCCCCTACCAGACCCAACAAAAGAAAAGAAAGAGAATGAGGATGCCCCCGCGACACCCCGGAAAGCAGGTAAGGTACCAGAAACACCCGCCAAAGGACCGACCAAGCATAGTCCGATCTCCTCGACCTCGCGGGTTCCGTACCGCGTCGGACTGAGTCGGCGGGCTCGGATTGCGCCCTTGTTGAAGGTTGTCAAGCGATAGGGGGACCTAGTTCGTGCTCTTCCTTGTGTCTTTTATGTATTTGATGCCCAACTACCCTCGCGCAACCTCATTTTGAGGCCATGTACCGTGGAATGTATAACGACCTATTTAACTATGTATATTATTATCCTAATGAAAAGAAATGAGACTCTGAGGATCTACAAGCGCGAAACAGCATAGTTTCGAGATAACGCTAGTTCCTCACCATACGAGCATTTGTCCTCGTTCAATATCATCTCCCCACGCCTAATATTTCCTGTTCCTGTCCTGTCCTGTCCTCCTTTAAGAAGGCTTCCTTGGGTGCCCTCGGCATTTTCGGCAAATGTGACGACTGTGTGGAGACGGTGGAGCTTGGCGACACCAGAGGGTCCCTGCGACGATCCGACCTATTCGCCGAGGAAGCTCGAAACCTCAGCCAAGTGGGTAGCTGAGGGTCACCGTTACAATTGTATTGGAACTACTGAGTAGAACCATCACATTCCAAGATCCATCGAGTCCAACTCCCACAGCTCCTGAGCCATGGTCATCTCCTGCCGTCGATAAACCTGGACCGTGGAGGACCGATAAATCGACGAACGGGATGATGGCCGATAGTGTGTCGATCGGGGACGGTCAATGGTCCGGAATGAATACGGTGGAGTCGTAAAAGTGGAGACAGGAAGCCAAAAAGAGCAGCGAGAGAAAGCAAATGGAACGCGACCAAGAGAGAAAGAGGAAAAAAGGCGGGAAGGGGAGAAGGTGACTTGAAGCCAAGTCGAGCTGAAGCCGCGACTCCCCACTTCGACCTCTCTTTCCCCTCCCCTTGGCCAATTACCCAAATTTCCACCGTCGTGAGGTCAATCGCCAATGATAGCACTTGGTTGCTTGGGAGCCTTGTCATTTCTGGGATTCTCTGCCAAGTCAACTGGTCGACTGGAAAAATCTCGCTCGGGTTAGACGCGTTTCTCTCTCTTCTTTCCCTCTCCTTTTCCTGGTCCTTCTTCCACCTATTCTCCCCCCTCTGGTCCGAAGTAGTCGACTGGGTTGATTTTCCTTTTTCGTCTTTCGACAATTCTCCGACCTTATCCGCTCCTTTCCTTCTTGGGTTAAACTGCGGGCTGGAGGTCTTGTGCTTCCCCTATCTTGTTACCGCGGTCGCCGATTCCGACTCCGCTCGGGACAACTCACGCCGCGGACTTAGCACGAATTGCGACCAAGACGCCCCCCATACCGTGATTGGGGAGGGGGACATTTGTTATTCGAGTCTTTACGACATTTGAACGCCTGTCCTTTTTCTTTCCATACCATCGATTATGGCTCGCACCCGGAGAAGTGCCAGCAATCTCGGGGCGGATATTCGGGGGGACACGAGCGCCCCGGCGATGTCGACCATGAATGAGGTGAGCCCGATTGAGACCGAGGCGCCCAAGTGGGATAAGGTACGTGGTGTGATTTGGGGATGGCCCATGTCAAGGGAGAGAAAGGGATTGGACTGACAGATTTCTTGACCAGGTCCTCCCGCCGCGCTCCGAAACGTCCAAGTCGCAGTCGAAGCGTCGCAAGAGTCGGTCCCTGCTCCACCGCTTCAAGGATCTTTGCCTCAAACACACCTGGGTTCTGCCGCTGTTGATGGTGGTGGTCTTGCTCCTGGCGTATGCGGTCAACCCGACGGAGAGCAACCCGATGCACAGCGCCATCTTCCTGTCCTATCCGCAACCCCCGAAGACGCCGGGCGGCCCGATCATGTACGGCAAGGGCCCCAAGGATATCGCCTTCGTTTCCTTCTATACGATCGTCCTGTCCTTCACCCGCGAGTTCCTGATGCAGCGCATGATCCGTCCGCTGGCCGTGTACTGCGGCATCCGCGGCCGCGGCAAGACGGCGCGCTTCATGGAGCAGGTCTACACCGCGATCTACTTTGGCATCTTTGGGCCCTTTGGTCTGTACGTGATGAAGCGGTCGAACATCTGGTACTTCAACACGACGGCTATGTTCGAGGGCTTCCCGCACCGCGAGCATGAGCCGGTGTTCAAGGCGTACTACTTGCTCGAGGCCAGCTACTGGGCGCAGCAGGCGATCGTGCTGATGCTGCAGCTGGAGAAGCCCCGCAAGGACTTTAGGGAACTGGTGGGACACCATATCATCACGCTGGCCCTGATCGGATTGAGTTACCGCTTCCACTTCACGTACATGGGCCTGGCGGTCTACATCACGCATGATATCTCGGACTTTTTCCTCGCTGTATGTTTCCAATGGTCTGTCCCGTGAATTTTGAATGCGTGCTAACTTGATCGCAGACGTCGAAAACGCTCAACTACCTCGACTCTGTCATCACGATTCCCTACTTCGGCATCTTCGTGGGCATGTGGATCTACCTCCGACACGTGCTGAACCTGAAGATCCTCTGGGCGACGTTGACGGAATTCCGCACGGTGGGACCGTTCGAGCTGAATTGGGAAACCCAGCAGTACAAGTGCTGGATCAGTCAGTACATCACGTTCGCGCTGCTGGCGAGTCTGCAGGCGGTGAACCTCTTCTGGCTCTATTTGATCCTCCGCATCCTGAAGAACTACATCTTGAGCAACGTGACCAAGGACGAGCGGAGTGATGACGACACCGAAGAGGAGGAGGAGACCCCCGCCCAGCCGCCGACGGCCCACGCGACGGGCACCGACGCGCCCACCCTCCGGGCACGGAACGCAGGCAAGGAGAACCAGGCGCCTCAGGTACTGATCAACGGGGAACCCGTCAGCGACAACACCCAGAAAGGTCGTTAACAGACATACGCTCTGGGAGTCCTATCGTCGTTGCGAAGCAGGCCAATGACCTGATCCAATCAGGACTTGTGTCTGACATGGGCTTGTCTATAGTGGTGGAATGAAATCTGCAGCGACCACGATAAATCGTCATCCTACCTTATCCAGAGGGCGACGTCGATTCAGAGAGAGAGAGAGTGGCGCGTGAACCCTCTTGTTCTTTTTCCTTTTTCCATTTTCCCGTCCATATTTTATTTTACTTTTTTTAGTTTTATTTTTTTCTACTTGTCTGTACAACAACCGTTGCATGACGCAGCTGAGTGGATATAGTGACGATCCCATGAGTGAGCGCTTTTGATTATCGGAAAATGAATCACGGAGGGGACAGAGACGGAGACAGAGACAGACGGGAGACCCTGGGACGGGGCGGTGTTTGATATAATATAATGAATGAATAGATTTGTGCTGACCATGCTTTTCTTTATTCCTATTCTCGTTGGTTATATTCACTAGGATGCCTGGATGCAGGGTGTACTGCCTATACATTGGTCATTCATTCGACATTATGAGGATATGATACAAAGGAAAGGAGAGAGTCGTCCCATATCTGAATCGTCATCGCATGCTTGCGATCAAGACTGGGACTTCTCAGCGGGAGATTCCTCCTTGGGCTTGGAGTCTTCGCCTTGGCTGTCACTCTTGTCCTCTGTCTTCTCCGTTTTCTCGTCCTTCTGGGGCTTGTCCTCCTTTCCGGACTTCTCCTCGGGCCTCTCCTCGGACTTCTCGTCCTTCTGGGGTTTGTCCTCCTTATCCTCTTTTTCAGGCTTGTCCTCAGACTTCTTGTCCTCCTCAGGCTTCTTCTCCTCAGACTTATCCTCAGATTCGGGCTGAGATTGCGTCTCGGAAGCAGAAGCACCCTGCTCTTCCTTCTTATGCGACTCCTCATGCGCCCCCTCGTCATGCCCATGTCCATGAGCATCATGGCCCTTCTCCGGACCAGACTGGAGTAGGAAGTACGCCGAGGGAACGGTTAGACCGACGGACGCGAGGATCCTGTGAAGGTGTTAATATTCTTCATTTATTGTACAATTTTATCCATGATAGATTGATGTTTATGTTCAATAAGAGGGAATTACCATGGTAAATCGCTAGACTTGGAGACCTGTTCGGCAGCGGAGCCGGGGGAGGAGGCATAAGTGCGACGGAGGGCGTGCTGGGCTGGGCGACGGGCTGTGGCGTTGAATGCGCGGAGGGAGGTGCGGAGGAGGGTTGGGCGTGCGAACATCATGGTGGGAATAGAATGATTGGAATTGAGATATTATATGTTGTAGAAGGATTCTAAGTTGTATGTTGTATACTGTATAGAGGTGTTTGTCGGGGAGAGACAGAAAGAAAGAGAGGGAAAAGTAGCCGGGAGAACAGGGAATAAATATTAAGGAGGCTGGAGACGCCCATTGATTACTCGACTGACCTCACTCTATTGTACTCCGCAGTCGCCAGTGTAATATCCGACTAGTTACCTACTGTCTCATAACAGACTACCCTAACGGTCAAGTCCAGGAACTGCGAGTTCGGAGGTTGTTGCTCTGATGTAATCCATCAATCCGGTTTGCGATGATATCATCGAATACCTTGGTGTCATAAATAGATAGCATTGGGATGCATCTCTGTAAAAATAAAATAATAGTAGAATAAACGATAAACTATTGAATGACTTAGTCTATTGTCTAGGAATGTATCTATCTATCTATAAATATAGTTATATAGAGTTCATGTATACTCCGAACCAGAGTTATGTGGCAACCTCAGGCATCCACCACGGCAGCCTGAGGCCTTATCCACTTCTCATCTCGACTTCAACCTCAACTTCTCCCCAACTTCCCCTCATCTACATCAAACCTCCATTCTCTCGCTCCCCTCAACTGGCGCGATCTCGGTAATTTTTAATAAACTGTTATCGAACTGTTCTTGCAGACTCGTGATCCCCATTCTAGATCAATTACCCATTATCACCCCTCGTGCGGGGTCCTCACCATGGCGGACCGACAGGCTGTCCAGCAGAATGTCAACTCTCTACTCTCCAAGCTCGATGACCCTGATCCGGACATGAGATACATGTCGCTGAATGATCTTCTCGGCATCCTGAGCGCTCCCACTTCTTCCTTCCTGTCCCACGACCAGCATTCCTCGTCGCGCCTGGCGGACGGCCTCCTCAAGGCCCTGGACGACCAACATGGAGATGTCCAGAACCAAGCCTTGAAATGGTGAGAATTCCACCACCACCATCACTACCTTCAAGACCGACCATATATCTAACTGCGGTCTTCTAGTCTCGCCCCCCTCGTCGTTCGACTGCCAACCGACAGCCTCACCTCCATCCTGGAACAGCTCTCCGCCCTGACGGCCTCTCAGACCGTCGACACTTCCGTGCCCAACACCGCCCTAAGAACCATTGTTACGGCCCTGCCCCGCCCCCAGACCGGTCAGCCACCGAGCTCCGAGGCCGCCTCCGCGTACGCCTCCATTGCCAAGGTCTTGATTCCGCGCCTGATCGGGCCTACCCCATCCCCCTTCAGCCGCCGGGGTTCCACCGTCAAAGGCATGCTGGAGAAGGACCAATCCCGGGGTTTCAGCAGTGATGCCATCGATGTCCTCATTCAGGTCGTCACCTGTTTCGGGGCTTTGTTGAAGGACTCCGAATTGACCGGCCTGAAGGCCTCGGTCATGTCCATCATTGATAATGACACGGCTGGTACCGTTGTCACCAAGAGAGCGCTGGCTGCCATCTCCGCCCTGGTCCTCCACTTCTCCGACGCCCAGCTGGGTACGTTTGTGTCGGAGCTCGTCGAACGTTTCAACTCGCCGCAGTTGAGCATCGTCCGTCGCCGCCACCTGATCGCCGCCGTCGGCAGCATTGCCCGAAGCGCCCCGGCCAAGTTCGGGCCGCACCTACCCACGCTGGCCCCGTTTGTGTTTTCGGCGGTGGGTGAGACTGATCTGAGTCAGGTAAACTAGGAAATCTTCAGGCCGTGGTGCTCTCTCTTACTGACCTTCCCAGTAGTCGACCGTCTCCCACGCACGTTCCATACCTTCCGCCGCCTAGACCATGGGATTCATGTAGCATGGGCGACTCCGGATGGAATGTATTTGATATGGCGCTGGTGGACTTGTAGCGCCCACAACCATTACGAGGCATCCGAAAATGAAGCTATTGAATTTTACTCTTTCCAGCATTCTGTAACAAGACTTGATACTATTGATGGCCCTGGAGTCGGTCGACCGACGATGCTGCAACTACTTGCTGAAGCTAGACCATCCGGTACTTGATCGTACATGCCGTTTTCTCAACCTTGACACGGCTGGGCGTTGCTCCCACGCAGCTTCCCTTTCCATCTTGGAGCACCATGTCGCTCCTTCCAAAGAACATTACCCCCGGGTGATCTCCCATCCCCTTCACGGCACCGTGAACCTCTTCGCCCTCTCATCCCATTCTTTCTTGTATACATAGCACTAACCCACTATTCTGTTTGCTGTCTCTGATTATTCCATATCTTACCTCAAATCATCTTACCGGATTCAAAGCGTCAATATGCATCTTTCTACCGTCCTTGCCCTATCAGGCATTGGCTTACTGGGATGCACGACTGCTCTCCATATCGCGGAGCTTCCGAATACCAAGCCCTACAATGTTGTGCCGGTGTCGGGGGCCACCAGCTCCCCCATTACGTTGACTCCACGTGCGGAACAAGCCCGATGTGGACCTGGATTCGGCCATTGCACGGATGGCAACTGCTGCTCCACCGCAGGTAGCTTCTCCACATGTATCTCGCACGGTCAGCGGCGCTAACGGGTGTAGGATACTGCGGCAAGACGGCAGCTCACTGCCGCTCGCCGGACTGTCAGATTGACTTTGGTCACTGTGACGCACTTGAAGTCCCCGGCGGCAACCCCACGGACGATGTGCCTCGACCCAAACTTGGCAGTGTCCCATACGGTCCGCAGACCATTCGATCCTGCACCAAGCAGGGGGTGGTCGCGCTTACCTTCGACGACGGGCCTAGAGAACACACCAAGGACCTTTTGGACCTGCTGGACCGGTATAAGGCTAAGGCGACCTTCTTCGTCACCGGAAACAACAACGGCAAGGGGGAGATCGATTCTCCCGACCAACCCTGGGCTGACCTGATTCGCCGCATGGTGAACAGTGGCCATCAACTGGCAAGCCACACTTGGTCCCATCAGGATCTCAACAAAATCACCCACGAGCAGCGTCTGACCCAGATCCTGTTCAACGAGGCTGCCCTTCGCAACATCCTGGGTAGTTTCCCGACGTACATGCGGCCACCATACTCGAGCTGCACGTCCCGGACGGGGTGCCTGGATGACCTCGGTGTGCTAGGCTACCATGTCATCTTGTACGACATTGACACCGAGGATTTCCGTCATAATTCCCCGGATCAGATCCAGAGATCCAAGGATATATTCAACCAGAACCTGGACAAGAAGAAGCCATCGTGGCTCGTCATCGCGCATGACGTGCACGAACAGACCGTGCACAATCTGACTGAACACATGCTGCAGCGGTTGGCCCACGATGGGTTCCGAGCCGTGACCGTCGGCGAGTGTCTGGACGATCCACCGGAACTCTGGTACCGCGCCGACGACGGTGGCAATGGTCGGCTTTCCTTGAAGAGTTCCGGGAGTTCTCAGAGCTCCAAGACAGGCTCTACGCGCAATGGCAAACCTAAGAATGAACCAAAGCTTACGACGCACATGGGAAAATCGAAGCATCATCACCAGGCAGCTAAGTCGCAGGCTGCTCCCGTGGTGCAGGTCGGACTCGGGGTGATGGGACTGGTTTTGTTGGCGGCGATTCTGGTTCAGTGACTAGTGAGTGATCTGGTTTAGGAGTATCACCATCATTATATTTCAGCTAAAGGATTGCGGACTTTCGCCATAAGGGTGACTGTCATCAGTGGTGGAAATCACAACGCGTTGATCATAGGAACAGTAATTCATCACTTCATCCTTTGTGTATAGCCACCAAACCTACGGAGTAGTTCTAGAACAGCACGCCCTTACTTGATATACATCATCATCGTCATTTAATAGGAGCATGAACGAGCCCAATAATAGTACACCCCCCTTGCATCAAACCAGGTGGCTAGTCGTACTCACCTTGCGGAGGCAAGGGATGTATGTTTACATAGAATATATACTATATATTATATTGCACACAAGTAAACCACGACCTTTGTACAGTGACGTGTAAAAGTAAAAATGGCATTGTGTCTTCACCGACCTCTATAGCAAAGCAGGTATCTAGTGGTGGTTGATGGGTTGATTTATCTAATGATATGATATGACATGGATGGATGGATGGAAATATGTACATAATGATGTGGGTAAAATGTGAGTCTCACAGAGGCGGATGAAAAGGGTCAAGGTAGGTAGGTAGGTAGGTAGGTAGGCGATAGGCGACATATCTGACGTGAGAAAGATGGATATTTGTTCTAGGTATGTATAAATTCATCTATATGTATATATCGAATTTAGGGTCTCGTATGTACTTGGTATTTTGCTCTCTCCGTCCCTTATTCCACCATCCACAAGGAAGAAGGAAAGAGGGATTAATAAGGAAAAGGGGTAAAAATGAAAAAGAAGAGGAAAAAAAAAATAATAAATAAAAGACAAGGAAACGAAGAAAGATTACATCTTCGAAGCCTCATCATGCTGCACAACAGCTCCATTCGAACCCTTCTCCTCATCCCCATCCACAAATCCAACCTGCTCCCTCTCAGCGCCACTCCTGAACTCGTTCTTCGTCTTCCACGCGGGGCGTCCAATGAGCGGAATGCCCGTCGGGTCGGTGAAGATCGCTTCGACGTCTTCGAGAGTCTTGCCTGCTGTCTCAGGGAACATGAAGAACACGTGCAGACACATGGCTGTGCAGAAGACGCCGAAGATGATGTAGACTTTCCAGGCGACGCTGGCGAAGGCGGGCGGGACGAAGTAGCCGAGCGCGAAGTTGAAGGCCCAGTTGGAGGAGGTGCAGAGGGCGTTGGCCTTGCCGCGGACGCGGAGCGGGAACAGCTCGGGCGGGTAGACCCAGCTGACGGGGCCCCAGGTGATGGCGTAGGAGCTGGGAGATGTTAGTTTTGGTATGTTACTTGGGTGGATGGAGGCAGAGATGTGCTGGATTGGGGTAGACATACGCAACGAATAGATAGGTCGAGGCAATGACTGCCTTGCTGGCAGGTCCCTTGATGACCCACGACTGGGCCTCAATGTGGCCCAGGCCGCCCGGCGGCGCCGCGTGTCCGTATGTGGCCATCAGGCCGGCATTGAGGAACATGAAGGTGAGCATGCCGATGGCGCCGAGAATGAGCGTGGGACGGCGGCCCCAGCGGTCGACCCAGAGGAGAGCCGGGACAGTCATGCAGACGTTGATGACGTATTGGATACTGGACGAGACGAGCAGGTTGTCGCCCTCGAGACCGGCCATAGCGAAGATATACAAGATGTAGTACATCATGGAGTTCATGCCGGTGAGCTGAGACCAGATCTGAGTGAACACACCGACGTGAGTGCGGTTGAGCATCGACGGCTTGAACAGCTCGAGGTAGGAAACGTCGGCGTTTTGGCGCTCGAACTCGCACACGGTCTTGATCTCTTCGTACTCGCTAAGGACGAACGGCGAGTTCGGGTCGCCTTTGCCGTGGACGAGCGTGAGCACGGCATGGCATTCTTCCCAGCGGTCTTTGCGTGCGAGCCATCGGGGGGACTCGGGAAGGAAGATCATTCCGATGAAGAGGAGAATGGCGGGGACCATCTGCACGCCCCAGGGGATGCGGAAGGAGGCGGTGCCCTTGATGAAGGTGCAGCCGTAGGAGATGCTAGATCAAACGTTAGTACTGCCGTTGAGGAGGTTAGAGGTGTAGACGTACTAGAACATGATCATGATACCCCAGGTGATGGCCCACTGTTGCATGCCGACAAGACGACCACGCTTGGTGGGGGGTGCCTGTGGGGTCAAGTTAGTGGGTGAGGACATGAGTAATGTCGAAGAGGCGACTGACCATTTCAGTAATGTACACTGGAACCTGGGCCGAGCAAATACCGACGCTGATACCGTTCAGGACGCGGCCGACGATCAGCATAGGGATGTTTTGCGAAGCGCAGATGATGATAGACCCGATGCACCTGTCGATGTTAGATGGTCCATCAAGGGAAAGGGAGTAAAGTGAAGACCCACCAGATGACAGAGCCGATCATGATAGACATTTTGCGGCCGAGATTATCAGAAACAAATCCGGAAATCAAGGCGCCCAGCCAGGAACCTCCAGCCATGGCGGCGGTGATACCGCCCTGTACGTCAGGCCTCGGCCCAGTACATGTAGGATTACCCTGTGCATCCACATTGACGGCTCCTTGTTGGAAGTAGCACAGATAGGACTGAGTGGTGATGATGGCGGACATCGACGAGATGTCGAAGCCGAACAGGCCACCGCCGATGACGGCGATGGCCGAGATGGCATACAGATTGCCGATGATCATGATGGAGACGCTCTAGAACTTCCACCAAGTACGACCGCAATGCCCGTTCACTGTCTCTAAAAGGCCGAAACAATTCCAACGAAAAGAAAAGAGGAAGAAAAAGCACGAAGGCGGGGGACCTGTCCTTTATAAAGGGGGCCCCGCGTCAATTTCCCCGGGAAAGGTTGCATTCCCCTTGGGAGAGGGTCGCAGATTTCACACATGGCCTGGCTCTCATGATCCAAACCCAATCTGCGCATGCCAGACCATTACTCCAAAGAAAAAATAACTCAGACAGACCGTACCAGGTAAGATTGGGGTGTTCTAAGAGACAGCGCTTCTACGCATCTGGTTAGGGCCGACGCACTCGAACCCAATAAATGCATGAATCTGTCTCGAGACGATCCACCCGGGGTGGCGGTCGACCGACCACGCGAGCTTTTCGGCTTCCGACCTCCCTGTTGCCGGCATCCTCATTTGTTACGGAAAGGGAGCTCAGCCCACTGAGACAGCCACTGCGCCTGGATGTTGGGCTTCGGGCTGAAGTGGTAGCCGGACACCAACAGACCAGTGAGTGCCGTAGCGGCGAGGGCAACGCACCGAAGACGTCCAAGGAAGAGGAAAACTAAGGTGCCGGATAAATGAGGAATGTGAGTCCGGGGGGTGGGCCCCATGCAACCACGCGAGACCACCTCCGGACGGCCTGGTGAGCTAGCTCGACCGAAGACTGCCGGGCCCGGCAGGACAACGCAAGCGGATGATTGGACGGTGTCACCCTGGGAGCCGTGGATTGTGGAGGGATCCGGGGGAGCAGTCACCCCGGGAAGCACATGAGCAATCTCAGGCCGAGAAAATATTCCAGCCGAGACATGCCAAGAGAGGTCCCATCCCCGACGCAGGATGCAGGATCAACACACGATGCTGCCGGGAGCGGAAGTGGCTCCGGTGGCGTTCTTTTAGCTGAATACCGAGACAACTTTTCAGGGAGTGAGATCGATTCGAGATCTCTTCTGTTTGCTTTATTCCCCCTCCTTCGTACAAAAAGGAAAGTTTAGGGGAAAAAAGGAAAGAGACAGGACAATCTCGGGTAAAACCGAGGGATAGTCGATCCCACACATAACGGTTATAGTCCCCTTTTCAGACCCAGAATTCATAGTTTATCTCGGGGAAGCCGCAGGGACTGCGCCAGTGAGAGTCGAGCTGGTTCCATGGTCCACGCATAGAGTGGAGACTTATGAAACCGATTCATTACTAGACGAGCCGATGAGTTAGTGTCCTCGTGACAGACCATTCCCCGCAGGAACATGCCATTGTGGGTGGTGTAGGTAGTAGAGTTTTGTCAGGAGAGATAATGAATTGAATCAATACACAATAACGCGTGAGTCTTGGAGGACGGAGGGGAGAATAGAGATGGAAGTGGGAAGAGAAGAAGTGAGAATGAGAGATGAAGTCAAAGTGAAGTCGAAGTTGAAGTCGACGGATCCCGTTGCTGCCTGAGGTTCCCACGTCTTCCGACACGATGGGCCTGAAGGTGGACATGAACACAACCTGATGGCGATCGTACGATAATCTAGAAAATGCCATTCAGGATCGCGTGTCTGGCAGGCCAACGCTACAGGGAAAGAATGCATGATCGGAAGATCGTCGATCTTGTTGCCACATGGTCCACCTTGTATACACTGGTGGTCATTGTTTGCATTCGTCATCGGAGTTCAAGGGCGAAGAAGGCCCATTAATTACACCAAAAAAGAAAGAAGGAAAGAGGAAAGAAAAACAGACACTGTGAGAGCGAGATCCACCTCATCCATCACGGTGTCGTCAAGCCTCAGTATATGCGGGAATATCCTTGCCAATGCATCGCGCCAATGGAGCCCAAAAGGAAAAGAAAGAGAAGAAAGAGAAAAAAGGAAAGAAAGATCTACGCCACCAAATCCCACTGTGCCAGGTACGACCAGCTCATACCCACGCGCCCCTCCGCTCGCCGGTACTCCTCGGGTGTCACCCCGCGGCAGTCGTGTCGATCGCCCATGGTCTTCACGACCGCAAGGTTCAGTTCCTGGCCCGCAGCCCCGAGCATTCGCGCATTTGGCACGTCGACATACCAGTAGTCGCCGCCCCCACCTGGCATGCTGCCCCGAACGTGCGTGAACGGCAGCCGCTGGACCTGGCGGCCGTCTACCCCGTGGGTCCACAGCAGGAAGCAGCCGGGCTGCTGCTGGCGACAGTGCCGCTCTAGCGTCCAATGCTCGCAGCGGAAGCCGAACTGGAACCGGAGCGGACCGGGCTGCGAGATCGAGATTGTGGGGCCTCCCGGGCGAAATGAGCGCGGGTCAATGTCGAACTCCTCGAGGCCGAGGAAGGTCTGGGGGGGACGGATTGGCCCTAGCGCATCCGGGTTGGAGAGGATGTACTCCTCCCAAGTGATCGTTGGCCGACCATCGTCCCGATAGAATCGAGCGGGGTCCTTGGGGAAGTGCCGGAGACCGAACTCGTCGTTGGACATGGTGAACATGGCGGGCTTGAAGGCTTTCTGGTACGGCAGTCCCTTGCCTTTGACGTTTCCTGCGCCCCAGCATGCGTCGAGCAGCTTCCACTGTCCGTGGTCGATGCGGACTGCATTCCAGGCGTGACCGCCCAGGTTCGGGGTCGGTATCGGGGCACCCGGCGCCGGGGCGTTATACCCAAATCCTTTGCCGTGACCGGAGATGACGACCGCCTCCATACCCACGCTGTTCGCCAGGGTTGCATACAGCTCGGCGTAGCCCTGGCATACCGCTAGCCCGGTGCGGGCGGTCGACTCGGGCGTGGACCGTTGGATGCATTTATTGAAGTAGGAGTGGACATCATATTCGACGTTATGGTGGCACCACGTGAAGAGGGCCCGGGCCTTATCGGTATGGGACGGGAAAGGCTCTGTGAGCTCCCGGGCTAGCCAGCCCAGATCGTGCGTGGGCAGCGACTGGCGGGGATACCGCGCAGCATGTTCGTCGGGGGCGGAGAAGTCGCGGCACAGCATGCACGACGCGGCGGGTGTCGCCGACGACGTTCCGGAGGCCTGAGGGCGCGGTTTCGTGGCCTGGAGTTTCGACAGGTCGGGGCGGGATGCAAGTGGCACGGGGGGCGGAGTGCCACTGGGATCCGTAGGCGCTCGGTTCATGCGCCCGAACCCAGATTCCCTAGCGTTTCCAAGCACGATGTCTGTGGGTGGTGGGGGAAGTTTCCTCGTTGCTGGCTGAGTACTGACGTCTCCGTTCGTCAGGGATGATCGACTCTGACTGTTTCTGGACGGAAGAGGTGGCCGAGTCTCCGCGGTCGCGAGGCTACTGCCGTTGGTCCGGAGACTGTTGCTCGAGGGTCGACGGGGCGGTAGTCTGGGCTGAGAGTCACTCGACGTGCGAGATGACATCGGACGCGATGGTGGCTGGCTGGATTGTCTTTTGGGCGGAAGGGGTGGGAGATTGGCTTCCTCCAATGGGGGCGCCCGCAAGCGACCCGAATCCACCGAAGTGGCTGACGTCGCGATCGATGATGCTCGGCTTGCGCTCGTTGTAGTTGATCGGGAGAGATCCGAGGCCGTCGACTCTACCGAGTTCCTTCGCGACGGATCCTGGGACGGTCGGCGGGGCGGCAGGGCTGGTGCTGGCTGGTTCGAGTTCTTGCGCGAGGGCAACGGTGGCGGGACCTTGGGTCTTTGACCCGTCGATCCCGGGGTAGGCGGTGGTCTAGTATCCCCATTGACCGGGGAATAGTTGATAGCGCTGTAGGGAGGGGGCGCGGCGGGGCGCGCGGGCAAAGTGACCTGCTTTCCGATCCCCGGGGATGGAGCGCTCTCGGGCCCATGACCAGTCTGAGCATGCTTCAAGGCAGCGATCCGCTGCTGGATCGACATTACTTGGGTTTCTTCCGCCATCTCCACCGATGAGATAGATCAAATAGGCCCAATGAAGGGTATATGAGGGAGGAGGGAGAGGAAGTGGAGGGCCCTGGTTAGTTTAATCGAAACCGTGGAACGAGGGGAGGATGAATCAAGGCATTCAGGAACGAGAGCGAGAGGAACAGGGATGATCCATCGAGACTCCGACACCCCGGAAGTAGGTATCAAAGGAAGGATGAAGCAGTGAAGAAGAGAGATGGAGATGAAAGATGAAGAAGAACGAGAGATGGAGAAAGATAGATGAAGATACAGAAATAGTAAGAGAGAGACAGCCTGGGAGCCTTGCGAGGCTGCAAGGCATGGGGCCAGAGCGGGGATCGATGATTGGCCAGACCGTTGCCGCATTGGGACGAGTGGGTCACGGGGTCATATATAGTCAGTCTTCTTTTTGATATTGATGTTTAATGATAGAGATAGATATACGTAAGTATGGACGATTTATAGTTATGGATACTGATATTATCATGGATATAGATATAATATGTGCCTTGTGGGCGAGACTGGGAGTCATCTTCCCCAGGCGTTTGCAGCCGATCAGCCCTATAAGCCTACTACTATTTTTAGAAAAAGGCCCAGTATGTACAGGCATCTTACCGTTCTTCTGAGAGGGTAATTGCCTACATTGCATCAGACATTTCTATTCTAGATACAGAGAAACACTTGAAGCAACAAAAGACTACATCTAGATACGTAAGTACTGAGTATTACATACCTTACACCCAGAGTGCCGTATCGTACCGGTTTATTTACCGGCTTTATTATGTCAACAGTTCTTACCACGTGCTGGATATGATCTTGTCCACGACTTCATCTCACTTTATCAAGTGTCTATGCACAATGAATATCATTAAATCAATATTCACCAAGCCTTGCTCCCCTATATATAAGCTCCTTGGATCACGATCTCGGCGAGCTGTGTGTGGGAATGGGAAAATCACAGAAGAACCAGATGATTATCACCCAGGAGGGTTGCACCCAGTGTCGCTAGGTGACACCTTCAATTTCAATCAATATGAAATCCTCCGGAAACTGGGCTATGGACAATACTCGACGGTGTGGTTAGCGAGGGATTCAAAGTTCGTTATCGATCGTTGTGGTACAGTACAGTCAGCTAACGAGGACGACAGATATCAACGATATGTGGCGCTTAAGATCCTCAGGGCCGATTGTTACGGTGGACCCCACGATATCTTTGAGAGAGAGATGTTGTTGAAGATTGCAGAGAAAAACTGTCACCAAGGTCATCATCATGTATCCAGTCTTCTCGATCATTTCAATCATGCTGGGCCCAATGGCGATCATGTCTGCTTGGTCTTCAACGTCCTGGGGCATCATCTGGGGCACCAGATTATTAAATATGAAGGTCTACGACTTCCGGTAAAGTCTGTCAAGGTGATTACACGGCAGCTGCTCCTGGGGTTAGACTTTCTCCACCGAAAGTGTGGGATTATCCATACCGGTAGAACATGAGATTACAACACCTAAACCATCCGCGTGGTACGCGAAGGCTGACTGGCCCATTTCTCCCATAGATCTAAAGCCAACAAATATCCTTCTCGAGTTGGAAAATCCGAGCCAGGTGATTTCCCAGTATCTGGGAAAGGTTCCCCCGCGCACCGGTCCGATGCGCGGTGGGATAGGGCCACTGCGCGAGGTACTCACAACACCTCTCATCCCAGATATGGCGAAACCTCATGTCCGAATAATAGACTTTGGCGTGGGTATGTATGTAACCCAACTTTCTAACTCGCGCATCTATTGATCTCGCTAGCATCATGGAGGGGAAATCATCTAACAGATGTGATCCAGTCCCCCGCCCTGAGAGCACCTGAAGTAATTATTGGTGCTCCCTGGGATGCCGGGGTGGATATATGGAGTCTCGGATGTCTTGTAAGTACCACTAATGATATGTCAAGATCATACTACAAAGCAATTCGTTGACATCGAAACAAAAGACATTGGAATTTGTCCAAGGGATTGTCCCGTTCTCCTGCCAGGCATCAAAGAAAGGGACTTGGACAGTTGAAGACGATCATCTAGCGAGAATAACCGAGATCATTGGTCCATTCCCGCCTCAGTTCATAGAAAAGGGCAGCCGTGCCTCGCACTTTTTCGACAAACAAGGTAAAACCATATGACATTTGCCGATCCTCCAATTCCGTTCTCATGCTTTGGCTATAGGAAACCTCATTCGGATCCCTAACTTGAGTCCCACAAGCCTGGAACGCCTCGTAAACGGGACCGCAATGCCTTTCTCAAAGCCGAGTGATATGCCTAATGCAGATGTCCCTATCTTTGTCGACTTCCTAAGAGGCATGCTTGCAATTGACCCGGAGACTCGAAAATCAGCCTCAGAACTTCTTCAACACGAGTGGATCAATCGTGGAGCCGAGTGAAAGTAACGTGGGGTCAAGAGAGTATATAGGGCTACATGGTTCTGCAGAGTTCAAGTGGAAATACATTAATCATAATATCTAGTTAAAGTGCTTTCTTACAACCATTCATCTGGAGGGGTTCTCTTTGGGTTATGGCAATTCCCACCACATCCACCTCGCATAGGGAGGACCTGGAGTAGCAGTCGCTACCGCTTGGCAAGATTTGACGTCGATATCCGGCAAAATATCCAGCACCATCCACGAATCCATATCGCCTGCAATATAGCCCAGGCTCACGGAGACGAAATCACCAGACTGCCACGTCTCCAGCATTTTCCCATGCTGCACGGCAACCCGATCGCCCGGACCACACCGAAGACAGAACAGGACGATGGCCCACAATTATGGATTGCCGTATATCCTTCGCGAGCGCAGTCCATACCCATAGTGTCCATGCTACTCGAGCTCCCGAGTGTACCGTCCGTCGAGCTCCCTCGGCCGGTCCCCGGTCTTATCGAGCTCGAGGACGTTCCGCGACTGGCCATTTGCATGGATCAGTGCGGGATTCCCACCAACCCATTGCCCCGCGGAGTCATGACCTGCGCCCTTACCATGCTGCCCCTCTACCGGCTTCGGTCCCCACTTCTTCCGGAAGTATATAAACGCCACAGTAGCTGCCACTATGAAAACCGCCAGACCGACCCCGACGCCAATTCCCGCCGCTGCACCGGCCCCAATTCCCGAGGACGAGGTGCTCTTCGCTGCGGTAGCGCTAGCACGAGAGCCACCCGTTGCAGTCGGAGAAGAGGTAGGCGCGTACGACGCCGAGCCGTCTTTCGAGATGTACGCGATAGTGGTGAGGTCTTCCGGCCGAGGGCCAGGGAACTGATCGTCAGAGACGGCAGCGCAGTCGGGGTCGCCGTTTGGATGACGCGTGCAGCATGCCCAGCGCGCGCTGGTTTCGTCGAGGTACGTGAGGAAGGAAGTATTGCGACCGCCTAATCGTGCAATTTATGTCAGTACCACGCACATCGTCTCGGTAACCTCACAAACAAACGAACCGCATCGCGTGACGCAAGATGGATCTTGCATTGTCGGGTCGCTGCAATCGGCATTATAGAATTTGAGACCCGGCAAGCCATACGGATCGTTGCAGATATTATTACTGAGGCAGTAGTGACCGACTAGACAGCAGGGCGCGTAAGGGGATGCGGCGTTCGTCGGGGCACAGGGGACGTCGTTATTCCATCTGAGGATTTTCCCCTCTTTCATCCGGAAACAACTCCCCATGATGACGGCTGCAGGGAATTATCCGGGGTAATGAAAGCGCTTAAAACACTTTGCGATGGAACTCAAGGGGTCGGACGAAAAGCAGAGATGAAGCTGAACAGCGACAGACGGGGGAATCCCCGAGGCTAGAATAGATTGGCCCCCACCTGCAAGCCTCGACAACGTTTCCTGGGCTAGCCTCCATGGCGCTAATATGCATACTCGGCTGGCTGAAGGATTGGCCCTTTTACTATAAACGGTCGGTGCATGATTTAGTCCCACCAACGAATGGGCTGTGTTGCGCCAGGGTTGAATGTGTGTGATGTGATGGGCTTATCTCGTGGTTTGTATGGGACGAGACGCTGCAGTGTACCTGACCACCACTCAAGGTGCATTCTCACAATAGTAATTGAACAACACTTGATTTCCGTAGTTCTGGGAACCAATATGTAGTGTTCCTCGCTCTGGTCGGGTCGAATGTTGCGGTGCTAGTGAGTCTTCCTGCTGTTCCTGCGGGCCCGATATATCTTCTCCACAAAACCCCCCATTAAAAAAAATAGAATCCACGGGATTTTCATCCTAATAGGATGATAGGTTATTAAGTTTTAGGGTTGTTCTACTAAGAAATCATGTGAAATTTCACGGCCATTTTGAAGCTGAGTGCGCCCCAAAGGAACCCCAAAGGAAGTCAATACCTACCAACATTATACAGCGCCTGGAACAAGTCATTCTAGAATCCATAGTCTGTCCAACAAGCAATGCATGGAGGACCCTTCGAACAGCTTTGGACGGGCGTCTCGTTCCTGTAATGGACTAGTTGAATTTCAAATTCACAACTCCCCGGCGAGAGAATGCTTTTATAGCCACGAACTGGCGTCCCAGTATGTGCTCGTGGAAGGTCTTTCATGAACTAAATGTTGTTCCAGTATTCTGTGTGCGGACATAGCAAACTGAGCACTAAATAAAACAGCTAGAAAAAAAGCCCCCCTCATCTCGACAGCTCCGTGCTATTTCGGTGACGGCATCTGTGACGGGATCTCCCGAAGCGCAGCATGCCGATGAATCATTTCCATCATCTGTGTCTGGTTCAACGGCTTGGGCAAGTAGCCGTCCATGCCAGCAGCGAGGCATTTCTCCTGGTCCCCGAACATCGCATGCGCAGTCAAGGCGATGACGGGGGTATGGCGCTTGTTCTCCAATCTCTCGTACTCGCGAATTTTGGCCGTCGACTCGAAGCCGCCCATCACAGGCATCTGGACGTCCATCAAGACGACGTCGTATTCCCGGAGTCGGAATTCATCTAGGGCTTGCTGCCCATTGGCCACTACGGTCACTCGATGTTGGAACTTTTCCATCACTTTGCAAGCCACCTTCTGGTTGACCTCGTTGTCTTCGGCGAGGAGAATGACCAGTGGCGATGTTCCCTCCGCGTGGACGCGGGATGGTCGTGCTTCTAGGGCGGGCATGATGCCATTGACTAGGTCGATCGCGCGACAGGGAGTAGTCACGTATGACGTGATGCTTAGTTCCGATGCAGTCTTCATGCTCACCGACACGACAGGCGAGGCTAAAACGGCAGGGACGGCCTTGAAGTGCTCCGAGGTTCTCAAGAGGGCTGCGGACTCTAGAGTTTGAACGATCAAGGCGTCGTACGGTCGGCGCGAGTCGCCTCGGGATTGTATCTTAGCAGCCGGCGGCAGACCGCCGTCCTTCAGGTCGAGAATCTCGACGTTTAGGCCCATCTCAGACAACATGAGTAGAATGGCCTCGGGTGAATCGACGTCTAGGCTCCGGTCATCCTTGATAAACAGTACTCGGTGACCTTTGTATGAGGCCAGCATCCGGGTAAGGTCTTTCTGCGACGGAATGTTTGGTTGTAGGGCGCATGTAAAGGCAAAGGTACTCCCTGTACCAACGGTGGATGTCACCCAGATGTCGCCTCCCATGAGGTTGACCAGTTTCTTGGAGATAGACAATCCGAGACCGGCCCCTCCAAACCTCCTTGTCATGGAACCGTCGCCTTGCTGAAATTTATCGAAGATCAGCCCCATTTTACAGTTTTCGATGCCGATCCCTGTGTCCGAAACAGCAAATTGGAGCATATATGTGTCGGAATCACTATCTTGTTCGGCCTTGTCGATGGCTAACTGTATTCCACCCCGTTCGGTGAACTTGATGGAATTCCCGATCAAGTTCAGGATAATTTGCCGCAGCCTAAACGAGTCTCCGATGACGCTATCCGGTACTGAATTACTGATACGGCAAGTGAGCTGAAGACCCTTTTCACTTGCTCCGACAGCAAGGGTTTTCAGAGTTTTGAAGACAGTCTGGCCAAGGCTGAATGGGACATGCTCAATCCTTAGATGGTTTGCCTCGATCTTGGAGATGTCCAGGATATCGTCTATGATGACCAACAAGCTGTTACCAAGATTGTGGACAACATCAAGCATCTCGCGTGCATGAGGGTCGAGGTTATCCACATCGAGCGCCAGTTGGGTCATCCCAATGATTCCATTCATGGGTGTCCGAATCTCATGGCTCATATTAGCCAAGAACTCAGACTTGCTTTGGTTGGCTAGCTCTGCAGCCTCTCTCGCTGCGGTGTTGCGCTGGATACTGTCACGAAGGTTGGAGATCATTTGGTTGATCTTTTGCCTGAGTTCGTCCATTTCGCCGGACGTTCGCACCGTGATTGACTGGCTAAAGTCGCCGTCCGTGGCAGCGTTGGTGATCTGACCAAAAGCCCGGACTTGAGAGGTCAGGTTGTCGGCCATGATATTGACATTGTCGGTCAGCACTTTCCACTCTCCTTCAACGTCTGCCACCACCGCCTGACCACCAAGAGTACCGTCAACCCCCACTTCCTGGGCCACTTTGCTGACCTCAAAGGCGAATCGGCTCAGGCGTTCGACCATGCCATTGATGGTTTCCTTGAGACCCAGTATTTCCCCGTGCACGTCCCCACCGATGCTCCTGGTGAGATCGCCCCGGGCCACCGCGGTCGTGACATCGGCAATTTCCCGTACCTGGATGGTCAAATTCATTGCCATCCTGTTGACATTCTCCGTCAGGCTCTTCCAAACACCTTCCACTCCATAGACCTTGGCTTGCCCACCGAGCACGCCGTCCGTGCCCACTTCTCGCGCAATTTTGATGACCTCCTGCGCAAACTGCCGGAGTTGCGAGACCATAGCGTTGATTATATCCTTCAGGGCTAGAATTTCCCCTTTACAATCGGCCTGCACTTTCCGAGTGAGATCCCCATTAGCCACCGCTGTTGTGACTCTGGCGATATCGCGGACCTGGGTCGTGAGGTTGTTGGCCATGGCATTGACATTGGCCGTCAGCTCACTCCAGACCCCATGCATTCCAGCAGTCTGAGCTTGGCCACCAAGAATCCCCTCGGTTCCCACCTCCCTGGCCACCCGGGACACCTCACGGGCGAAGACTCGCAACTGGTCTAACATGGTGTTCATGGTTTCCTTGAACGTGATGATGTCCGAGTCCATCTCACGGGGGTGTGTGGGGACCTTTCTCGACAGGTCTCCGTTAGCAACTTGGGTAATGATCTCCCCGATCTCGTGCAGTGCTTTCTTGAATTCCCGGTTTAGTAGCCGATGCTTTTGGAGCTCGAGCTTCATCGTCCCCTCCTCCACCGTTTGACGACTGGCCATAGCTTCGCCAAATAGACGGGCGATGACCGGCCGCGGAAGGTTGATGTGGTCACACGGTTCGTCTAGAGCTTGCTCAACCCGACGAATATCATCGTTGTTAGCGCATGTTCCTGGGCTCCATGGCGTATCTTGCTGTTCTGGTCCATCCACGCTGGAGATAGCGTTAGCACGATCTGGGACCTCTTGGGCAATGGATGCCTCAATTTCAGCAGCGAACAAACGCCTCAAATTCGCATCAGAGACATACTCGTGGAATTTGCGCTTCGTGCTCCCACGGGCGATATCGGATTCCGAGACTGGGGACGGAAGGCGGGACGGGATCTCGGGGGGTTCTGGCGGGCGGTCATCTGGAGACTCCTTGGATTGAAGGAAACGGACATAGCGACCCAACGACTGAAGCTCCGTCTGGAACGCAGATTTCCCGGTGGACATGCTGCCGGGAATCCGACAGTCGAAGAAATCCTCCAGTTCGCTCCACGACCCGGGACATTCGACGGAAGATTCCGCGGTCTGGATTTCGTGCAGAAGACCGACGTGCAGATGGGATGCCGCCGTTCGAAAAACCTCATCAACGGTCGTCATTGCGACATTCAACCGAATGCTTGTGTGTCATAAGCGTGTGTGGTATTTGACGAGATGTGAAGCTGGTATATTCTTGTCCAGCCTGTCCCAGGTTTGGGGCGTAGGAAAAGTAACCGGATGTCACCACCACATTCCACAGACCCTACCAGACCGCCCTCAATGTTGGTATCAGATTGGCTCTGACAACCCATCACATTAATAAAAACGCCGGGATTTAAAGTCCAGTAGGGGGGACCCTTGTTGATTGGGGGTTTCGGAAAGTCGCCGTGACGCCAACGATGGAGCCATGGTTCGGGCCCGAAGCCACGACACCGCGATCGGGCGTTCTAGACCGATGAAAGATGGGGTCCCTCACAAGACATGATTACTCGTTTCGATCATGATTCCGTTGTCTTGGATCCATGAACTCCACCATTTATCCATGAATCGACAACCACCTTTCGTGATAAAATTCTAGAATTTGTCCAAAACCTCGTGCGTGTTCCAGCGGTAACGGGTGACATGCCAGGGAAAGTTCCGATTCCAAATCAAACCACCTTGCAAGTCTCGTTGTGATGGCTCGTTAGACTTTGGGGACGCCCATCTGAATCTGGTAGTGTGTCGCCGTCGGCGTTAGGGGTGTTGAGATCGGGACAGCTTCAGGCCCATCTGTCCTAACGCCGCTTACAAATTCGAGGAACCGGAAATTCAACTAGGAGCATTATAACTGTGGCTCTCTTCGTCATGGTCCTTGGACATGGAGGTGAGGTTGAGCTTGACCGAAATCACGGCTAATCAGGTATTGTCAGTTATCGGGTACTGATTGTTCGCATATCACCGAGGGATAATGACAGCAGACTGTATGGTCATGACGAGGGACCAACAGGACTATGAAGATGAAATGAAGATGGAGATGAAGAAGAGAAAGATAGAAAGATGAAGATGAAAGATGAAGCCATTCACGAGCCACGCCAGCGCGCTAGTCCCAACTGGGCAATGCAAACCGGTATAGTTACATAATCCCCTTGTGTGCATATGCTTCTCTGGATTTCCGTGATGGAACTTGGATGGAATCAAACGCGTCCTGTTCGCGGGGGAGTCCAGGACATCAGAAAGCGCCAAAAGGCGCATCTTGCTTTGTATGATGCAGACTTCACCATGGCTGTGACGACAACAGGTCGATATATTGCCTGTCGATGTCGATCTTGACAAAACCACGGAATTGATACCAAGTGGGGAATCAGCTAGTCAACCTTGAAGCTAGTCAGAGAACTAAGTCGATTAGTTCGTTTCTCATTCTCCCCTTTTCTCCTGTCCTTCCGTTCCGTTCATGCCTCATCCTTCGACGGTCAAAGAGAGGAAATAGGATGGACCGCGGTTGGAGCCGACCACCGTGCTTGGCTTTACTCATCTCTCCTCCACTTCCTCCACCGCGTCCATCTCCACCATGACCAACCGAGACCCTGAATTTCGGCATCAGCTGGGGAAATTCCGGCTGGATTCGTCTCTGCCGCCTCCGCATTCCGTCTCGTCTCCTCCGTTATCGCGACATCCTCACCCTCCCCCGCAGGAACCGTCGCCGACCGCACTCAACCCGCCCTCCCCCCTCCACGTCCCCGGTCCCCATCGCAGCAAGCGCGTCTCCACGGCCTGCGACTTCTGTCGCAAGCGGAAGAAGAAATGTGATTTTCGCTATCCCAATTGTTCCGCCTGTACACGGGCCGGCGTCCGCTGCACCATCCCGCCTCCGGGACCGCAGGTCGCCAACGCGTCCGTGCCCCGCGACCAGCTCGAAAATTTGCAGAATCGGGTCCGATGGCTGGAGGACATGGTGCGCCGCCAGACGGGCGTTTCGGTAGCCAACCGGCCCACGGGGAGCGCGCTCGACGGTGCCGGGGAGGGCGACGCCGACGGGTGGTATCAGGTCCCGGCGATTATGATGACGCGCGGCGCCTCTCCCCGTCCAGCCACGGCTAATGCGGCGGCGGCCGCAGTCACCGCATCGGCTTCGAGTCCGACGGGGGCCACCAGCCCATCGGCGGCCGTGGCTCCCGAGCTGCCTAACGTTGGGGAGATCTTTCGCGACCAGCTGGAGCATCGTCGGCCGTCGGTCGCGCGGCCAGTCTCGTCTGCCCCGCGCGTCGTGCGCCTGCCCTCGCTGGCGGAGGCGGAGCGCGTGTCCGCGCAGTACTTCGACAGCATGGGATACCAGTACCCATTCCTGGACCGGTCCGAGTTCATGGGGCATCTGCGTCGCATCTACGCGGGGGAGACGCCCGGGCCCGAGGTGGTCTACAGCTACCACATCACCATCGCCATCGCCCTGTTGATCGGGTCGGCGGACGAGACGCAGACCGCCAATTTCTACCGCGCCAGTCAGGAAACGCTATCGTTGGCGCTGCAGAACGAGGATCTGGCCGCAGTGCGGGCGCTGCTAAGCCTGGGGCTCTACACCATGTTCGCGACGACGGGGCCGAGTGTGTGGCATGTCCTGGGTTCGGCGCTGCGGCTCGCCACAAGCCTGGGGTTGCATCGCGCTCGGCCGGGGATGAACCTCGTGGACGAGGAGATGTCGAAGCGTGCGTTTTGGAGTTTGTACAATCTGGATCGGCTGATCGCCAGCACCCTGGGTCGACCATTGGGTATCGCGGACGACGACATCAGCGTGGCATTGCCGCGGGAGCTGAACGAGGATTGGACGGAGGCCCCAGGCACCAGTCCCATGACTATTCCGCTGCAGGTCGTCCGGCTGCGACGCATCTTCTCGCGCATCTATCGCTACCGTACGTGTTTGGGATGGCGTGTGGACATGATTCAATATAGCTAATCATCGACAGTATATAACAACCAGCCGCCTCCGCCGGCGTCCGAGGCTGTGACGATGCTGCGACACTTCCGCCAGGAGCTGGACGATTGGAGGCGCGCGGCCCCCGTCTATCCGCCGGCCCTTCTGTACTCGACCAGCTACTACGATTACCTATACGCGACGACCCTGCTGCTAATGCACCGGCCCAGTCCACGGAACCCGATGCCGGATTCGACCAGCATCGTAGGCTGCGGCGACGCCAGCATACAGGTGATCCGATCGTACTGGGACAGCTTTTCGGTAGGGAAGATCAAGTGGATCTGGTTGACGCTGAGCCAGACGTATTTTGCGGGCATCACCATCCTGTGGTGTCTGAATCAAAACCTCCGTACCGTGCAGGCCGGACAGCCTGCGGTGTGGAAGCCCGACGACCAGACGATCCGCCGCGCCACGCAGGCGGTGGTCGTGCTGTTAGAGGAGTTTAGCAAGCGACGGCCTGGGGTGGAACGACTAGCGGAGACGTTCCGACAGCAGAGCACGATGCTGTTCAGCCACCTGGCGTATCAGCAGGAGCAACAACAAGAGATGTTCCAGCAGCAACAACACCAGCATCCACCCCTACCACAGCACCTGCATCAACCCCAGCAGCAACAGATGCCACCCCCACCACCACCATCCTCGTCCCTCTCTCACACCCAGTCGCCGCTACATCCCGATTCGCAGCCGCACTTGCTGGTCGCACCACCGGTGCCGCTCGCGCCGGTCCTCGACGAAGTGTTGCTGGTGGATGGGTCGGGGACGATGCCGGTGATGGATCCGCAGTTGGCGGAGCAGTTATTTTATTCGTACGATTGGTTTCAGGAGGAGATGGCGACTTATTATACCCTGTGATTGTACATATGGTTGGATTGAATATTCCATACCCTATATATATTTTACCCAAATATACTACACTTGTTCATATATTTCGGAAACGAAAACAAAAGTCAGGAAATCTCAAATTTCGACATACTAAAAAACCATCACCCTCCATATACACCCACAAACCAGACTCCACTACAGTGTCCCACAAGAATAAGGAAGCTCAATCAGATGCAGGTCCGGGGCTGTTCATGTAGGCATCTCCCGGGCCTTGGACCAAATCCATCAAAAGCTCACTCCAAGTAGGACTAGGGGGTATGTCATCACTCCAATCGGAATCTGAACCCCACACTTGACGTCTTCTGGCCCTTCTCATTGCCCGTTCAGCCCGCAGCCTGGCCCTTTCCTCTCGGGCTCTCCGTTCCTCCGCCCGCTGTTCGATTGCTTTTGAGAATAACCGACAACTGCGACATTCAGACAGATTCCTGCCGCCTTATACAGCCGCCTCACGGAAGACCCGGCACGATCGGCAGACGACATGTTGTTCGCCTTGTATGACGACGTGGTTTCCAGGGGTATATCGGGTCGCGCCTGGACCACCGCTGACGCCGCAATCCACGCAGAATCGTTTTCCTGCATCAGGAGCCCACCTTGCTCTTTTTTTCTTAATCATGTTGTCCGCAAATGCGGCCCTTGGGCGTAGGCGCATGCAGTCCCCACGTGTGTATAGCTCTTTCTGGCAGCCAAAGTTTGTGGCCTCTACTTGCAGCATTTGGGCGAGGCTGAGTGAGGGAATCAAGGCGCGGAAATGGCGGCATGTCATCTTTAGTAGGAGGAGACTGGGGAACTCGAGGTACCGAGTAATAAGGTGATGAATTTCCGTAGGGAGATCGAGAATTGTGGGCCCCATCATCTTGAGCTCACGACGAAAGGGCTGAAGTATTTGATATTGGGTGCAATGGAGGGGCTTCAGGACGTCAGGCACAGTGTTATAGGCGAAAACTGATACGTCGGACCTAATCACATTCTAGATGAATCGATGAATCGAAAGCTGTCAATATTCTGAGAATTCCTTCAAGAGTTAGAGCCAGGACTCACAAAGGTAATAACAATACTGGTGAGATTCGTAACTACCTGTGGAAGGGCGGATGAGAACAGTCAAAAGATGATGACATATATATTTGCAAGTTGCAGGAAGAGAAGACAATGAAACAGTGTGGGAAACCCTCCATGTCTCACAGAGTCTCCAGTTCTATTTAATCTACAGTGACTGACACATTGCTGCCGGCTGTCACCTCTATAATTCTGGCGAGTTGACCCCGCAGATCATCCATATGGGGCCGTGCGCGATACATGTCGTTTACAAATAGTATATAGGACCTTGTTGTTTTCCTATGTACCAGAAATCTACGCGGTGCCTTACCAGATAGTAGGTCTCACCTACCTATTTGCCGGATATGGCCAGACCAGTCACCAGTGGAGACTGAGTATATGGTATTATCTCCATTAGAACTCGAGATCATTATAGACAACCCGCATCATGGCGCCCCCCCCGGCGGCAAGGGATTGAGAACCTTCCCAACATACACCAGCCAGTGGTCCATCCACTGCAACAAGGGGAAGATAAGGGCGTATTTCCGGTACGAAGGATACAGGATGTAAAATATGCAAGGAATGACGAGATACAAACACAGGTGGCCAATGGATGGATCCAGATGCGCCCCGAGGCTGGGGAGGTATCTGCGGAAGGCTTCCAGTCTGATGTGGCGCACTTGGAAAGGACAAGATCAATACGTCTCTCCAGAGTCTAGACTGGGGTAGTTGTATGTCGTGGAGTCACTGGTACGAAGACACATGTACCTTATACTAAATTTTACCATATACTATAACAAAGGTCTTTTTACCCCAATATCAATTAACCCATACCATAAGGGAGAACAGAAAAAAGAGACAAAAAATGGAAGGCAAGAACCAAAACAAGGATCAAAAGTGAGTGAGAGCAAAAACAAACAAGGGATATAAAAACAAATGAAGATAAAACATCACCAAATAGTGAAGCATGGAGGGGTATGTGGTGTGAATGCCAGGGCTCCTCTCGATGCCCAATCTCAACTCAAAGCCAACCATCATTGCATTGGCAACGTTGGCAACGTCGATCATAACTGTTTTTTTTCATCTCTCGCTCAAGGGCTCAATGCAATGATGTCTTGGTGGCTCTGGGGAGCCTCGTCGAGAGTACTCACGCCAGACAATTCCAACACATTATATATAGCTCTAGAGACACCTCTCAACAATTCATCCACCTAGCTTCTCTCATGTCACTCTTTTCTTGTTTGTCCCTTCTTTCCATTCTTTGATTCGCCTTGATTTCTTTTTTCTTTCTTTTCTTTCTTATCTACTGGGTTGCGGGCACGGGTTTGGCTATGGCATCACTGGTCTTTAGCCAGGTTGAAGACCAGGCTGAGGGCCAAGCTTGTTTATTTTGGTGTCCAGAAATGGCGGCCAATCTAACGGCTATCCCACCTGATATTCCTCTAGACCTCCTCGAGACCCATGCGGGGCCCGTAGGCACCTGGGAATATCATAGCAACGGGCCCTATCCCTATCCTGATTTCGATTCGAACGGCGTTGGCGAAAGCCAACCGCAATTCGCCGATGCCTCGCCCTCTACGACCTACGACACGGCAGAGTTCGACGCCAGTGATCCTCAGGATCTGATTTTCGAGAGCGAGCCTCTATAGAGAGCTACCTCGAATGAGATCCTGACCGGCACAGGTTACTCCGAACATGCTGGGATCGCAGGGGTGGGTGAGAGACACGCAGACGTTGAGAGTAAGGGAACCGGGAGTGCGATTCCCATCACGACCGCGCCAGGTTGCGGTTATACATTCGAAGAAGCTGAGATGCCTTCGTATGACCATATCCGTGCCTCGTCGGAAGATGGGATGCTTTATTGCCCACATGAACATCGTCATGGTCACCCCGTTGTCTACGAGCATATGGGCGACTTCCGGTAAGTTCCCTAGCCACAATGTTGCTTAGTGTCCCCCTACTGAGTACGAATAGGAAACATATGCGGGTGCATGTTCGGCCTGTGAAGTGTTCTTGGTGCAAAGAGACGGGCGCAAATCAAAGCGATATTCGTCGTCATGTGGAACTATATCACAGGGAACGGGCCCAGGAACGGTGGATATTGATCGGTCCGTTTACCTGTGACCTCTGTGGCACCGAGTTCACACGCAAAGACAATTTACAGAAGCATGTTAGAAACCAGCATGGACTACCTGGGAGGGCACCGGCTGCTTGTTAGGGACCAGGGCATGTGGGCAGTTTAGTTATCGTTTATTATGTTGAAGATGGGTGTTCGCTTTGATCAATGACTGGTTTGCATGTAGGACGGTAGTAGTAGTAATAAGGAGTAGTCGTAGATACCTCCAGGATTTAGAAATCTTCCGATCGTACATGCTTTCTGGAGGGATGAACTTTTCAATTATCCAAAGGGATGGGTGCACGCGATGGGTGCTCAAAGGTTGAACTGCGTGAACTACGTAGATATAAGACAACTCCGCTTCAGGCAGTTACTGTCCTCTCGCAGACTTGATCAACTCTGTCCTACACAGGCGGGCCACACATCACATCAGACTGATAATGGATTGGTATCTAAAGAAGTGGTATCTAAACCCAAATAGAGACCCCTCCAGCTTCCGAAGCAGAGTCTTCATCCAGTTCATCTTCCTGAACAGGTGGACTGGGGGTTTCAGTGGCAGATGATTCTGAATCTGTCGCAACATTGTCATCCCAGAACCCGTCGACTGAAAGCTGACTAGAACGGGAGGTGGGCCGAGGGCAATCGGTAATGTTCGTCAGGCTATCAGGATGCCAGTGACTGGCCGGCGACTGCTTGAGGATCTGGGCGATGGCGCGGCCGCGAATGTCCGCAGTCATCTTGTTGAGAATGTCGAGTTGTTGCCTGGAATCTGGATCACTTTTGGCGAAGCGCTCCACGAGAGGCGGCCCCCAATTTGTCCAAACCTTGTTATGAGAACCAGGGACCACCATGCGAGCCGGGTGATGGGTGAAATACATTGCGCAACACAGACAAGCGGGCTTGCTGCAAGCAACATAGCGATCGTCCCCGACAAAGCGCAGCCGGTTTCGGTAAAAATGTTCTAGAACCTGCACTTCCGCATGCACCTGCGGGGTGCAATTATCATAAGCCTTCCAGAAACCTTCAAAGGTGCCGAACTTGAAGTTTATCAGATGCAGAGCTTCTTCGATTTGGGACCGCTCGGGGTCATCTTTCCTCAGCATCCGGTCCAGAATGCCACAGAGCGTGGTCCGCGAGTCAGGGAACTGTCGCGGCACAGAAGCAATGGGCTCAATGGCACACACTTCATAGGAGTCCAGTAGCTGGCTCAAATGACCGGCGTCTTCGATCAGCTGCAGAGGCGCCCGGATATGCTCAGCCAGCCGTCCAAAACAATGTCTGACCGAGGAGAAAGGTGATTGTTTCTCAGTTGAGCTTATCTCTTCCTCCCTCTCATGGGCTCTCTGAGTCAGGATATCAAGGAACTCCGAGTGCCGATTCTTGTAGGCATAGCGACAGAGTTTGAGATCACTATCCTGCTCCACGACCGAATACAGCCAGTCTCGCAACTCTCGATCTAGAGAACCGATTTAGCGCACTACAATAAAGAACCCGGTTTTTTTTTTTTTTTTTTTTTTTTTTTTCTGGCGCATACATACCTGCTGTGGATTTCGGAGCGCCCGGCGTAGGATAACATTCTTTGATCTTCCGAACCAAAGTTTTTGTCTCCCCCCGGATGCGTTTGGCGGCGAAGCCAACGCACAGTATCACGAGAGCATCGCGGTCCGTCTTTGAAGCCCCCGGAGAGTGACTGGGAATGGCTTGCAGGTGACCAAGAACCGTTTTAAGGAAGTCCACGACGCTGCCATTGACTTGGTTGGAGGCGATCCAAAGTCTGTAACGGGTTTCCGTGTCCTCCAGCCCAATAGCCGTGCAGGAGATGCCCGATTTCTCATTATCACAAATATAGGCTAGATTCTGCAGGAATCGCCGTCGGCGTGCTTCCTCGGGGACGAGATCGCAGAAAACTGTTGTATGGTCTGCTCGTGTCTGTCCGAGTGCCCGTAACAGGAGCAAGGGTTCGTAGAATCGACTCAAGACTTTTTGATACCCAAACCTATGCCTTGTAGCCGCCGGCCGATCGCCATCGCCATTGGGGTTTTTGACGCTGAGCCTCGCTGATAAGAAGGACGACATTGTGAGCGGATCCTTGGTCTCTTGGTGGTGAAAAAATAAATAAAAGAATCTTGAACAATTCGAAATTGAGCCTGATGGGCGGGGAGAAGAAGACTTTATAGGGTTTATGGAAATAATATGCCCAAACCTCTGAGACTCTCCGTTACGACGTGGCCTCCTGTCGGAGGCTTCCAATGCGGGGAGGGCTGGAATGCAGCAAGCCCACAACGCAGGAGGCTTCCAATGCAGGAGGCCTCCAATGCAGGAGGCTGCCAATGCAGGAGGCCTGCCATACAAGATAGAACGAGAAGAGTCTTTCCTGGAACAAACGACAGAGAAACAATCCCGTCGTCTTGGACGACTGCAAAGCTTGGGAAAATGACAAAAAGGAAAGGGTATAAATGATCGCTATCAGCCAATATCACAGGAGCCACTCGGTTCAGACTACCACTATCTTTTTGTTCCTCATTGGCAACTCGGGCAATTGACTATATCAACCTCAACTTACTATTGGGTGTTGTTCGACTGCAAATTCTCCAAACAAATATGGACGCTTTCTCAGAGAGTGCGCCGTCCAGCGAGTGCGAGTGTCCCTGCTCTATTCGCTCGGCATCAATGGGTCATGGGTCTAGCAGCCAGATGGAACACGACATCATGTTGAAAGATCATCTAGATCTATTGACCCCCCATGGGCGGACAGGGGGGTCGAGGGAAGCTTGTCTGGCACCGATCATGACGGGTTCCGTCCTCAGCCATAGCACAGGTTGCACCTGTCAAGAGCGGCCCCCCGAGCTGTCGCAATTCGGGCTTTTGGCAGGCATCAAAAGCCTGCTCGGAACCGGAACTCCAACGCAGGAGCCAGAGGATCGGGACGAGGAGGATGACCCACGCCTCCTCTTCAACGTCTCCATTCCATCGAGTACGTTTATCTGTGGCTCACAGGGCTCGGGTAAGAGCCATACGCTGTCCTGTATGCTGGAGAATTGCTTGATCCCTTCGAAAGCGGCTCATCTTCCGAGCCCTTTGACGGGGATCGTGTTCCATTATGACACGTTCATCAGTGACAGTATGGGATCACCCTGTGAGGCAGCCTATCTGTCATCGCTTCTTGGAGACCGTGTTAGAGTCTTATGTTCTCCAACTAACCTCCATACCATACGGGTGAGGATGCCCTGTCCCAGATAGCAGTTTGATAGCCTACTGTGCCGCTTCCAAATGCTAATGTAGAACGTTTCGTCACACAGGGCACGTACTCACGCTTCGGTATCCGGGTTGAGCCCTTGGAGATCGACCAGAATCATCTGAACACGAAGCGGATGCTTGACCTGATGGCAGTGGGACAAAACGACGGCCCCGTGCCACTGTACATACACACGGTCAAGCGCATATTGCGAAACATGCGTATCGCTCAGCAAGAAACGGGCGGTGGGTTTGACTATCAACAGTTCAAGCGGCTAATTACCTCCTCTGGTCTCACTCCGGCCCAAATTGAGCCTCTCAACCAGCGACTGGATACATTGGAAAGCTTTATGCCCAAAAGGGAAAGCGTCTTCACTGCAAAGAAGAAGAAGACTCTTGTCCAGGCAAACGGGACGAACTGGGAACCATCGGTAAGATAACTAGCTCGCGACTTTCTTTGATCATTAGCTGAGTGGTGCCAGCCTGGTCGCTTGACCATCGTCGATCTCTCCTGCCCTTGCATATCTGCCGAAACAGCCTGTTCACTGTTCGATATATGCCTGAGCATATTCCTGGAGCAGAGCGCAGAGGTTGGAAGAGTGGTTGCATTGGATGAGGCGCACAAGGTCTGCCACCCCGGACCCTGGTCCTCCTTGACCGGTTTCCCTAATAGAGCTACAGTACATGAATACGTCGATCGAGTCCCGCCTGTTCACAGAGACCTTGTTGTCAACGGTACGCCTGCAACGCCATCTTGGAGCGCGTATTATCATCTCAACCCAAGAGCCAACGATCTCCAAATCACTGCTCGACCTATGCTCCACGACGATCGTCCACCGGTTCACGTCCCCGGAGTGGTTGCAAGCGCTCAAAAGCCATCTGGCCGCCGCCTCAACGAAGCACTTGGTGAGTCAATCAGCGGGGACGGAGTTGTCCCCGAGTGGTGAACATACGCAGGAAGAGGATGTTGCTTCAATTTTCGACAAGATTGTCTCTCTGCGAGTGGGAGAGGCATTGTTGTTTTCTCCAAGCGCCGTGGTACGCTCGGTGGATGAAGAAGACAGACTCCGCTTTGGCCGTCTGGGGTCTAAGTATCTGGTCATGAAAGTCCGAGCTCGCTTGACTTTGGATGGCGGTATGAGCGTCCTGTCTAATGCGCGCAACCCTTGATGCGCAAGAGATTGCCTCACCCGATATCATCTACAGGGTATGTATGACATGCCACAGAGCTACTCTGATATGCTCGGAGACCCAAAACTCAGGTGTATCCCATGTGTTGGCAAAGACCTTGACTACTGGTACAACCCTGGTTGTGATTTTGGTTCATTTTGGGCGATTCAATGATTATCACGATAGACAGCTTGAGCTACTAGTATTGTGTCATTCAGTTCTTTTCAAAATAGAATGAGAATATCTACCGTTAGCATTTCATAGGTACGCTTATACTTCAGACCCTGTTTGAAGATCAAGAATAGAGATTTCGTACTATATAAGTTATGATTCCCTGCTAGTGAGATTGATCATACTCTTTTACTGTATGATAGTGAAGTGTATTTCTTCTGGATGATTGAGTATGCATCACTATATTCTTCTATACTAGAAAATATGAATTATAGACAATATTACGAACATTATACATAGTGTTGTTGACTGGTCTATGCAGGCTACTCATATCTCTACTCATTCCCCTACTCAGTGATCAATCAGCTCAGGGCGCTCAAGTCTGCTCAACGAGCAAGCAGCAGAAAAACAAAGTGTTGGAACTGTGTGAAAACAGATACACACACTCAACGTATCTGTATATACATGCAGCTATCCGGACCCCGCACCAGCAGCATGTCTTCCCCTCAGTACGACCCAACTATGTCTTCACTTCTTCATCTACCACACTTCAACTCTCCCTCTACTCCACCATCGCATCAAGAACCACATTAAGAACACATCAACAATGCCCACCCAAACCGCTCGCGCTTTCTACGGCACCCTCGTACACACCCCCGAACCAACCAACCTCGAAGTCCACCACAACACCCTCCTCATAATCTCCCCCACCGGCATCATCCAACCCTTCCAGCCATCCACCCCAGCCAACACCATCCCCTCAATCCTCGCCTCCAACAACTACACCCTAGAAACCTGCCCCTTAACAACCCTCTCACCCAACGAGTTCCTCCTCCCCGGTTTCATAGACACCCACAACCACGCCCCACAGTGGTCCCAACGCGGCACAGGCCGGGGCATCGACCTCCTAACCTGGCTGGAAAAGATCACCTTCCCACACGAAGCGCGCTGCGCGGACACAACCCACGCCACGAGGCTCTTCAAGAACTGCGTTGCGGGAGGCCTCAAGCAGGGTATCACAACCGCCTGCTACTACAGCTCGCTGCACGTAGAGGCGACGACCATTCTGGCACAAACATGTCTGGAACAGGGCCAGCGCGCCCTGGTCGGTCGGTGCGCAATGGACCGCAACGCGCCAAGCTGGTACGTCGACGCGGACTCCGCCACTGCTATCGCCGCGACAAAAACCTCCATCGCGCAGATCAAAGCACTGGATCCCAACGGTGAGCTCGTGCGACCAGTGATCACGCCGCGGTTTGCCATCAGCTGTAGCTACACGACCCTGCAACGCCTGGGAGATCTGGCAACAACACACCGGGATCTGCCAATCCAAACGCACTTCAACGAGTCGCGGGGCGAGATGGAGTTCACCAAGGAACTCTTCCCACAGTATGACACCGAGGCAGAAATGTACGAGTCGCTTGGACTGCTCGGGCCGCGAACGATCCTCGCACACGCAATCTATCCAAGCAAGTGGGAGATAGGGCGTATGCAGGCGCGGCGATGTGGGATCGCGCACTGTCCGACGCCGAATACGACGATGGATGAGTTTATGGTTGCGCCGATTAGGGAGTATCTGCGGCGGGGGATGAAAGTTGGACTGGGGACGGATTGTGGGGGTGGGTTTTCGGGGTCGATGTTGGAGGTTATGAGGTGGGCTTTTATGGTTTCTGTTGCTGGGAAGGGAGGGGTCAGGGGTGAGGATGCGACGGGATCTGGAGGATCTGGAGAGGTTGAGGGCGGGGCGAAGGCTGGGGAGGAGATTTCTCTGGTTGAGGGACTGTGGATGGCGACTGCTGGGGGAGCGAAGGTCGCTGGGCTGGGTGATAAGGTGGGTTTCTTTGCGGAGGGGATGGAGTTTGATGCGATGGTTGTGAGGACGGCGGGGTGGGAGGATGAGGGGGAGGGAGTAGATGGGGTGATGGCGTTGGTGGAGGAGGGGGATGACATGGAAGCTGTTGTAGAGAGATTTGTGATGACGGGGGATGATCGGAATATTCGACGGGTGTTTGTTAAGGGGCGGGAGGTCAAGTCGTTGGATTAGGAAGGGTATACTGTCTTTTCTGTGAGGAAACGTCTTTAGTAGAAGATGATTTCAATGCAGCATCTCGTTCAGAACAGTAGACTCGACGATTATCTGACAACAAACCACCCTATGAAAATTATATACTCGCGACCAATATGTGCACCAGGACTATATATACCCTTGACACTTCCACCGTGCCGGTTTTTAAAATAGACCAGCTACTGCCAGGTCCCCTTAGCAGGGCCAAAATATCCCTGCTCAGGCAGTCCCTTCCAAGGCGTCCCCATCCCATCAGCCGTGTTGCCATAAACGGTATTCCCCCACCAGCTGAGCGGGCCCGCAGGGAGCACGATGCAGAAGAAGATGATGACCGTGGCGACGGCGACGCCAGAATCCAGCGCGGCGGAAAGGACGTAGTCTGTCTGGTTAGTACGCGTTCTATGGACTTTAAAGGCTGGGTTGTATGACATACTGTACTTCGACCACCACGCGGCCTTGCGGCGCTTGATGATGCCGTTGAAAATAACATTGATCACCCACCACGACGAGAAACTGATCCCCGTCGCTGGCGGAACGAGACTCATGGCGCCAAATGCGACCGGCCAGGACACGTAGTTGAAGGTCTTCCACTTGCGCCCGAGCAGATAGGTAATCACAATGACGACGGGACCGGCGAGGAAGAACCACAGCAGGTTGCCGTAGATCTGCCCGGGGGAGAAGTTCCGCGCGGGTCCGAGGGCACCTGTTCAAATGGTAAATATCTGCGTGGGATCAAGAAGTCGGAGGACGTACCCCAAATTAGAGAAGACGAGTATGTCACTTGACCGTGCGGGCAGGTGAACCCCCCCGAGGCCTCGGGGGTGCATATCCCGTCAATGCGGGTGATCATGAAGACCTCGACGCCGCATTGCACGATCGCCCCGATCAGCACGGCGAGTCCCTGCGCGAAGAACAACGTGCGCGGCGCAATGTGCATGTAGTGAGCCAGTTTCATGTCGGCGACGAATCTGCAAAGGTTAGCGACCTGGTGTGGAAGGCGACGGACCCAACTTACTCCAAGCCCTGCGACACGGCCACGTATCCGTAGAATTTGAACGCCATGTTGGCCACGGGCCGCCCGAGGAACGCATATCCCCCGATAAACTCGGTGATCAAGTTGAGTTGATTGCTGCTGATGTTGGTCACGGCCTTGATAATGCCGACCGGGATGAAATAGATGATAGGGAGGATGTAGGCGATGACCACCCCCCATGCCGGCAAGCCGGTATGCCACACCTCGTTGGTCACGATGCTGAGGACAAACATCAGCACGCTCACCGCCGCGAACCACCACCACGGCACGTCGCGGTAGCGTTCCATGATCCGCGAGTGGACGTCCTTCTTGTCCCGCCCCTGCCACTGCAGCCAGAGGTCCTTCCCGTGATACAGGGCGACGTGCACGAAGATGCCCGTCAGATTGGCAAACGCCACCCCATAGGTGACCGCGTAACCCGCCGGGAGAAACATGGGCGAGTATTCCTGGTACGCCTTGGCGTCCACTGTCCCGTCGTTGTTCATCACCCGACTGGTGTTGTACGACTGGCCCGTGTTGTCGAACGTGTTCGGATTGAGCATGGGCAGGTGGGCCGAGTACCACGTGTTGGTGTAGTAGAGGATCGGGCAGAGCAGCCAGAAGAAGAGCGCGAAGGACCCCATCACGTTCAACCCCGCCCAGAACGGGACCAGCAGCGGGCTCTGGTTCGCGTACACGACCTGTGCCCAGTCAAACGTCAACACGGACATGCCCAGCCCAGTCTGCTGTCCGAACAACTGGTTGACCACCACGTTCGTCGGCACGATCCAGCAGATAAACGTAAAGTAGCTGAGACCAGTGAAGAGATAACCGGGGGCGAAATACCAGATCGCGCCGCCGACAAAGACAAACAGGAAGAAGCGCAGCCGCGTGATGATCCAGCCATCAGCGACCAGGTTCTTCCGCGAGTGCAGCGTCGCCAACAGAGCCGCGTTCGACAGCACCTGGGGCCAGAGCATGGTGGCCGGCCGCACCAGCCAGCGGGACATCACTCCCGCCAGCCCAAACCCGAACATCTGTGTGGTGATGGTGAGGAGGATCTCAAAGCCACCCTGCGACGGCATGCCGTAGAACTTGACCATGGCTTCGATCACCTGGGTGGCCGCCGCCGACCCAAACGACACGTTGGCCATGATGGTGATCATCGCATGCTCCTTGATGTTGAAGTGGTGGTCGGGATTCCACCACCCCAATGGCAGCCATCGCGCCCAGGCACACCCGACGGGGAATGCCAACAGCTGTGCCACCAGGGCACTGATCGTGACACTCGGCTGGCGCAAGCTGAAGAACTGATTGAGGCCGGCTCCGACCTAGGAATCCTTGAGTCAGTACCTCACCAGCACCACGACAACAGGACGACAATCGATCCAAACCTACAATTGTGAAGATAATCCCAATCACCCACATGCGCATCGTGTTCACAGGCAAATGCGCCTCATCCACCGGGCTCACGACGGCGCGTACCTCAGGGAACGGCGAGTCATCCGCCTCATAGGGCAGGATTCTGGTGGCATCGTCGTCACTGAGGATGCGGCCCTCACCTATCTGCGTTTCATACAGATGATCCTATAGTCTTGAATTAGGATGGGAAAAACAACCGCGGAGGATATATCCAACCCAGCGCCAAACAATGACGCCTGTCAGATTGTGACAGCCGCGGGAACATGCATAACCCCGATGTGTTGTCCCACGCCACCTCAATCAACGTATCAAACCAGTGCAAGCCACCTACTCGTCACACACGGGCGTCACCGAATACGAGGCTATCTGGCCCCAAGACAAACAAAGAGCGCATACGTACCAGGGTCGGTTCCAGCCCTCGGGGATTTTTCTCATCATCGCTTCCATCCTTCACAGAAGCCTTGGCCTCAACCATGATGAGGTGAGATCAGCTCACACCACACTTTCTACAAAGGGGGGTGAATAAAGATCTGACTGGAGACAAGACAATATAATTCCAAAATGTGGATAGGAGAGACACTTTGGCGCAAGTGGAGAACGGAGTTGCGGCCTTAGTGGCCTTAGTGGGGGTTGTGGAAAGTCACATGTCCGTACTTTGGCCTGAGGCGGATGAAGCCGCCTGGTTGCCTGAGGGAGATGGAGGAGAATTGCCGGATTGGGAATGGGAGTCACTGGATCTTCGATGTCCTGAGGCTTCGATTCTTCTTCTTCTACGGGAGACTTCTACGGGAGATGGTGGAGATGCGGTGTTTACAGTTGAGACAGATGGAACCACTCCCCCACCCACGGCAGATTCTTCAGGAGAAGTCAAGACTATTGAAAGCACGGAGGTAGATTGTGATACTCCTTTCTCCACTCCAACGAAAACAACAAGTTGATACGATACTAGGTCAACGTCCGTGATCCATCCTACAACTGCAGGTTTCGGCGCCACCGTGGCCATCAGCACTTCGCCTACGGATGGATATCTCAGGAATAGAAGAGTGCGCATTCCCACGTGGGTAGCTGGCCCGTCCGTTTGCCCAATGAATGGGTCAGACTCGGCTCGTCCGAGATTCCAGTGTGCCGTGGCGTCGGAGGAGCTACCAGAGCTGGTCGGGATCAACCGCTCTCCTCCCGCCTGTGCTGGAATCCCAAGAATCTGTGAGCTGCACAGATGTCGTGCGCTGACGAGTACCCTGAGATCCAGGTGGTCTGCTAACTGAGTCGAGCAACCGTGGGTTCGCTGGGTTTGCGGCTCTACCCGACCGTCGGTCTGGGCGCGCTTCTATCCGACATCCACATTTAGTACCACCAACTGTGGAAACGCACGCAGACGAAAGAGATCATCTGGGAAATTTTCTCTGGGAGACGGCGGATCGAGAGATTTAAGAAGGCAGTGGGCACGACCGTCTGTAGGAGAAGGTCTCCATCAGTGCTCGGTAGTGTGTTAAATCAGGGAAATCGCCCTCCGTATCCCCTGCCGCAATCTCCCGGACCAGTGGACGGGGGTTTAATATCGTCACGTATCCCTGCTTTTCCTGCACTTTTCTCGCATCTTCACCACAGGGCCTTTACTGGGACTCATTTTCTACACTCTGCTTTGAAGAGCCACCTCCGGATATACCATATTGCAACTACAGGATGGGGGAACTGAGCCCACGGAGCCCCGCGGAAGGCTTGCCCTTTGCGCAGCGGCCCATTGTCATCTTGGGTGCAGGGATCATTGGATGTGCCACGGCACGTCAACTGCTCCTCAACGGATTCGCCGTCGTCGTGGTGGCCGAGTACCTCCCGGGAGACCAGAACCCGTGGTATGCTTCGGCATGGGCGGGGGCCGCCTGGCATGCGGCCGCGGGCATCAGCCCTGAACACCGCTACATCCAAGCGGTGACCCATCGTCACCTGCTGAAGATGGCACAGGAAGACCCCCAGTCAGGGGTGTGTATCGTCGATGCGCGCGAATACCTTGACCTGCCTCCATCGGAGAATTCCTCGGTGTGGGGCAAGAAGGTAGCGGCCAATGTGAGTTGGAAATCCCTCACCGTGTCTGAATACAGTCTACTGACATGGGTGTAGTTCCGTGATCTGAAACCGGGCGAGTATCCCGCCGAGTCCAACTCTGGATGGGCGTACGACTGCCTAGTCACCGACCCGACGCTCCACATGCCCTATCTGGGAAAGCAGGTTTCGGCTCTCGGTGGGCACTTCATTCGGAAGCGGGTGGACTCTCTGCAGGAGCTCTACACCATGTTCCCAGAATCGAGTGTTTTCATCAACGCCAGTGGCGTGGGAAGCAAGTCGCTGAGCGACGTCCAGGATGACAAGTGCTTCCCGGAGCGGGGCCAGAACGTCTTCTACCGCACCGAGCAGTGCCGCCGGTTATACTTGCGAGTCGGCAAAGAGTACACCTACATTATCCCTCGACCGCTCTCCAACGGGGTCGTCCTGGGTGGGGTCAAACAGAGGGACAACCTGTAAGTTACCGCTGCTCCGATGTCCTATGCCAAACACTCATGGGATCTAGCTCCCCCGACCCCGATATGGAAATTGCGCGGGATGAAATCGCCCGCGCACACCGTCTCGCCCCTGAAATCGTGCCCGCAAACCCACCCGAATCGTCCCTCAGTCACATTGTGGGTATCCGGCCCTCCCGGGAAGGTGGATTCCGTCTCGACTCCCAGCAGATCGGCGATCGCGTCATCGTGTCCGCCTACGGGTTCGGCGGCGGTGGATATGCCTTCTCGTACGGTATCGCCGATGCCGTCGCCAAGATGGTGGAAGAAGCAGAGCGGACAAACGTGGTTTCGTGATGGACGAATCCGACCGGATGGTAGCGCAGCCAGCAGTTCTTGAGCCCGACAGTCATCGGGACCAGCTGGACTGGCGGTCGCCTGTAGTTCGGCTTCCGTGTGCATTTTTGATAGCGTTTACGACCTAATATTTGTTTAACTTCCACAATACCAACCTCCGTGCCGTTTTTCGAATGTCTAGTATATTGACCGTCGTAGGGTGCCTCAGGCAGAAATCTCCCATCGCCGGCGATGTCGGCGTTTCGGCCGGTTCCTCTTCAACCTTCAACCAAACTTCAATCAACCTTGAATCAACCTTTAATCAACCTTTCGATTATGCTTTCAACCACCAACAGTGTCCAGCCACATCCAGCCACGTCCAAACAGAAAAAGATTTGATATCATCATATATATCTTCATCTCTACTATAGCCAAGTCAACTGCCCAGGTTGTAAACCCCAAAGTTACAGAATAATGATGGCTGGCATGAGTGAACATGACAGGACTATGACGACTTCGCACGTTGACCCACCGAGAAAACTCCGTCTGTACCAGCGGATCTTCCCGGTGCAGATCCCAACCATTGCTGTCGTCTCGCCACAGCCACACGTCTTGATTCAGGTTTTGCGCGATAGCAAACCATGGTCTGGTTCATGCCTCTTGAGCCTCCCAAAACGCGAGTATGTTGGACATAGCACAGCAAAGGTGGAAACAAATAACGATCAGGGGAGCAACTTATACTAGAATGGGTTTAGCACATCGGTTCGTCTCGGCGGATCCGGAGCCCTTAGTCGTATTCAATTAAGTTGACAGGGATTGTTTACGCTTGTCAACGACGTTACATCGTGATTGCTATCTGTGTGCGACTCGCTTTTTCGAGCCACGGGTATCATCCTGGGTAATACTGTGTCACCACGCGAAGAGGTTCGACGGTTCGTCACAGCAGAAAAGCAAAGCCTTATATAACTATTACTCCGCGACACTGCCGCTGAGTGGCTTGATACACGATCGTACTACTGTGCAACCCCATAATACATGGCTGTGATGATCTTTCGATATGGATTTGGAACGACTGCAAACTTTTATATCCAAATCGTCGATGCCTGCGTCTATTGGTCCCTATCGATCGTGGCATAGGCGATCCATGGTTAATCCGGGTATCCACATTCCTCGGTAACTTCCCTTGGACAGGTTGATAGAAAGTTCGAGGACAATGGGCTGCAAGGAACACTGCCATGATGGGACTTGGAACTGGCTTGACCACTGACGTCACTCTACTTATCACTTTGACATAGACTTCTCCTGATTCATGGTATCTTTTCTTCTTTTCTTTTTTCTTTTCCCTTTGTGGTCCAGTGTATCTTTTCCTTTCCTTTGATCTTTTACGCCTGGTCTCAAGCCCGGGTCCCGCGCAGCTACCAAGGCGCCGCGGTGATTCGCCGCCAAATGTGTTAGTTTCAACCCTCACTATTGACGTCGGTGGTTAAGATTGGTTAAAACCGGTTAAACCTAGCCCCAGATGCGTGGGATCCGCAGACGCCACCGTCCCCTATCGCCACTTTCGGCTCTCGAACTTGACAGCTTTTTCATTTCCTACTATTAATTGCCCTCGAATTTTCCCTGGATCGTGATTTTCTGACAAAAGTACCGCTTTGACTTACACGAACGCATCAATTAATTAATCGCCTGGCCATTTCGTTGCCAAGCTTACAAGCTTATTCCTTCTACATCAATTTGATCGAGCGACTTTGCCTGAATCGAGATTAACATGCACGGCCTCTAGCAGGCCACTTCTAACTTTGACATGGAAACCAACACTCTACCCGTCGCCGACCCGGCCATTTTCCCCACTCCCCCAGAGGAAGATCACTTCAACCTCAACGAATTCAGCGGCGCCCTGTCTGAAGCTAGCGATTCATCGCCGCAAAAATCCTCGACGGCTGAACCTTTCAATCCTGCTCTGGGTCGTATCTACCGCTATACACCCGTTCCGACCCTCGTCTTAGATCCCTCCCTACACATCGTCGAAGTATCCGAGAGTCACCAAACGTTTTCCGACCAGCCCAGAGATCAGTGGCTCGATCGCTCCATCTGCGATGTCTCCCCTCGCCTGATACCTGCCCCCGACTTTGCCACCCTGTACGGTGTGTTACGCGTAGCTACGTCTACCCGCAGCGTACAAGTGATAGATGGGTTTCACGTCCAGGAGTGTCGGGGATACTACTCGCTGCGCGTCACGCCCATCTTCGAGGGGTTTACGCTGCTTTACGTCGTGCTGGAGGCCCACAATGTCACCAAGGACTACATCCAGTCGGTAGGCAACCGCAACGCTTACCTGAGCGAGACGTACAAGATTCTGCTAGACACGGTTCGAGACTACGCTATCTTTATGCTGGATACTCGCGGGAACATTGCCACGTGGAATTCGGGAGCGGCGGTCATCAAAGGATACTCGGCCTCAGAGATCATCGGGAAGCATTTTTCGGTCTTTTACGGCGAGGAAGACCGGGCATCGGACAAACCGGGAAGGGAGCTGGATGTATGCCTGCGCGAAGGCAAAGTGGAAGACGAAGGATGGCGGTATCGCCAGGATGGGTCGCGCTTCTGGGCCAACGTGATGATCACTCCAATCTACCAATTTGGCCGACATGTAGGTTTCGTCAAGGTGTCCCGCGATCTGACCGAGCGCAAAGCGGCCGAAAGCCGGATGATCGCCGCGTTCGAGGAGTCGTCAAAGATGAAGACAGACTTCCTGGCAAATATGAGCCACGAGATCCGGACGCCGATGAATGGCATGAACCTGGCGCTAGCGATGCTCACGGACACGGACCTCAACGAGCAGCAGCGGGAGATGGCGTCCATCATTCAGGATTCGACATCGGTCCTGCTGGAAGTCATCAACGACGTGCTGGACTACTCGAAATTGTCCTCTGGGTCCTTCTCTCTAACCGCCGATGTGCTCGACATCAAGGCTGTATTGGCGGCAGTCACCCGGAATTGTAAATCTTCTTTGAAGCCGGGCGTTGAACTGATCAACTCCACGGCCCCCGACATTCCTAAGCATCTTCGTGGCGACCCCTTGCGATACCGGCAGGTGCTCCAGAATATGATCAGCAACGCCGTCAAGTTCACAGATCAGGGTTATGTCAAGGTGGTCACGTCGTGCTTGACAAAGGAGAAGAATCCGCAAACGTACGAAATCTTAACCGAGGTAATCGACACCGGGATCGGGGTGCCAGAGGAGTCCGCCAGTACGCTCTTCACTCCGTTCACGCGGTTCGCGGACTCGTCCACAAAGAGATACCAAGGCACAGGGTTGGGCTTATCGATCTGCAAGAGCCTCGCCGAACTCATGGACGGCGCGGTGGGATTTCGACCCAACCCGGAAGGCCGTGGCAGTGTGTTCTGGTTCACGGCCAAGATGAACTGTTCGGGTGCGGCCGGAAGGGACGCCCTGCCAGGGACGGTGGCTCAAGAGGATGCCAAGCAACTCGAGGCGAAGGTAAAGGATATCGCTCCCCAGAAGCAACTGTTACTGGTGGAGGACAATCTGGTCAACCAAATGGTGATGCTGCGACTGCTGAAGAAGCTGGGATTCGAGCGGATCGACACCGCCTGGAATGGCGCCGAGGCGGTGCGGTTGGTCAAGCAGACGCCATTGTCGTACAATGCCATCTTAATGGACATCACCATGCCGGTGATGGACGGGATGGAAGCGACAACGTGCATCCGGAACATGAAAATCGACGTGCCCGTCATCGCGCTGACAGGCAACGCCTTGGACGGGGACGAGGAGACTTATTTGGCCAAAGGGATGAATGATTACCTTGCGAAGCCGGTCCACCGCAATCAACTCACCCGAACGCTGCTGAAGTGGATTGGTCCGTGATCTGTATTGATCGTCTAATTATTAATTTTCCCGCATTCATCCTTTGGAGTCCCCTGCAGTGCATTTTCACCACTGTGTGGCTGTGTTGCGATAATGGTCTCTTGGATATCATGGCCAGACTCGACGACAACACACTCTTCGCACATCGACCGTCGTCTTTTGACCCCGGTATTGGCATGACTCCTGGCGGTTGGCGTTTAATGGTCGCATATGATACCCGAGCAGGGAAGAGGGTATCCACGAAGGTACCTCTGATCTTATTTTGTACATTAGCAATTGAATATGACATCATTGTAATTGACAATACTCACACTCAATCCACATAGAGAGTAGATTGTTGACTATTTGCGAGGACTATCGGCCATTAGCACGTGGGCGGACTGGCCGGCTTAACCTTAATCGCTTTTTCTCCATCGCGTCTCTCTCCACTTCGTTCTTTCTCGTTCTCCACTCTTTTCCACCCCATACACGATGACGACGCTCTCCTTCTTCCATCACTCCGGGTTCGACTTACCGCAAATGATGCACAGCCACTGGAGTTTTCTCGGTCGAGCACAATGAGCTTCGTCCCCCGCATAATGTATATGCAATCGCCATCGTCAGCGTTGGATTGTTCATCGCTCTTGCAGGAGGAACCCCAAAAGGATTGTTGGTAGTTCAGAAGGATAATAACCTACAGGACGAAGCTGCACCCCCAATCCTCCCAACATCGACTGATTGGAGTCCAACCCTTCTCGCCCTCCGCGCGGACCGTCCGGATGGTGATCTCTTCCAAATTGGTCGTGTTGGGCTCTTCTTTGTCAGCTACCGATCGGCGGTGGAGATCCGTTCATTGAGTTTGCCGTGGGATTGGGACCCATTTCGCACCATTGATTGCCGTCTTCTCCAGTGACTCCACTGCGGGAGAGAGGGCTATCCAGGGGTAGGATTGCTCAGACTTCAGATGGCGCAAGTAGGGCCTCAGGGGGAAAGAGACGAGGGGAAGATGGCCGGAAGATCGAAATTTGAATCCGAGTGTCAGATGAATCGACGAAACCAAGGTGCCGAGCAAAGGCCAGAACCCCATGTTTCCCCGCAGCACGTACACGCCGAAAGCTTATTGCGGCTTCACATGGAGGCCATATCCCGAGTAAGCTCGCCCGAGGATGCTGCGGGGGGATGTGCAGGACCACTCGATGATTCGACTCCCAGACCGCGCTTACTCGATCGTTGCGGGTACTGCCCTTGTGGCTAGTTGATAGGGGGTATTGTTGTAGTGCCGTCTACCGCAATTTCCCATTCTATCCTTCTGCGAGGACCCTTGTGTGGGCTCATACACTGGGGTCATGGCCAATGATGGCCACTAGCACCGAAGATCAGACCCCAGTGACGAGGGAATTAAGTTCAACCTGGCCGTGCCGTCCTGCTTATCGTAACTTTATGGCGAACGCTGCTAGCAAATGTCTCGTCCACCGCCATCATGATCACCTGTGGAGTTTCCAGTTTGAGCCACCAAGGCTGTTCCTGAGCGCGGGGACGGCTCCTCGGTCTCTGTATAAGTACTGATGGGTGCTGTGGCACCCCCTGAGCTGGTCTGAGGCTTTTCACCCCGGACTGGTTCCTGTTGTCACGATGAGATCCTCCTTCCTGCTTCTTGGTGCGGCCACCGCCGGCGTGCTGGCCATTCCCACTACGGACCATGTAGTCCATGAGCGCCGCGACTTTTTGCCCAGTCATTGGACGGAAGAGGGTCGCCTAGATGGCGAGGCCATGCTGCCAGTGCGCATTGGTCTGACCCAGTCTAACATGGACCGCGGCCATGACATGCTGATGGATTTGTATGTGTCTTTGGTGTCGTGGGACGATTGTCGCTGACTGTTGACTGTTCAGGTCCAACCCCGGTTCGGACCAATATGGCCAGCATCTGTCAGCCGAAGACGTCCATGACCTGTTTGCTCCATCGCAGGACAGCGTAGACACTGTCCGTAACTGGATTGAGTCTTCAGGTATCCACCCGGAGCGCGTCTCGCACTCTACCAACAAGCAGTGGCTGCAGTTCGATGCCACTACCAACGAGGTCGAAGATCTCCTGCGCACGGAATACTACCTTTACAACCATGCTGGCACAGGCCGGTCGCACATTGCCTGTCGCGAGTATGTTCTGCGCCTCCTGTCAACTGGGCTAGACTAACGGAGTCAGATACCACGTGCCGAAGTCGGTGCAGGATCATGTCGATTTCGTCAAGCCTGGAATCAGCTTGATGGAAGTCCGTGGCGCGCAGCACGCCCGGCGTGATACCCCTCACACTCTGGCGAAACGCCAACTCGGCATCTTGCCGCCGATCTTGCGCCCGCTGACTGAGCCGATAGAGGCTATCATGGGTGACTTCCTTGGGTTCTGCGGTGTGGCTGTCACCCCTAAGTGTATCAAGGGTGAGTTGTCCTCCGCCATCAGCGGGTGCATCAAATGCTGACAGCACAGCCATGTACAACGTCACCGACGGCAGCAAGAAGGCCAAGGGCAACGAGCTCGGCATCTTCGAAGGTCTGGGAGACGTATACGCACAAGAGGATCTGGACATGTTCTTTTCGACCGTGGCCCAGTAAGCTCATACACCTGCCTATATACGAACGCATCAACGCTAACACACCGTAGTGAAATCCCCGAGGGCACCCACCCCGTGCACCACCTCATCGACGGGGCCGAGGCGCCCGCCGAGGTGACAAACGCGGGCCCCGAGTCCGACCTCGACTTCCAAGTCTCGTATCCCCTCATCTGGCCGCAGAACTCGGTGCTCTTCCAGACCGACGACCCAGTGTACCAAGAGAACTACAACTTCACGGGCTTCCTTAACAACTTCCTCGATGCGATCGACGGTTCCTACTGCAACGAGGAATCCCCCGAAGACCCGCCCTACCCCAACCCGGCGAAAGGTGGCTACAAGGGCAAAAAGCAATGCGGCGTGTACAAGCCGACCAACGTTATCTCGATCTCCTACGGCGCCGCCGAAGCTGACCTCCCGATCAAGTACCAGCGCCGCCAATGCCAAGAGTGGATGAAGCTCGGTCTGCAGGGCGTGTCCGTCGTCGTCGCCAGCGGCGACTCCGGCGTCATGGGCCGCGGCGGTAGCCCCCGCCCGAGCAACTGCCTCGGCGACGATGACAAGGTGTTCGCGCCGGACTTCCCCGCCACATGCCCCTACGTGACCGCCACCGGCGGCACCGTCCTCCCGCCGTTCGGCGACGCCGAAGCCCACGAGGAAGTCGCCACGTCGAGCTTCGCCTCGGGCGGCGGCTTCAGCAACATCTACAAGCGGGCCGACTGGCAAAACGACGCCGTCGAGAAGTACTTCAAGACGGCCGACCCCGGCTACAAGCACTACTCGAGTGTCGACAACAGCTCATTCGCCGCCGGCGGCGGGATCTACAACCGGATCGGCCGAGCCTACCCCGACGTCGCAGCCATCGCGGACAACGTGCTCGTCTTCAACAAGCTCCTCCCGCAGCTGGTCAGCGGCACGTCAGCGGCAGCGCCGGTGTTCGCGTCCCTGCTGACGCTCATCAACGAGGAGCGGATTGCGGCGGGTAAGTCGACGGTGGGCTTTGTCAACCCTGTGATTTATGCGCATCCGGAGGCGTTTAATGATGTGACCGAGGGGAATAATGAGGGGTGTGGTACTGATGGGTTTAAGGCTGCTAAGGGGTGGGATCCGGTTACGGGGATGGGGACGCCGGATTATCAGAAGTTGTTGAAGGTTTTCATGAAGGAGTAACTTCTCTTCTGTTGGTATCTATGGTGGAGGACACTGTATATATAGATATATATATACGGGTTACAGGTATAACTAATACACTGAATTCAACGAAGCACTTCAACAAATGCTAGATGTATCCTTAAGCAATACGTAGTATGTGTACGGTACCAGAGTACGGGACTACAAAACAGAGGGCAGGCCAGATCATATATACAGAACATCATTCATCATACTACGTAATACACCTCAACTACAACAACCCACCCCCCTCATAACGACATCAAAAAGCGTAGCAGAGTCTAGACAACAACCTTATGCCCAGCAGGCTTCTCCTCCGGCTCGCCAAAGATATCAATATCCCAGCGAGGGCTGTTGGCCGTGTAGGGGGTGTTATAACGACGACGGTGAGCCGTCAGAGCCGAAACCTGAGCAACCTCATCAGCGGTGAGCTCGATCTCCTGGAAGTTGTCCTTGATGCGGGACTCGGTGACGCTCTTGGGGATGACGGAGTGGCCGCCGACTTGGGACCAGGCGAGGATGACGTGGGCGCCGGAGACGGGGCGGCCGAGACGGGCGGAGGCGGCTTCGGCGACGGCTTTGACTTCGGGGCGGGTGATGAGGAGGGGTTCGCCGATCATGTTGTTGCCGAAGGCCTTTCCATTATTAGTATTGGTTTGAGGGGAGGGGGTGGGGGGGTGGGAGGGAGGAAACGGTTGGAGGAAGGAGGAGGGGAAATGACATACAGAGTAAGCAGTAATGTGGATGCCCTTCTTCTGGCAGTAGTCGATGAGCTCGGGGCTCTGGAGGAGCGGGTGACGCTCAATCTGGTTCGCAGCGGGCACGACACCAGTGGCGTTGATGATAGCGTCAAGGTAGGGGATGATGAAGTTGGAGACGCCGACGGCGCGGGCCTTGGACTTGGGCAGCTGGGTCATGGCCTTCCAGGTGTCGACGATGGAGATGGAGTCGTCGATCTCGACATCGCCGCCGGGGAGGGGCGAGCCCTGGACGAGGGGGAAGAGCTCGCTGCCGGTCTTGAAGGCGACGGGCCAGTGGATGAGGTACAGGTCGAGGTAGTCGAGCTCCAGCTCGGCGAGACACTCGTCGAGGGATGCTTCGACGACCTTGGGGTCGTGCTGGCTGTTCCAGAGCTTGGATGTCTGTGGTATTTGCGTTAGGGCATGTGTCTGCGGGTGAAAGGCTAGGTTCACGTACGATGAAGATATCCTCGCGCTTGAGACCGGGGACGTCAGCGTAGGCACGCTTGATGCCCACGGCGACCTCCTTCTGGTTCTGGTAGCTGTTGACTAGTCAGTTTGTGTGTAGTTTGGTGCATGGTAGGGCGTGCCGTACATAGTAGCCAGATCCTGCGGCAGTCAGTTGCTGTTTCATGATAGGGCTCGAGGAGAAACTCACCAGATGACGGTAACCCGCCTTGAGAGCCTGGTAGACGGCCTCACCGACCTGACCAGGCTCCGACTGCCAGGTGCCAAAGCCCAGCTGGCTTGTTGGTGTCAGTTAGGAACTTGTTATGGTGGGTGAGGAGGACATACGGGATTTGAGCACCGGTGTTGAGGGAGACCTTCTTTCCGAGAGACATGGTCAATTGATGTGGATTGTTGATATTAGTGAGAAGAAGACAAGAGACGATCAGAAGTGAGGAATCGAAGCAGGAGAGAAGGAAGATGAAGAGAAGAGGAAGAGGAGAGAAGAGAAGAGACAGGAAAAGTAGAGGGGATTGTCTGATAGATAAAACCCCGGCGGGGAAGGGTAATACCATGACGCAATACCGGGCCAGAGGCGGGGAACGGATGGAATCAGGGGGACGATCTGGTAACGGACGGTAAGGAATGGATACAGACCCCGCATTGGTGGGGGTCATGGTTAAATCGGATATTCATGGTTGTATACATCGATCAAGTACATTTGTTTTCATTCATATTGTCATGTCGAATGTACAGTCATTGAGTTAGTAGATACCATGGTTGTATACTAACATTGTCTACCCAAGTATCTCCCAGATATTCCCTCTACCTCTCTCGCAATTGAAGTATAAACAGGAGGAAACGATACGAACGAAACATACACACCTATAGTCTATACTAGTGGGTATTGAATGTCTCGGACGGCTAATTTCCCGCCGGATAAATTCCCATTCCACCAATCCCCACCTCGGCTTCGAGGCATCGGCTAATATCGGTCTTGGCTGGTCGTCCAGATACTCCGTACTACCTGGGTGGATATGCCGAAGTCCTTTGTCCGGACGAATTCCGTCTTTGGTCCAGGGTGTGGATAGAACTCGTGCGGGGGGTAGTCAGGTAGGATATCTCTATAGTACTGCATGTATATATAGTTCCCGATACGTTCAGACGCATACCTATCCATCTAGGTCATAATTCTGTATGCTATGCTTTTCTATCCCAGAATAAGATTTCATTCTTCAGTACTGGACCAACTGAGGGATCACTCTTTGTGACACTCTTCTCCCATTGTATACTTCAACAAGGCAACCAAAACAATGCCTCAGGGCTCAATAAGATTGATAGGCGGAATGGAGGGTCTAACCCAATCCGGCTAGGTCAGCCGGCTGAAGAGCCGCCCGAATCCGCGGGTCACCCACCAATCAGCACCTCTGGTTACCCGCCCCCTTTCGGCCCATCTCCACCCGACAGCGATTCTCTGCGCGTTCTCCGATTCAACATTTCAGCTTCAGCCTCGCCACTTTTCTTTTACCGAGTTGTATCTCTTAGTGTCTGGCAACTCTCTCATGGCCAGTTTCTTCCCTTGAGTCGCCCTAGAACCCGTTCCCTGTCTCATGGCAATGCGCCTCTTGCGCCCCGGCCGTCTGGCCGTTCTCGTGGTGCTGATCATCCTCGTGGTCATGTTGACCCTGTCCATGTATCAGCGTCGCACCGAGGCCGGTCCCCCGCCTGGTATTTCTCTTTCCGGACATCAATAGAGATATGTTCCCCGCTAAGAGACAGCCCCCGAACCCGGACGCAACGACATCGTGCGCCAACTCGTGGAAATGAGCAACGCCTTCACCAGCGCCACCGAGATCGCCCTCGTGATGGCCGCCACGCGCGCCGAGGATCTGCGCTGGTTATTAGATTACTGTCGCGATCGGTACACCTCCCCTCCGTCAACTACTCCCCACCAATCAACCGTTCTAACTAGCCAATCGGACAGCAATGCCGTCCCCCTCGTCTACAGCACCGATTCCAACCCCGACCCCGGCTTCCAGATCCCGCGCACCACCCGCGGCCGCGAGACCGCCGCCTACCTCTCCTACGTCGTCGACTACTATGACCGTCTCCCCGCCTACAGCTTCTTCGTCCACTCCAACCCCGACCAGTGGCACAACGACCTCTTCGGGCCCATGACGAAGGATACTCTCCCACACGTGCGCTTGGAAGCGGTCGACGCGCAAGGGTACGTGAATCTGCGGTGCACCCACGACCCGGGGTGTCCGACGAGCGTGAACCCGTGGGACCCGACGCAGATCGACATTGAGAAGGATGACATCCGCGCCTTTTTCCCGCAGGTCTACGAGGCGCTGTTTGACGTGGGGCCTGATCAGGTCCCTGAGCATATCGGGAACGTCTGCTGCGGGCAGTTCGCCGTCAGCCGCGAGCGCATCCGGCAACGACCCCGTGCGGACTACGAGCGGATGCTGCGGTGGGCGGCGGAGACGGAATTAACGGATAGTTTCGGGGTGGGGTGGGTGTTTGAAAAGATCTGGCATATTGTTTTTGGGACGGAGGTGATCTAGTATGTTCCTCTTTCTTTCTCTCTCTCTCTCTCTCTCTCTCTCTTGATATGAATACTGACAGAAATAGTTGTCCCCGGTTCGAACAGTGCCGGTGCGATGTCTACGGGTGGTGCGGCCCCCTGCCATCGGGCGAGACACTGCAGGCAGTGCGAGCGAAACCTGTATAGACGTGATGCGATGTGATGGATAACGATACATAAGATATATTCAAGATCTACGTAAATTAATTGCATTGTTTTTTTATATCACGAGTCAGCCATGTGTCTGGAAAATAGATAACTGGCAACTGAATATCATGTTATGTATAACTATTGTGACCAGGGAGGTACTAACAGGAGCACCTATTTTGGTCTGAAAAGACTTGATCTGCTTCAGAGCGATCAGAAAATATGTCCATGCTCGTACTTTGTATAACAGTATGTTCGTTCTTCCCAGTCTGCCACAAGGATAGACTATGATTACAGACATGGCAAGAACAAGAATGTAGGAACCCATAACCATCCCAGCAGTAAGGCCAATTGTTATTGGAATATATATATATATATATATAAGGACGTAAGGACGAAAGAACAAAGAACAAAGAACAAAAAAGAAAGAAGAAAAAGATATCTAACATATGCGCTAAACACCAAAACTTCATATCATCAGGGTTACGGTGCCGAATCGCAGGTCTCAGCCCTACTCCTAGCATATATAGCGCATGGTGTCTTGTTCAACTTCCAATCTCACGGTCATAAGTAAGAAGAACACAAGAAGATGCGACTGCAGGTACCGTCCAGGTCCTAGACTATCAACAGAGAGAGAGGGCAAGTGAGGTCTCTGCATTTGACTGGGCATTCCTGAAATGTGGTAGACGGTAGCCCTAATAGGCGGCTGTAGGCCCTGTCAGGGCTATAGCTCTATTAGAATGAGTCTGTGCGAGTACCAGCTCTTGCAGGCGGATCTGGAGCGGGAGTTCCCCGAGACGATGGAGGGGATTGCGAGGGTCGAGAAGTGGGAGTTCGAGGGCTGTGGTGGCGGCATGGCGGAAAGCAATGAGGATCAGCTGGATGTTGGGTTCGGGGGTGGCAGTTGATCGAGGTGTAATTATCTTTTGTATGCTGGCTGGATTCAGATAGGTTGACGATCTGTCCCTATACTGACACTCATTAATTAGCAACACATGTTTTTATCATACCAGTAACTACCAGTTTGCTGTCTCGTTGGTACCAGATACACTGTACCGCCCACCTCTGAAGACACTGTAGAAACCAAGCAACCACCCTCAAATCCCTACTTCTAGCAGTCATCCTGTACGCAATCAAGCTCACAAATCTCTTCCAAACCTTCAAACCAGCACCCATTCATCAATTCACGCTATCATCAATTCATCTCCCATGAACAAGGTATCATATCATAGCCAAGAACACCACTATATACAGCGATCCCTTCCCGGCAACCAATCCCCAATATACACCCTACCATCCCATCCTATACTCCCCCTACGCAGCAACCTGAGGCTCAAGCACCCGCATATGCAATCCCCGCACAGGGGCCTCAAGCTCAAACGGCCCCGCCTCACGGTCACGATCCCTCTCAGCAGACACCTCATGCACGTGTTCACTATCCAACATGGGCACGTCCGTTTCACTGGGCGGCGCCTGGGGCACAACCCTGGGCATCCCGGGTATTAGCGAGCGGGGTATATCATTGTGTGTCTCTGAGGTAGGAGGAGGAGGAGGAGGAGGAGGAGAAGGTAACGACAGCGGCTTGCGCGGAATGGGCGAGGGAGCATCCTTCTCGACGTCGACGTCGCCGTCAACATCGCTGGGGGGTTTATTATCGTTATCAGGTGGAGATACCGAGCGAGGAAGAGGCGAAGAGGATCCCACTGCGGCAACGTCAAGACGACGACGCTTTCTCCGCCGACAGTAAAGCCATATTAGGACGGCGAGGATAGCGACGACTACTATTACGGCGATGGCGATGCCGGCTTTGGCGCCTGGTGAGAGGGAGGTTGTGGAATTTGAGCAGGAGAAGGAGCCGTTGAAGACGTCGGTGTTGTCGTTGTCTTCGGAGGGGGAGAGGGAGTTGCAGTTTAGAGATCCGGAGGAGGTGATTTCGGTTGCGCCTTGGACGGATTCGAGGTTGGGGAAGGATATTCTGGTTGCTTTTAGCATTCTTTATATGGAAGTTTGATATATATATATATCAAGGGTTACATGAACGGGGTGTTGCAGAAAGGACTAACGAGTCAAACGGCCCATCAAGATATAACCCCCCCGCGACCTGGTCCAGTTCATTGAAGCGCAGGTTGGTGAGATGCGGATTGGCGCGAATACGGACTTCACCATCGACAGTCCCCAGACTCCCGAGCTGCAGCGAGACGAGGGCCTTATTGTTGCGAACGCTAAGCAGACCGGTCACAGTTTCCAGGTCTGGGGCGATAAATGAGTCAAGCCGGTCTGTATTGTCGATAGTGAGGCCGGAGCGGAGATTCTCGACGTTGGAGAGGGTGATGGAGCCCGAAGCGGCGGGGGAGATGGTTAGAGTGCCGGAGATGGTGTCGCAAGATGAGAGGGAAGTGGCATCTGCTTGAGAGCGGATTTCGATAGGATTTGAGCCTGTTTGTTATTAGTTATAGACGGGTGAAGTAGGTAAGAGAGGGAGAAGTACAGTCGGGTTTGGAGGCTGCCAGTACAAGTGGCAGGGATGTGAGCCCCAGGAGGACCAGCAGGAAATGGTCCATTCTTCCCATCGCCTACCCTATGGGTAGTATCTCAATTCGAGATGGGTGAAAGAGTGGAAAGAGAAGGTGGATGGGCGTGTGGCTGCACCATGGCAAACGAATGCAGGGAGCCAGAGCCAGCGAATACAAGCCAAACCACCTCTTTAGCAGAGCGGGTGACGCGGGTGTTGTTATTATATACCCGACACCCTGCATGGAATGGAAAAAGAAAAGAAACTAAAATAGAAATGAACATCAGAAAATATATAAATAAAAAGGACAGGATGAGTCCCCCGCGCGAGGAGAACCCGCTGAATCTCCGTCACACATGCATATCGGACGAGCTCCCGTGCCCAGACCAAGCCCTAAGTTGATATCGTCAAGACGGGACGGGTGGATGGATAGCATCTTGTCGTCGACTGCAGGGAAGGAGATGTGCCGAGAGAACACAGCCACCTTCCACTCCACTCCGCGTCCCGTCTCATGCAGCCTAGTAAGGATGTCGTTTTGGACCATGGGACTATTTCCATACGAATCTTCAGTGTCGGTCGGTGGCTAGTTACCACAACGGGCCACCACAAGTTACTCAATCATACTTGCTCCCATGGACGTCGCCATTCCGAATCCATCCTAGAACCAGCATAAAATAACCAAATAGCCAGTTCAATGAATGGAAGAAATTGGGTAATACTCCACAGCAGGCAACCACTTTACCAGCCGCCCATTCTGCGGTCCAGAGATATGTGGATGCCTGCGGCCCATCCCGGTCAGCTCTCTCCGTCGGAGCACTCCGTGTGGTTCTTTGTCTCGGCCATGCAGCTAGGCGACCAGAAATGCAGAATGCGTCCTCTGCTGGCCCTCCCATTCCGGTCTTCCCCGCAATTCCGAGTGGACATGTTCTGTCGGTGGTTTTATGCTGGCTGACTCAGCTGTGTCCCTGCATAATTGTGAATGCCTGGGGCATGTGTTAAAGAAAGAATTCCTCCTGGTATTATATAGTAAATCGTGGAAATTGCTTTTAATGAGATGGTATATAAAACCCAGGGATTCATAATTGCTCTATCTACTTCATGTCGGTCATCATTTTCCATCGGCAGGCTACACACTGATCGTCTTAAACACCCTGTAATCAATTAGCAGCCGTCATAAGAAAAAAAAGAAAAGATGAAAGGATGAAAGAAAGGGAAAGAAAGGAAAAAGGAATAGAGAAACTTACCCAAATCCTGCACTCCCAGTAGCCATGACCGTCCCTGGCATCTGGGCCTGCCAGTGCACTTCCTTGACCGACTCCATGTAGTGCACAAACAGCAGCTGCGGCGGCACCTCCGCCATCCCCGCCGCCCGGCTCTCCTCGTCGTCCAGCTCCACCGCCAGATCCCAGAGCGTCACCGTGTTGTCCGCCGACCCCACCGCCACCACGCTGTCGTCGGTCGGATTCCACTCGATGCTCGTCACCGGCTCCCGGTGGAAATCGAACGCCGCCACCGGCGTCGACTGGGTCTGCGTCGCCGCCGGCTTCCAGTGCCGCAGATCCCACACCGCCCACTGCCCGTCGTCCGCGCCCGTCGCCAGCAGGTGGAAGGTCTGGTTCGACCAGCTCATGACGTTGACGTCCGTGCCCGACACCTGGACGTCGACCGCGGGCTTGCGCGACTTGGACCGCACGTCCCACACCTTGACGCTGCCGTCGCTGCTGGCCGACGCGAACACGTTGCGCTCGTTGGGGGACCACTGCAGCTCCTCCACGGACGAGGTGTGGCCCGTGAACGGGCGGGTGTCCGTCACCCAACCGCCACCCTCGGTGCGGCTCGTCGCGTAGATGAATCCGTCGTTATCACCCGTCAGGAGCTTGCCGAGCGGGTGCAGCGGCGACCAGTCCAGCGCGTACCCCTCCGACTTGTGCATACGCAGCGTCGACAGCGGCTTAGATGCCGACGGGGGCAGCACGGTGCCGGGCACGTCAAAGCTGGTCAGATGCGGCGTGACGTCGTGGATGACCACCTGGGCGTTCTCGAGCATGGTAGCCGTGATGGTCTGCGGGGGCTTGGAGTAATCGCCCGACTGCGCCGGGGTCTGGTGGGAGCGGATCCGGTTCGCCGTCGACCCGAGCGGGATGCTCTTCGACTCGAGGATGGGTTCGCCCATGTCGTCGTCGTCCGAGTCGCTGTCCGAGTCCGTCTCGTTCTCCTTCTCCATCTTGCTCAAGCTGCTCATCTTGAGCACCATCAGCTCGTTATCTTTGGAGCGACCGCCCTCGGCCTGGGTGCCGGTCACGGCGTACACGGTGGCCGGGTAGGTCTTGCGGTTGTCGCCCAGCGAGTCGGGGACGATATCGAAGGAAAGACAGGGCCACGGGGTGCTCAAGGTGTGCAGCATGTCGTAAGCGGAGGGATCAGGCGACAGCACCTCATCAGGACCGAGTTTCGTTCTACCGGGGATAAAGGTCTGCTTGTCCACCTCCATAGCCTCTGCGGGCGATTAGCGACCGTTTTAGAAAATTCACACATGATTGTCGCAAGTCCAACGCACCTTTTTGCTCCTCTTCCCGTTCCGCATCAGGTCGCCCATCTACACCAGCCTCCAGGATCTCATCCTCGCTCTCGAACTCATCCTCATACTCGTCCTCGAACTCCCCCGCCTCATCGGGAGGGGCATCGGCGATAGGACGCCCTCCGGCCTTGAGGGCGGATTGGTCGTCGGTGATATCAGCAGCTCTTTTCGACATGATGAGGGAAAGGAAAGGAATTAAATAGACAGCCTTTAAAAGCTGACCGAACCAGTCGTGCAGCCGGAGAAAGTTGACCAGAAGAAGGAAAAAGACGGACTTTTTTTTTTTTTTTCGGGGACAAGAGGGGAAAAGCGACTAAACCTATCGCGGACTAGCGGCGATCGGGCGGCTGGCTGACCCAAACGGTGATTATGTTGATGTCGACCTGGATAGTATCAACTCCCCTCTCTTCTCCGCGTCAACAACTTCATTTAGTTGATTATCCTCGTACTCTGTCGTTCTTTGTTTGAAATTTCTCTGTCCCACCGTGTCGCTCGCCCGGTTCGGTCCCACCCGGGTCGATTCCCTCTTTGTTGACCCCTCCCGACTCCTACAAAGGTGAACCAAAGAATCACATCCCCCATCGTGATCGCGAGAAAAAGAGATATCCTTCGGGGGAAGATCGTCGTTCTGACAAATCTATCGGACAGGTCACATCGGAGAATTCTGTCGTTCCTCAGTTGATGAATTCTCCCGGCGGTTGGCCTCCATTCTCCATCCGCATTCTTCACCCCGGTTGGTCCCCCCACTGTTGTGACCGCCGCATATTAACTCCGCACATGGACTGATGACAGGTATTGTAGGTTCCTGTCGCATCGATCGGAGCCTCCATTATGGACACTTCCCAACCGTCAGACCCGCTGGCTGGTGTCGCTCCTGAGCTCCACGAACAGCACCCCCAACCGCAGCCGACGCCGCAACAGTCGCAGTACCCCGTCAACCCCGCCGGCCCCTATCCATCCCACGTCGAATCCGTGCCGCCAGAAGTGATTCCCAGTGCTTCGACATACCATGCGGGATACAGCAGCGACTCGCACGCCAACTACTCGTCCCATGCCGCCGATTTCAACTCCGGTTCCGAATACCTACCCCAACCACGTGCGGAGCTCCCTCGCGCGCAGGAAGCCGTCCCATCGATGATCCATCCACCCGCGGCCCCGTCGTCGTCGCGTCCCAGCTCGGGGCTATCTAGTGGACCCGACCGACTCGGCTCCGTACAGTCCGGACAGGAGCTCCCCCCAAAACAGCCGATCCCCTCCAACAAGAACAGCGTCGTCATCAAGGTGGGCATGGTTGGCGATGCGCAAATCGGCAAGACCAGTTTGATGGTGAAATACGTGGAGGGCAGTTGGGATGAGGATTACATCCAGACGCTGGGTAGGTTTGATGCGCCGGAGTCGAAATGGGTCTGACTCGAACAGGCGTGAACTTCATGGAGAAGACCATCTCCATCCGAAATACAGAGATCACCTTTTCGATCTGGGATCTGGGCGGGCAGCGCGAGTTTGTCAACATGTTACCCCTCGTCTGTAACGACGCCGTCGCCATCCTGTTCATGTTCGACCTCACGCGCAAGAGCACCTTGAACTCGATCAAGGAGTGGTATCGCCAGGGTCGGGGGTTCAACAAGACGGCCATTCCCTTCCTTGTCGGTACCAAGTATGATCATTTCGTCAACTTTCCGCGCGAAGATCAGGAGGAAATCTCCATCCAGGTGAGTGTCAACCTTTGCCAACCGGTGCCGGATCTAACCATTGCATAGGCCAAGCGGTTCGCCAAGGCCATGAAGGCCAGTTTGATCTTCAGCAGTACCAGCCACAGCATCAACGTGCAAAAGGTACGATCAGTCGTTCGTCCGCTGACCATATTGCTGCTAACCTAATCTAGATCTTCAAAATCGTCCTGGCCAAGGCGTTCGACCTGAAGTGCACGATTCCCGAGATCGAGAACATCGGCGAGCCCCTGCTGCTCTACAAGAACCTCTAAACCCGCGCACGGGGCCATGATTATGTACATTGGGACGAATGATGTGACGACCACGTGGATGTGGCCGAATGTCGGATGTGAAGCTCCTTCTTTTTTTGACTTTTTTCCAGCATTGGGATGCGTCTCGGATTTTCTTCTGTCTGTTCATTATACTTTCCTATCTCTGTTAATTCTTCTTTCTTTCTTTTGATGCCCCTTTTTTTACTTTTCTTTCCTTTGTTATTTTGTCCGTTGGGCTCTCATGTCCTTTTTCTTTCTTTTTCCCTTCTTTTCTTTTCTTTTTCCCATGGTGTCATCGACTGCCGCAGAGGTAAACCGACGATGAAAATCCAGGAGCTGGGGAGCGCTGATCGGATATATTGTGAAGTCCACTAGTTTAATCCGTGCAAATGTTAATATGGTGTGAATCAGCCCTGTTAAGGGTTGACATCGAATCGTAAGTCAGATGTGCCGTGCCTTGTCAAGCGTATATAATATACAGTGAGTATAACAGTGATCAAAGCGCAGTGATCATGTCAATACCCCCGCCCTCCAATAAGCAAAGGCCCAGCTGTTTACTAGTATAATATGCAACCACACATACTCAAGTACTACAGGTCTGAAAAGACCTATCATACATTCTTTGTATTAGTAGCTACCCTCGTCTGCATGCTTAGTTGGGCTGTACTCTAGAGGTGCGGTATAGATGATGCATCCCCGGTGGGAGGACCTATACGAGTGTATCAATATACTCGAGAGCGTGGGTATAGACACGATGCCAGACTGTCAATATCAAATGGGAGCTGGACATGTGACTATCCCATGGTGACATGTAAGATATGATATGGGAGATACGGAGTAGAAGTCATGTACTAGAATCAGATTGTACATGCAATCTAATCTGATAAGAGAACCGGTTGGGAGTATGTCGAACTGACGTATCTCATGCAGTTATTTATTGGGTAGATATGATCGCATAGGGCTGTGTAGTTCTATTGTTCTACTCGTGCCCGAGGTATACATATGAGGTCATACCCAGGTATGTGGATAACGTTATACAGTCTTGTTGGGTGAATGGAGATAGAGATAGAAATCACAGCATTGGAATATCTGTATTGATTGAATTTGTCCCCAAGTATATTTGATTATAGCATCTTTGAATCCATCGTGTTGGAGAATATATATCAGCACATACCTAGGCACTGACTGTACGTGAAAGGTATATATATCATATTCCCGTGACACACCCAGCCCTAAGTAGTATCTTCACGATAACCTCAAATAACAACCTCAGACAATAACATACTCAAACGACAGGAGTATGTACTATAGCAATCCCTACATTCCGTCAGGACTCAAATCAGTCCATCATAATCAATGTTACCACGAGGGGACCCACGGACTAACCAGAACCAGGAGGGATCGACGTTGCGCCCGCCATCACCAGAGGCGCCCTACAGTTTCAGCTGGTTTCAGCCATGATAAACGAACTCCTTTTACTCCAGTTCTTATTTTGCACATTGTCATTCTTCACTCTCTGATCCACTGTCTTTCATCATCACTCTTTGTCCCCTTGTCCCTTTGTTCTCCCTTCTCTCATTCATCCATTCATCTATTCATTCATTCATTTATCTATCTACACCCTCATTCAATCTATTGGATCCTGCCGTCAAGCGCTGGACGGATTACAGTGCATTGATCGCACGCGCCAGCTGTCGGTCCCCCCTGATCTTGACCCGCACGTTCGCTCCACCCACAAAGCGCTTAACCGTTGCGACCCTCATTTCCACGGCGCTTCGCCTGGGAATCATCCTTCCTTCAACAACTCAGTCTGAGACTCTGTTCGTGTCGCTCTTTTGAACTCGATCTGCTTTCTTTCCCTCCAATTAGGTGGAAATGTCCTGAGACATCTTCCCGCGCCGATCATCTCCAAGTCATTCTTGACCACCAGTCTTTCCTGGGCGCATTGAATACAAAAACCACAACACTCGTCGCCCCATTTCACTCGTTCCATATCCTTCCTGACTTCGACCGGCTGGCCCGACGAAGTCTTCCTGTCTGTGACGAACACCGAATCGCCGAGCGATCCCGTGCTGGACTTCCTGGCAGGACCGGGCCACAATAATCTGCACAATGCCGTGCTGTGGGGATCGCGAAAAGGGCGGCCCCGTGTCCCTGGAGGAACAATGGGATTACATTGTACGTGTTGATCCAGTCAATTGCTGGCTTCAAATGTGGTGGTGGCTAACCCCGTGGTAGAACCTGGACGACTTCAAGTCCGAATCATGTCTCAGCCCGTTCTCCTACTTCTGGCTGTGGGTTTTCCTCATCGTTTCCCTCGCCGTGTATGGTGTCGACACCTTTACCGCCGTCAATCTACTCGCCTTCTCTCGCTGGGCCGGCCAGATCGAGCCCGCCATTCCATTTGCGGCGTCGCGCTGGGTGTTCGCCGTCTGCATTATCATCTCGTTTGTTCTGCTGGTTCTGCGCTGGCTTCGCGCCATTCGGGCGATCCGTTCCGGAAGCATCGCCAAAAGCTACCTGGACTCCCTCGCCGTGCGGATCCAGAGTATCCGCATGGGCCAGAATGGCCGTGGGTGGCGGAGATTCCTCGTCTTCGCGGAGCTCACCAAGGACCGCAAGGGAGCCGAGTACATTGCCTTGTTCACGTACTTTTCGTTCGAGAGTAGGTAATCCTTTCCGTCGCGATCGTGTGGGTGACAACAGCGTACTGATGGAGACCAGCGTGGATGAACACGCTCTTCGCCGACGGGCCCCGTCAAGTGGTCAACGCCATCACCCTGTACTCGGTCATGCAAATGGATCTGCTCCCCGGGGGCAAACACGCCTCCGAGGACCAAGACCAGTCAGGGGCCTCCCAATTCTTCAACAACGTCAAGATCCTCGCCGAGAACAACAATCTGAGGGCCGTGATCCTGTGCGGTATGTTGTTCACCGTGGTGGTCTGGGTGTTATCAATCTTGAAACTCCTCCTGGCCATCATGTTCTACGTCTTCTTCCTCTTCCACCACATCCCCGAGAAGGACGGCAGTCTCAAGTCATACTGCAAACGGAAGATCAACCAGCGACTCACCCGCATTGTCCGTCGCAAGGTCGACAAAGCTTTAAATAAAGGGGTCGCCCTGCAGGACCGGACGCCGACCGGGCTGAGCTCGCGGCCGACCCTCCCCGTCATCGGTCCCGACCTCGACAAAGGCCCGGCCGTCGCGACCATCTCGCGCAGCACTACCGAGACAACACTGCCGGTGTACACCTCACGACCAGGCACGGCCGCCGGCCAACGTCCGACCCTGCCCGATCTAGGGGGCCTCCAGGAGAAACCGCCGCTGAGTCGATCAGTCACCCAGTCGTCAGGCTGGTCAGACGGCACGGCCGTCTCTGGATACAGCCCGTTAGACCGCCAGGCATCGCCGGCGCCGCCCGTGCCCGCGCTTCCCAGCCACATGGTCATGGCGGGCTCCCGCTCCCAGACGCCTATGTCGCGGTCCGCGTACACGCCGTCCCCCGCGCCTGCAGGCGTCATGACAAACCGCATGCTGCCCCCAATCGCCACGTCAGGCTCGCCATTCCGCCCCTTTAGTCCCGCAGTCGACCCCTCCGGACGCTCGTACACACCAGCCAACCAGAGCGCAACCGGCTACGCCGACCAAGCCGGCATGCGAACGTTCTCGCCCGCCCCTGCGCCTCAGAACCCGCAGTTCAATAACCCCGGGGCGTACTATTCTCCTGCGCGCGGGACTCCAGCGCCCGCCTCTCGCATGGGGTACTCCACACCAGTCTACCAGGAGAACTTGGCCGCCGGCCGACCCACGCCCGCGCAGCAATACCCGCCGCGGGGATATGGCGGGCAACCCCAACCGCCTCGCACAGACTACTTCTAACCTCCCTTGGGGATCGACCGCGTGCGCGGACACGCCCGATGATCTCTACCACGTTTGATGAAAATATTTTCCTATACCCATTGATGATCCAGCGAATCTGACCGGGATGGTCTATTCCCATGCATTTTATCTTGAATATCGGTGCCTCGCAGCTGAGCTGGTTTGTAGCCGAAAAAGACGATGTAGATAGATACCACCGCGGTGCAGAATAGTGGAACCTGTTCATAAACCTATCCTTCTTAAATGCAAATATATTACAGTTTGTAGATCTTTCAATTCTTTCCTTGAATCAAGTCCTGTCATGTATTGGAATCCATCAATCTGCAACGCGGTGGGTCTTAACTCCCCCTTAACTCCGACTGACCGCCCCCGGTCGCCGCCAACCAACCATGGTCGACGCAGTATGTCAGTTCAACATCATCATCCAACTTACCACCTTCGACATTCTATTACAGAACTCGAGACACTCGACTGTATGCGCATGAATTACCCATGATCCTACCTGTAATCGCGTAACAGGTTCTCCCGCTCGGGCTTAGTTCAGCCGTCCCGGATGCGCGTCCTCAACAATCCCTACGATGGCGTCGCCCCGAGCCGTGCCCGCTCTCAACGGAGAACACCGAAGCCCCTCCTCGTCGTCGGATCCCCATCGCGAACCTACAGAGACGTATCGACTACGCACAGATAGCGGGCGCTTGACGACGCGACCGGAACCCCCCACGGACGGAATGGCGCCATCGCCTTCACCGCAGCGGATCCCCATGAGTCCGACGAAAGATGGAAGAAACCGCGTGGTCGCGACGGGGAGTCCCGAGCAGCGAAAATCCTCGGTCCACCGGTTGGAGCCGTCGCCGAATTTCTTGGAGATCGAGGGATGGCAGACCAACGGGGTGGAGGGATTGCAGATAAATGGAAGGGAGGGACACGCGCGAAGACTGTCGGCGAAGAACTCCGACCGCAGGGTGGATGGAAGTCCACGGTCCGAGGACGATGCCAATCGCGTCGAGTCGAATGGTCGCGTTGCGGGCGCGCCGGCTCGGCGGGGTCAGCGCGAGGTTAACGGCGACCGAAGAAGCGGTCAGGCCCCGCTTTTGTCGGAAGGGGTGGTCTTTGAAGAGCCGGACGAGGCGCGGGGCGTACAAAGAACGCCGCTGGTGGGCGTGTTTGAAGTTTCGGAGGGCTCTGAAGGCATTAATCGAAGTTCCGGAGAGGTTTCTTCTCCGTCGCATCAGGACAAGGAGAAGGATCGGATCCTCAAACTATCGCCCGCCAAGATGCAGGCGCTCACATCGTCGCCGCAGTCGATCCCCTATCGCGCGGCCCCGTCGGAGTCGGAACCGGGTCGACGAGTCGTGTCGGACGGGATGCGCCCCGTCGTTCCTCCGCTGGAGCCAGTCGACGAGTCACATGTGCCGGGGGACAAGGTGCGCTCGAATCAGGAGTCGTTGGAGGGCGCGCCGAGCGCGATCGGCAGACCGTCGACGTCGACGACGACAACGACGCGCAGTCGGCCCATGCCCTCGCGGGCTGTCTCGACGCCCGGCAGCATGCGGCGACAGACCGTGGCCGCGGGGAATGAGCGCCTCGCACAGACGTGGGCCTCGCGCTCGAAACAGGACCGCCTGCCGATCAACCGGGAAAGCGAGACGAAGCAGACCGTCCCATCGTCACAGATGGGCGAACCGGCGCTGCCCTCTCCGGTGCCGCCCACGATCCCCATCCCGCCGTTGTCCGTGCCGACGTACCTGCAGCTCGAGCTGTCGTCCGGCCGACCTTCCCCTCTGTATATTCACCGCACTGCGATGAGCGACTTCCCGTACGAGTCGTCCCGCGTGAAGCTGGAGCGGCTGATGAATTTCCTGATCCTCCCTCCGGCGCTGGAGCAGGTCCTCTGGTTTGGGACCCTGGCGTGTCTGGACTCGTGGCTCTACTCGTTTACCATCCTCCCGCTGCGCTTTGCCAAAGCGCTGTACATATTGTTAGAGTCATGGGCGGTCAACCTGGGCGTCGAGTTTCGGTACGTTTCCGGGTTTGTGGTTAAGGGTGTAGGACGCGTGTGGCGCAGGCGCAACAACGCACCGGCGGACAGCACCAGCCAGGAGGTGCCTCGAAGTTCGGAGCCAGGACCGCGGCGGTCGCGGACAGCGTCCATGAAACAGGAGATGCCCATCGAACGGCCCGTCAGGATCAAAGCGACGGAACCGAGGCGGCGTCGTACAGACACCCAGTTCCGTCCGCAACATCGACGGCAAAAGTCCATCCCCTCGGCGCTGATGCCCGACGACAAGGCGGACATCCTCAAGGGCCTGCTGATGATCGCCACCTGCGTCGTGCTGATGTACTTCGACGCCAGTCGCATGTACCACTGGATCCGGGGACAGGCGGCCATCAAGCTGTACGTGATCTACAACGTGCTCGAAGTGAGCGACCGCCTCTTCGCCGCCATCGGCCAGGACGTGCTCGAGTGTCTCTTCTCGCGCGAGGCGCTGGAGCGTCGGCCCGACGGGCGTAGCAAAGTGTTCCGGCCGTTCGGGCTGTTTCTTCTAGCGCTGGGGTACACGGTGACGCACGCGACGTCGCTATTCTACCAGGTCATGACGCTGAACGTGGCGGTGAACTCGTACTCGAACGCGCTTATCACACTGCTCCTCTCGAACCAGTTCGTGGAGATCAAGTCGACGGTGTTCAAGAAGTTCGAGAAAGAGAACCTGTTCCAGCTGACCTGCGCGGACGTAGTCGAGCGGTTCCAGCTGTGGCTGATGTTGACGATCATCGCATCGCGGAACATCGTCGAGACTGGGGCGCTGAACTTCATCGGCGAGCTGGGCACCAGCTTCAGCGGGCAAGCGTCGGCGAGCACTAACAGCACGCCGATGTCTACACCACCGCGCATGGCCTCGTCTATCCTCCCACAGTCCTTCACCATCGTGCCATCCTCTATCGTCGCCTCCTTCAGCCACGTCAACTCCTTCCTCCCGACCCTAGCCCAAGTCCTCGGACCATTCCTCGTCGTGCTCGGCTCCGAAATGCTAGTAGACTGGCTCAAGCACGCCTACATCAACAAATTCAACAACACCCGCCCAGCAATGTACCACCGCTTCCTCGACATCCTCGCAAAGGACTACTACACGAACGCCTTCGGCGACCCGAACCTCATGCGCCGAGTCGGCCTCCCCGTCATCCCGCTCTCCTGCCTCTTCTTCCGCGTGTCGGTCCAGACCTACCAAATGTTTCTGACAGCGCTCCTCCCACAACAACCCTCCTCCACAGCCGTAGACTCCACCTCACTCTCCTCCATCCACAGCCACTACGCGCCGTCACCCCAGCCCTCCCTCCCGCCACTCACACTGCGCACAATCCTCCCCGCCTCCGCCGCCCACGCGGGTGCCTTCTTCCGCCAGCTCCTCGCGAACGCGATCCCCACCCCGGCCCAATCAGTCTACATCTTCACCGCCGTGCTCCTCCTAACAGGCTTCGTCCTCCTCCTAATCATCAAGCTCCTCCTCGGAATGCTCCTCCTGACGTGGTCCCGCGGACGGTACAAATCAATGAAGCAGCGCGAGCGCGAGCGCGAACACAACACAGACATGCCCCCGCCACCCCCGCCATCACAGCCACAGCCACAACAACAACAACAACAACAACAACCTCCCCCAGACCACGGCAACGCGCCGCGCGGGCGAGAATACGCCGTCGAAGGCAGCCGCCGCGTGGGCGGGTGGGGCGTGGTAGAAGTGAACGACGACCACCGGCGGTGGATCTACGCTGATGATCCTGCGGCGCTCAAGCGGTTGAAGGCGCGCGAGGAGAAGGAGAGGAGTGGACGGGGAGAGGAGGATTGGAATATGGATCATGTGACGAGGTATGAGATGGTTGCTAAGAGGATTTGGTAATAGTATAGAGTGTGATGAGCGTATATTACCTGTATATTCCCGTGATCTTTTAGAACATTCCATTAGTATTATAATTATCATTTGATTGACCAATTCAGTGTAAGAACCGTAGTTATTCGTGAGATAATAGAGCCATAATACCGAGGAAACAACCATGATGAAGAAAAGCAACAACAACAACCATAAAGATAGAAAACAACAACAAATTCTTTAAAAGGAAAAGAGAGCGAGATCAGTCCTTCCTCCCAACAACAACCTGCAAATTCACCACCGGCACAGTCTCCCCCACAGCCCCCTCCAACGCCCCCACAAGCCCCTCCGTCCTCCGCCTCGCCTCCTCCTCACTCGACACCTCACCCCCCGCCAACAACGACCTCGGCAGTAACGAGCGCAGCACCTCCACCAGCCACACGCGGGCAACACCATGCAAGCCAGGTTTGTCCACAGTGGAGAACACCTCGCGACGGATGTCGACCAAGACGCCCTGCGCGCGGAGCAGCTTCTCGACGCGCTGGGGGGCGGTGTCGCAGAGGCCGAGCTGGCAGACGCCGTCGGCGATGATTTCGCGCATTTGGGTGACTTGGGGGGTGGAGGGGGTGGTCGTGAAGGCTGTTGTGTCGCAGTCGTCCCATTGGAGGTGGCCTCCTTTTTCTATTTCGTTGTTAGCATGCTGTAGTATAAATATTATAACTCCCATCTTGATATAGAAAAGTATGACCAAGACAAGTAAAAGGAGAAGAAGGAACGTACTGAGTAACTCGCACACATTCTTCACAGCAACAGCATAATCCGCCTCCTTCAACGCCCCAGCCAGCAAGCGCAAATGCACAAGGTCATACCGACCACGGTGCTCTTCGGGAAAGCGCTCGCAGATATTATGCACAGAGAGACGGATGGTACGGGTTGGAGAGACGTCGTTTTCGCGGGGGAATTGCTCAGGCGAGATGTCGAAGCCGTGGAAGTAGCGGGGGGATTTCGGGGGGGGAGGGGGGAGGGATTTGTCGAGGGTTGAGAGCCATATTCTATTCATTCATTCTCTCATTAGTCTTTCGCTCTTTGTTATTCATTTCGCCGGGGAGAGAGATGATGGGATACCCAGTTCCTGTGGCGATGTCGGCTACACTGGTGATCGAGTCGGTAGGGATAGACGAGTGGACTTGCGAGGCGCCGATGAGGTTGATGAGGAAGTCGTGCTGGGCATTGAGTCTTTTTGTTTAGTTTCTTCTTTATTCTTCAGGATATATGTGTATACCTGGCTGATTCCTTGGGATCGCGACCCAGGAGGTAGACTTCGGATGGACCGTCCATGGTGTGTACTCGACAGGACAGGATAGAAGAATTGAAAAGAGTCAAGTCAAGGTCAAGTAAGGACAAGGTAAGATAAAGTAAGATCAAGTCAAGTCAAAGTTAAGTTTAGGTAATTCCACATTCCTTTCTCTCCTTAAGTACTCCGTAGCAACTAGCAACCTCCATACCTCAAGCCCTAACTAATCCTCAGCTAACTCCATCCAGCACTTCACTCCCAATCTACCACTATCGTCCCACTTCCCCTCACCCCGATATAAACAATCAGTCTCCACAGAGAGTTACCAAGTACAGATAGTAAAAGCGTAAAGTACTATTCACCTACGCCCTAGCAAATAGCAACCCCAGTAGTACGCAAACCTCGTACCGCAAAAAAAAACGCCAATAAAGCCACCACCAGCGCGATCCCATTGGGTCCGGTCCCCCCGACCCACTTTTGACAAGCGTAGTGCAGAGATCGGCCCTGCCAGCCGTTAGGAGGTCCAGAACGAGAAGGATGCGATCCTGCGGCGCGGACAGCAATTCTCCCTTGCAGTGGATGGTGGGTGTGGTGTAGTGGGGTGGAGTGTGACTAGGGTAGTTCCACCGGATGGTCGGTGGTTGGGACTTTGGAGCAATTGTAGTGTTTGGATCAATCACATTGTTAATATCTGGGAGGGGCACCCACTTGCTAGGATCCTAGCGTCCTGCGGGGTGGTCGTTTGGGAATGCATTTTGTGGAGCTGATTGTGGGACGTTTTTGTTCTTTGGTAGGTAGGTAGTTACAGGGGTGGTGGTGGTGGTGGGATGGAAATCCTGCTTATGGTTCTATATAATGGTACCTTGCTCAACTACTCTGCACAAATGGACTCGTGTAGACCTCTGCTGTGATTCCGAGTACTTCGTCAGTCAATAGTCTCGGCTGGCTGCATGTTATGCATCCAGGTTTGTCTGCTTGTATGTACCCTTCCGTGCAGGTATGGGGGTTCCGACAGATGGGATCACAGGGATGTATCAGGTAGTCTATATTATCCTAACACGACCATCATTCCAGACGTAGACATCATCGTCGATATAAGGTAGTTTCTCACATTATATAACAACTACCAACTAATTTGTATCCCGCACCGGCAGTCTAGAGAAAACATGGCTGAAAATCTCACGACTCCGATACAGATTCTCCACCCGCAGCCGCTCATTATACAGATGCGCGTTGTCGCTAGCCTGTCCACACGGCAAGTTCGCCGCCGGCGCGCAAAACTCCTTCTCCAGGAAGCGGATCGTGGGGATCGAGCCGCCCTCGCGGATGTAGATCGGCCGGACAGTCGATTTGGTCGCGGCAGAGGCGGGCGGCGTGGCGGTACCGGACGCGGGTGCGTCGCGCCCGCGGGAACCGGCCGGACCAGATTTGCCGGACAACGTGAGCGAGGTGGGCACGGAAGGATGGGCAGACTGGTGGCGCGCGGCGGACTTGCCAGCCGAGGAAGTCGTCGTGGACGTGAGGATGCGGTCGATGTGGGAGGCGAGACTGTCGGAGGAGTCCTTGCGGCGGAGGCCGCTTGTGCTGGGGGTTGTGCTGGATCGCGTGGACTGGGTGCGCTCGAGGGCGCCACCGCGGACGGGCGGGTACTGGTGTTTGGCAGGGTGGTGCTGGTCGGGGGTCCAGGCGGCGGTGATGGCCTCTTCGAGGGTCTTGAACATCTCGTTGTCTGGGTCGCCGAGCCAGGGATCGGACTTGCCCGTGATCTCGACGGTTAGGTCATTTTGCGATTCGAGGGCGTCGAACTGTTCTTGTGCGTATAGCGTCAGACTGGCGGCTACGTCATCGGCTTCCTGGTTGGGGACTAGTCGGAGTGATAGGCTGGCCTTGGCTCTCCGCGAGATTGTCGTTGTCGTGCTCTTGCCGGTGCCGGGGACCTCGACCGAGTGGATTGTGAGGGAGGGTTCGCGCCAGCGGTGCATCAGCGAGCGGATGAGGGCCTCGCGGTCGGCGATCTCCGGGTGTCGCTGGAGGAGGATCTGCGCGATGGTGGCGTACCGTTGCTGTTCGGCTTCGGTGATCGGCAGGACCGATTCTTGCACGCCAGGGATGTTGATCCGGCCCTTGGGGCCGACGAGGGTCCCGAGGAGCATGGTCAGATCCTTCAACGGCTCGTCGAGCAGCGTGCTGCCGTCGATACCGCTGTGCAGGTCTGGGTGGTCGCTGTTGACGACCAGGTTCGCATGCACCACCCCGCGTAGCCCATACGTCAGGCAGGGGTTGTAGTCGTCCAGCCAGTAGCTATTCGCCAGGAGGATCCAATCCACCGGGCCAATCTGAAGCTTGTATTTTCGGACGGTCTCGTGGAACCCTTGCGAGCCGGACTCCTCCTCGCCCTCAATCAGGAAGACCAGGTTGCACCGGAGTTCCTTTTTGCGCGCGAGGTCCGCGGCGGCATACAGTGCCGCCAAAATGGGTCCCTTGTTATCGGACACGCCGCGGCCGTAGAGAAACCCGTCGACGGATGTCAACTGGAAGGGATCGGTATTCCACTTGGCTTGGTTCGCATCGGCAGCGACCACGTCGTAGTGGCCGTAGAAGAGGATGGTTTTGTCGATGTTCTCCGGCGACGTCGCGGTGAACCGCGCGTGCACGATGGGATTGGTATCCTCGCCTGTAGTCAAGAGCTTGGTGTGCGCTCCCAGGTACACGCAGTGTCGCCGCAGAAACGCGGCTCCTTGGTTACATTCGCCGGCGAATTTTGGACTGGCCGAGACGGTCTTGAACGCGACCAACTTGGCCAGCGAATTGACCATCTCATCTGCTACTGTCAGCGACTGCCATTGCTGTGTAAGAGAGGCCGTCCATACCGTTGTTGATGGAAGACAGTTGATCTTGATTGAGAGACGCTTCGGTCAGGTCCCAGATGCCCACCGTGTTGTCGTTGCCGCCGGTGGCGTATATATGGCGATCCTTGTACCGGCCCGCCGCCGACGCCAGCATCGTTCCGCCGTGAGCGACCCAGCTGCCAACTTCCTCGAATCGCGAATTGAATTTCTACACCCACCATTAGCCTGTTGCTTTCACCCGCTCCCCCTGGAAGGTTCAAACCTTGACGATTCCGTTTGAGTCCCCGCACACTGCGACGCCATGGATGATGTCGACGGCCCACAGGTCCCCTGTCTGAGTCGTGATCTGTTTCACCAGCTGGTAGGAATCCAGATTCCAGATGTTTAACGCGCCTCCCGCGAGACCACAGTACAGGAAAGAGCCGTCGACGGCTAAGGAGAGCACAGGAGCCCCGTTCTCGAGCTTAGCCATCTGCGAGGGCGCTGCGTTGGATTTGTCCTGTTCCAGACGCCACAGCTTGACGACTCCATCCCCCGCACCCGTCACCAGCACCTCCTCGGTGGGGGCTGATTCCACGAGACCCCGCACCAGACGCATGGTATATACATAGCCATGGTGGGCGAAGAGCTTGTGGTGGTCACGCTTGAAGGTCACGACTTGGCCACCGTGAGATCCATCGGCGCTATCGGGTCGGGATGCACGGGTACCGTCCGGGCCGCGTGAGTCAAAGAAGCGGTGTGTCCGCCGCGACAGTTGGGCGGCGGATAATTGTGTTGTCGCCTCATCCACTTGGGAGATGTCGCACCACTGGGGCTTGTTAGATGGGGAAGACGGTACACGGCCTGTGATAGGCTTACTTGGATACTGGTATTTTGGGCACCACAGTAGATGGTCTTCAGGCTGGACGAATAGGCCACGGCAAAGATGTCGCCCACGTCATGATGGGAGTGGATGGAATAGAGACGGTCGAAGGTCCGCGTGGACCACACCTACGGGAGTCAACTTCTGCTTGTTGGTGGGTTCTGGGACGGGACTTCGTACGTTGATCACTGAGTCTCCGCCACTGGAAAAGAGCAAATCCCCATCCTCGGAGAGATACAAGTCTAGTACACTCTCCTTGTGCGCCTGGACGGAGAGGATCAAATCATAGGTCTCGAGGGACCATGCCTATCGGACAGTCAGCCACGATACCCCAAGCGTGAAACCATGCATGACATACTACAATGTCGCCGCCTTGCAAACCAGCAAATACGCAATCATCGTCGAGGGCCAGGGCCAGGACGGATCGACTGGCCTTGACACGGTGGCCGATACCGCACTCGAGGGCCGAGTCCGACGGTTCGGGGGCATCCTGAGGGCGGAGCGGCATGTCCTCCCCTTGCGATGGAATACCAGCCTCGGAGAGCACTGTGGGGTCCATTACTGACCGCAATGGAACGAATAAACAGATTTAGCCCAGTCTATGGAGTGGTCGTGCAGTTGTATACAATCGCCGGAAGAGTCAGACAGTCAATGGGCACGTGATATCCTCTCAAATGGGTCAATACAACATGGATTCCCCGTTCTATTCTGTACAGAGTGTGACCCGGGATGAGAAATAGAGTAGATATGGAGACAGAAACAGAGACAGTACCCAGCCTTGAATTAAAAGAAAAGGAGGAAATGACAAAGGATGGGGTGGATGAGGAAGATGGCAGAGACGGATGTCGTGATTTCGGCGGTGATGCTTGGCAGGAAAGTGGAGATGCCTGAGGTGTCTGGCCGGTTACTCACCTGTGGGCTTCCCTTCTCGACAGAAACACCTGTGGGTGTTAACCTTCGTTCTTGAACATGTAAATATCACTTATATATAAATAACATTTTATATTATATATCAGTAGAAAGGAAAGGGGAAAGAAACAAAAGAACGAACCTGGATTCCTCCCATTGCAGACGTGCCAACAACGGCTGTTTCTTCCGTTGAGTCATGATGGGATCATGGATATCATGGATATCCTACACTAACACGGACTGAGCTGTCCCAATGCTCAGTAAATTGGACATGGATTTCTATATATGTCCACGAATTCCAACCAGGTCCAGGGGGGACTGGGATGGTCGCCCAAACGCCTGAGGGATCAGGCAGATACCATCATGCAGTGCTGATAGGTCATGCTCTATCTCTTCGTTTGCTCTGCAGATACACCTCTCATTACGATGAAGTCCTCCGATCTAGACGAAGTACCCTGCATGGAATTATGTATCTACCTAGCGCGCCACATTCCTGATATAATTTCTATCTCTTCAAACAGACCCATGACATATCTCTCGGTATCTCCGTATCTGATCGTATCAGATGTGTATTGAATGTAACATCAGCCACGTATGGTCACATCGGGTATCTACGCACCAGCCACTGTGGCGGTGGTCATCCCCACCAATCAAGTGGAGCCTGCATCACCGCCATTCCTGACTCATCCATCAACTTTCAAGGTTTCTTCTCCATCAATGAACCAACTGACTGACTCGGACCAGGTATGAACCAGCTTGTCCAGTCACCGAGCATGATACCATGCTACGTATCCATCCAGAATGATGCTGCGGCCCATTGGGATTGCACTGCGACAGCAATGCAGTCTCCACCGATCCCCCCCACGTCCCTTTCATTCATTTGACTGCCCGGTTTCTCTTCACACCCTGGACACCCAACCCGTTTCTCCCCCCAAAATCTGGTTCGTCGCTGGCTGCCCATTTTAGGCGCCTGAGTTGCTGGGCCCCTTTGACTTCCCAGCCCCCCTCCATGGGACTTGACCTGTCCTTTGCCATCTTACATGTTGCCTGTGCGATCGAACCATTTCTTTCTACGTTCCAGGTTGCCTCATTTTACAGCGTGCCCCGTGCTTTTTACTGTGGACCTGTTCCGATCGGCATGTGGGTTGACGTATTCAGGGTGGCCGTTGAACTGTACTCGATCCAAATCATCCCTCTGGCATCGGAACTATAAAGGGCTTTCCTCAAACACACCGTTTTCTCGGAGGAAACCAGAATTTTCGAATCGTTCCGAGATCCCCCTGAAGATCCAGGCGACAGTCCCCAGTATTGAACCGGGGAAGAAGCGGACTAGAACCACAGTTGGGGGTGATCGCGCCCAATTCCCCACCGGGGGGGCTTTAGTCACGATATTAATATCCTGTCATTCATCTCGACAACGCTACACCGCTCGTTCGATCTTTTAAATCGACTCTCCGGACGCATACGGTCTGTGAAACCAGTCGTCTTATCAATGTGCTGGGTCGCGTGCGTCGCATATCGACGACATCTCTGTTGACTCCCGCCGTGAACTCTGGTCACGGGCTGCCTCTGCGGTCCCCCAGCAATCCGTTATCCAGCACCCCTTACTGCCATCCGGTCATCATGCCCCCGTTGGGCGAGACCATCGCCGTGATTGACAAATCCGGCAAGGTCGTCAGTACGGTAGGTGTCCTGGTTCGACCGCTTCCCGACCACGCGGACTGACAACCCTTGCCCAGAGCAAACACCTCTTCAGCGTCTTTGATCAGGCCAAGAACGCTTATCGCCAGCGCAAGGCGGCCTTCCAGTCCGAGAAGAATGCTCGGATTGCCGAACAACAGGCGTTGAAAGCCCTGCAGAACTATACCATCGATGACGGTCCTTCGGTCGCCTCGTCTCGCAGAAGTCGGTCGCGGCACCACTCGGGCCGTAGCCATCATCATCACCACCACCGCCGTCACCAGGGCGAGTCCGTCTATGAGCAGGATCTCCAGTCGGTCTCGTCGCGCTCGGAGAGCTACTATGGTAGCCCCAGAGACGTGGCTCGACGCCACACCCATCATGATATCAGCATGCGCGAACGAGAAGGCCGGCCGATGGCCGTTCGTTCCCGATCCGATGCCCAGGTGGACATGGACCTGGCGTACGGCGACTACAACGAGACCTCTCTGGCTCGACAGCCGGCCCCGGAGGCCGGCGCGCTCCAGAAGATCGAGGACCCCGAGCTGAATGGGCTCGTGGGCCGGGCCCAGTGGCTCTTGGAGGAGGCCAACTGCGTCCATCACAGCGCCACGCAAACCATTGCCCATCTCCAAAAGAATCCCGACGCCATGGCCGCCGTTGCTCTCACGCTGGCCGAGATCAGCAACCTCGCCTCCAAGATGGCCCCGGCCGCCCTGAGCATGCTCAAGACGGCCGCCCCCGGTATCTTCGCCCTGCTCGCCAGCCCCCAGTTCCTCATTGCCGCCGGTGTCGGCATCGGCGTCACCATCGTCATGTTTGGGGGCTACAAGATCATCAAGCAAATCCAATCCGGTGGCGCCAGCGCCGACACCGCCAAGCAGCCACCACCCATGGGCGGGCCCATAGGTGAGCCGCAGGGCAGCATGGACGACATGCTAGAATTCGACCCCGAACACGTGAGCGGCGTAGAGATGTGGCGCCGCGGCGTGGCCGATGCCGAGTCCGACAGCGTCGGCACGTCCGTCGACGGCGAATTCATCACCCCGAGGGCAGCCACCATGTCGGGGATCGACGTGACCACGGCGCGGGCCTCGCGGGACCCCCGGTTCAAGTTCGACGACGACCACTCCACAGCTTCGTCCCGTCGCTCCCGTCGTTCGCGTGCCTCTCGCGGCCCATCCCGACACCACCGGTCGCGGGGAGACCATGTCCCGGAGTCGGAGGTGGGCTCGAAAGCGCCCTCCAAACGGCATGGGCGATCCTCTTCCCGGGCTCCCTCCAAGGCCGAGTCTCACTTCACGGACGGAGAGCCCAAGTCCAAGGACAAGAAGAAGCGATCCAGCCGACTCCGTCTGATGTTTACTTCTTAATCGAATTCGCACCACTCCCCGCTTTTTCACACGATTATCAGGTCGCCATGTATATAATACTGTACAGTCTTTTGTTTGGCTTTTTCGATACCGTTGTCCATTACAGCTAGAATTTGAACCCAGCTTTACAAAGTGAAAAGTGCATCTTTCCTTTTTCCTTTTTCGTTCCTATCTTCTTTCGACATGCTGGGGCCCGAATTGTTGGATCTCGCGGTCTTATCAACCCTTATTGCGTCATATTGCATCAATCGGTATTGGGAGGTGTTGGGTTTCTTTTCAAGCAAGGGATATCAGGAGTTGTTCATACTTGTTTCATTATACAATCAACGTAATTTTGTTATCACAAAACGTGTAACAAAGATTATATATAAAGAGGTCATCAAAGATATAGAAGGATGGTAACTTTGGTCGTAACATGCGCTCTGTGTCCATCCACCATTGCTGGCAGATTTTACCCAAGAGAAATGTGATCCCAAAGTACAAGATCTTAACCTATCACACTAGATAAATAATCTATCTCTTCTTCCCCAACGACACCTAGTAATAGGGTCAAAGTATACAGATAACGTGACTTGCTGATAAGGCGACCCACCGCCTCCCAATCAGGCTAGCGTCGGAACCCACTTATTCCGCTGTGACCCAACCTTGGCGCCTCAGGCTCACCGTACTCCGGTCAGCTCGAATCCCGGAGTGGCATATCACGACCTGCCACTTCATCGCCATCACACCCACTTGCTGCAAGTGATCTGACATCCAGACGCACCTACAGGACCCCCGAGAAGCCCTTCTACTCACTGGCCCAGGCATGACCCTCTCCCTGCGAAGATGACCAGGCTCCGCGGAGCTTCCGTGAGCTCCTACGAAGCTACTCGTGGTAGCGGCGGCGTCGACAGACCGCAGTTCCACCGCTCCAAGTTGCCCCCAAACGCGCCGGAGATCATCGCCCAGAACACAGTCGACGTGTCCGATCCGACGCAGGTTCTCCTCTGGTGTCGGGACGAGCGTCGTCGCCAGTTTAACCTGCTGGTCCGCAGGTGAGTACAGCACTTCAGCCCTCCGGATCTATACATGCTTGGCGGAGTAGGCTAATATATCTCCCCCGCTCGCTCTAGATACAAAATTCAAATCCTCTACGGCTGTCAGAACCCCGGGTGTTCGACTCCCACCTGCGCCAGCTACCGGAAGAGGGTCACCGAGGGCCCCTATCGCCGTTACACCGAGCTGAGCGCCCGCACCTTGGCCTGCTACCTCGCGAGCGTGGATAATGCAGAAAGCGGCCTCTGTCGAAATGCTCCCCGCGTGACATCCGAACTTGCTCCGCACGAGAACCAGCGACGACCGAAGCGACGGCCCCGCTCTCATCCTGCGTACGAGTCGAAAGAACCCGGCCGCATCGCCGGGGAAGGTGGAACGGAGACGCAGGCGGTCCCGGACCCGAATTCCGGATTGGTGCGGTTTGAGGGCCGTACTGGAGAATGCCAGTCTGCGGAGTCTGCACTGGATAAAAGTGGCCAAGGCGTGCCGGAGGATGATGGCCGCCCGGCGCAGCGGCTGAAGGATCCCAAGTCATTTACGCAGAATCTGTTCGATACGTTGTCGTTGAGGATGATCGAGTGGTTGCCGCTGCGGCGGTCGCCGAGTGCACTCGACGAAGATCCCATGTTGGCGAAGATTGCGTATAGCACTCGACCACAGGTGCAGGGAGAGAAAGCCCGCAGCCACTACCCCGACCATCGGACCGACACACGGCCCAAGCCAGACCGGGCAGTTCCAAGTCGTCCCGCTGGGAGCAACCCCCATACGCCGTCTTCGCGTCACGGAGCCCAGACGGCCGCTGTGGAGCTCAAGTTGCCGAACCAGCAGATCAAGCGACTGTCGGTCACGGAGGTGGACCAGTGGCGTCTGGCGCCACGGTCCAATATGGAGGAGAAATCCAGCGCGGAGCTCAAGCCAGCCCGGAAGCTGTCCGTCAACACGCGCACCAACGACGACTTGGTCAATATATCATCGCCGCCAGCTCTGAAGCATCGCCCACAGAAGCACCGCGGGCGGGCGGGCGACCTGAACGCCACCCCCGTGCCAGACCAGCGGAAGAAAGAGAGACGCGTGTCATGGGACGGGGCTAAGACCTTGAACGAGGTCCCAGTACCCGATACCGAGACAACCCCTTCAGGGAGGAGTGAGCAGATGACGGATCTCAAATCGCCCAAGGAACGAAAACCTAGACGAAAGGGCTCACGCCGGCGGCGCAATGACCCTGGTATCCAGTCGGTCACACACCTTACCGCGGACATTGTTGACGGACTCGCGGCGATGATGATTCTATCCGAGGAGGAGGCGCAGAGCTGGCGAGAAGAGTTGGCGTACCTTGAGTCGACGGGCGGGTTTGAAGACTCGGAATGGCGATTTGCCACCCCTCGCCAACGCCAGGTATTCACCTTTGTCGGCCAAAGCGTGTTTTATGCGCTGGGTAGCACTAAGCAAATCCTTCGTTCGTTTCGCGACAACGCGTCGGCTACGTCGACATTGAACCTCCATCACATTCAGCCGTCACTGCGGAAGCTCTTCACCCTGTGCCCGAAGGACCTCATCTTCCATAGCCTGTGGAGCGCAGTGGAAGCCCTATTCATTCCGCCCAAAGAGCTTTCGACGCCAAGCAAAGCTTCGCGCCGATCGTCGTGCAACTCGTCTTCCGGAGCTCCTCCGGCCCCTATTATCCGTCGCGCGTCCGACTCGGGTGGAAACGCGTATGTCTCCGACGACCGAGCCGCGGACGTCGCGACGGTGGCTCTGTTGGCGCTGGCCGGCTCGTTGCCAGAGGTCGACGCACCGACGTGGCGTGGCATTTTGCACATGCGGGCGACAGGGACTGTGGCGTCCCAGGCGAAGATTCAGAAACTCCCGCTTGACAACAAGCGAGTAATTATGGACACCACGGACATGCTCGAGCATGAACTTGCTCTGCGGCTGGTGAACCGGCTGGTTCGTGCACTGACCGCGCGGTCCGCGTTCCACGAGATCTTCAAGGCCCGCCAGGCATACTCTCACCACGTACCCCACCCGCGCAAGAACGGCGTGCTGGACCGCCTGATTGATAACCTCAGTGTGCATCGCGATCTTCAACACGCCGGGATACCTGCCCACGACTCCGAACCCAAGCCCCCCGGTGCGCCCGCCGTCATCGCCGAGTGGCTACGGACTCTTCTGCTCCGCGAATGGGACGGGAACCCAGAGATGTCGAAAGGGAGTGCCGCGGGAGGTGCCGTGCAGATCCTGTCTGTGCTGTACAAAGAACGAAGCCGCCTCGGTCTCATCCCCGAGGATTTCCACACGCCGTTCCTCTCTGAGAGGCTGGAACCGCTCGAGATGCCGGTAGACTGGATGGGTAGTCTGTCCGACAACCGGAAGATGCACCTACTATCATACTCCTTTCTCTTCCCACCGTCCGCGCTGGTCATTTACTTCCGCGCGCTGAACTACGCCGCCATGTCGCGGTACTACGAAGCGGCGATGACCACGACGCGACACGTCACGCAAACCGCCTTCGGGGCGATCCGGATCCAAGACGACGTGAACCTCCTGGCGCACATGCGGACGTCCATGACGACGTACCTGGTTCTCGTCGTGCGGCGCGACAACGTGCTCACCGACGCCCTGAACCAAGTCTGGCGGCGCGAGCGACGCGAGCTAATGCGGCCGCTGAAAGTGCAGATGGGAATGGAAGAGGGCGAAGAAGGGCTGGACCACGGCGGCGTGCAGCAGGAGTTCTTCCGGGTTCTGATGGCCGAAGCACTGGACCCAGCCTACGGGATGTTCACGCTAGACAGCCGCACGCGCGTGTCGTGGATTCAGCCGGGGTCGCTGGAGCCGCTGTATAAATTCGAGCTGCTGGGACTGTTGATGTCGCTGGCGGTGTACAACGGGTTGACGCTGCCGGTGAACTTTCCGACGGCGTTCTACCGCAAGCTGCTCGGCCATAAGGTGAAGCAGCTTGACCAGATCCGCGACGGGTGGCCCGAGCTCACCAAGGGCTTGGAGGGACTGCTTAGCTGGGAAGACGGCGACGTAGGGGACGTGTTCATGCGAACCTACGAGTTTAGTTTCGAGGCGTTTGGCAGTATCCAGACGATCGACATGCATCGAGTCGACCGTGACGCGCCATGGCCGGTCGACCCATCGCCGTTGGACGTCCGGCGATCATCCACCTCCACCTCCGCCGACGCAACAGACTCACAAGTCGACATCGCCAAGTCCCTCGACGGATCCGTCCCAGTCCAGTCCTCGACCCCACCCTCCGAAGAAGCCCCCCTAGTAACAAACGCCAACCGCACGCAGTTCGTCCAAGACTACATCTTCTGGCTAACGGACAAGTCCATCCGGGGCCAATTCGAAGCCTTCGCACAAGGGTTCTACACGTGTCTCGACCGAACAGCCCTGTCGATATTCACACCCGAGGCACTCAAAACCGTCGTCGAGGGCATCCAAGAGATCGACATCGGCGAGCTAGAGCGCCACGCGCGGTACGAAGGCGGGTTCGGGCCGCACCACCGGGTGGTGCGCGACTTCTGGGCCGTCGCGCGACGTTTCCCGCCGACAAAGAAAGCGCAGCTGCTGGAGTTCGTTACGGCTAGTGACCGGGTGCCGGTTAATGGGATTGCGAGCATTATGTTTGTGATTCAGAAGAATGGGGTTGGAGATGCTGTATGTTCCTTCTCTGTTCCCCTTTCTCTCTCCCTTTCCTCCCCTTATATCGGCGATAACGAGATAAGAATACTGACCAAATAGCGCCTCCCCACGAGTCTAACGTGTTTTGGCCGGCTTCTGCTGCCGGAGTATTCGTCGAGGACCGTATTGGAGGAAAAGTTGAGTAAGGCGTTGGAAAATGCACGGGGATTCGGCGTGGCTTGATTATACCCTGTATATTACAATTATTACATTTACATATTTCTTTATTATAGTTGCAGACTATTATACATTCTATCTATCCCTCATTAGATATATATTTATCCTGTATAGATGGTTCGCCACTGCCGGACGTTCCTCGGCGCCACCAAACATTTAAAGTTTGCACGTTTTTCCTTTTCCTTCCATTCTTTTTCTATTCCCCTTCTTTTCCTATTCTTTGATATATCCCTAAATATAACTCATTTTTAATATCAACAATACATCCCTTACTCTACTCAACCCTGAATACATCATATAACCCAAGTAAGTCACCGGTGTCAACACAATGGGTCCGGTGCAGCGCTCTAAGCGTTAGCCCGGCCGGACTGCATCGTCAATCCTTATTGGCTTCGTCCCCTGAATGTTTTGGCCCCGCGACCCCCACGTCTATTTCTTCTTCCTCTCACTACACTCTCTTTACTTGAGATCTAACTTGTTCACAGAACAGTTCAGAATAAAGATAAACAATAAAACATCAAGATGGCCCCCATCGTCCACTGCGTCCGCCACGCCCAGGTTCGTCCCCCATCGCAATCCCCAAGCCAACTCCGAAACCACGAACCCAAACCCGAAACCAAAGAACCAAAACAAAAGCCACAAGAAAGATAGAGCAAAAGAAACTAACATTAAAACAGGGCGTTCACAACCTCAGCCCCGAAAACCACGTCATCCCAGACCCCCCCTCACCGACCTCGGCGTCTCCCAATGCCGCACCCTCCGCGACTCCTTCCCCGCACACGACAAGATCGACCTCGTCACAGCCTCGCCGCTCCGTCGCACGATATACACCGCGCTGGAGAGCTTCGAGCCCGTATTCCACGCGCGACCCGACACGCGCCTGATCCTCATCCCGGACGCGCAGGAGACGAGCGACGTCCCGTGCGACACGGGGAGCAGTCCGGCGGAATTGCAGCGCGAGGTGGAGGAGAAGGGGTTGCCTGTTGATGTGGGGTTGGTTGAGGAGGGGTGGAATGTTAAGGTATATTCATTCCCTTTCCCCATTCTGCGGAGGACTTGTGCTCCGATTGGTTGTGGTTTGTGTAGTGTGTGGCTGGCTAATGAAGAAACAGGCTGGTCGGTATGCGCCCACCAGTGACGCGATCCAAGAGCGCGCTCGCGCCGCCCGTCGCTGGCTCAAGGCGCGCCCGGAGAAGGAGATTGTCATCGTGACGCACGGGACGTTCCTGCACTACTTTACTGAGGATTGGGAGGACTGTTCGAAGGGCTACGGTTCGTAGATTCTCTTTACCCCACCTCGCACTATGCTCTCCAGTGAATGAAGCAAAGTATACTAATAATCACAGGCACCGCATGGGTCAACACCGAATACCGCACCTACACCTTCAGCTCAAACGAAGACACCGAGGATCTGGAAAGCCGGGCAATCGACGGCGACAACGCGACGATGATCGAGACGAGCGAGTCGCGCCAGCGCCGCGGGAAGGAGGGCCCCATGCCGGGACGGGAGGAGCAGAAGAAGCTGTTCCTGCAGGGCAAGCAGCGGTGGGACGACCAGGGACTGCAGCTTAGCACGGCGGAGCGGGAGGCGGCTACTAAGGCTAAGGCTGAGGCGGCGGGGCAGGTATAGATTGGACCTAGAGCTTCATTTCGTTGTGGATAGACAGGTATAGATCTGGATGGGCCATAAAGGGTTTTCACTTATGATAGAGGGTGGGTGAATCTTTGCTTGCGCAGGGCATGAGCTTATGAGACAATCTATGATTGTTAGAGTTGTATCTATTGTTGTATTGAGGAAAGAATTGAACAAAGAACTCTTTCTCGAGGAGAACCTATAAGGAGCACTCGATTGCATCATTCTCATCTGATTTGATCCCAACCAGTATCTACCACGAGACAACCGATAGCAGGCTGGTTATAGATAGGTACGTCTCGACTCGACTCTTACTCACACAGAATTTTTAGGCTACTCCGCATATAATAGGTACATGTTTACCTCCCTCTCACGAATAGGATAAAGCCATCCACATTGTATGATGAAGACATGAATCTACATGAGGGTGATACTAGACATAGGTATGTGAACCCATATCTCATGCGAACAGCATAGATATATTTCTTGAATAGCATGCATGGAAATTGATCAAAGACTGGAAAAATGCAGGATCAAAGGTGGCTGAACAGGCGTGGAAGAATGAGGAACTTCACTATATTGATTACTGTGATAATCATACCAAACGAATGATACAATTACCCTAGTTAATCTCAGTCACGCGCAAATAAATGAATTGGTAATTGGTCAGGAGTGATGACGGCGACGTCCACAAACCAAGGGATAAGCTCTTCACCGTGGGACTGGGCGATATGAACCTCAAGGCCGATTTGCTCATGAGTCACACTACCCACAGACAGTGTTAGCTTTTGCCAAGGCTGCCAATATATGAAGAGGTCACACTGCAACTGCACCAGATGGGTATGTGCCTGCTGTTTGTCCGTCGACCGTGCATTCTGCCAAACGGCTTTGAAGTGTAGGAAGCTTTCTTCCTTCATCTCGGAGCCAGATTGGAGATTAGACTGCTCGTGAATGCTGGCATTGATGTCAAAATGATTATCCTATCCCTCTGCGCTGCTTCTTCCCAGTCCTCGACGGTTGCAGGCACTGTCGTAGATGGTCTGTATGTCGCTGCCTGTCATTAGCAGTACGCCTGGGGGGGAAGGTGTAGGATGTCTCCATGAGGAGTAATGGGTCTGAAATGCATTGGTAAAGGAGACCAAATAGGCACTGTTAAACATGTCCGTAACATACCTCATGCATCAACCTCCCAGCAATGCAACCAAAGAACCAGACTGTCATTAAGACGGTACTAGCTATATAACGGCCGTCTTTAACAACGGTTCTATCCAGCTACTACAACAAGATACCGATTCAGTGTTTTTGCCGATCTTGATATCATTGATATTCCAACAAACCATATCACTGCTTGAGAGTATTTGCCTGGAGATGACCCTGTTGCATCATCTGCATGCCAAGACGCTGAAGGACAGGTAAGAGGTTGTCTAAACATAACGCGTATTGAGAGATGGAGACCAACTTCAGACCACACGACAGACTCCCTAGGAGGAAGATTCTCACTGCTCAGTTTCCCTTCCCAGGTCTCCCCATCGCAGATGTAGACCGTAGGGCCAACTGCAAGGGGCCCGAGTTCCCCAGTCTCATACATCCGAATGAGAGTTAGAATATTGATACTCTGGCGTTCATATCTAGGGTCATCGAGACATTCCTTCAGCTGCTCAATACGTTCGTGAGGCTGGATAAACAAAGGATTTGGGCAGGCCGGGAGAAACTCCTCCTGGGGGGCCATTGTGAAGACTAGTGTTACAGAGGTTGACAAATTACGATAACTTGAGGCTACCCTCGGCTCAAGCAGCAGAGCAATGATCCTATCTATGAGGAAGCAAGATTAAATCAAGGTTATCGAAGGTGTACTCGAGAACACGACTTGAGGCCTTGGGGAGACGGGAAGTAGGTCTAGAAAGGAGGGAAGACGAGATGAAGATTGATAACGGGTGCATAGATAGGACGCTAACCATCCTGGGCCTAGCGTGTTCATCAGGTGGCTGTGATAGCCTCAGGCAGTGATCCATGAGGGAATCAGGGCTTGGAAGTCAGGTGACAGGACACATTGGCTGTTTTGACATCTGCTTCATTCTTCCCACTATGGATCTATTTTACCTCATGTGGACCATCAATCATGGACCCTGAATGTGTCTGCCTGGAAGGCCGAGCCGAGTTTGGCGTCTGTCTTGGGCTAGCTACCACATCGCGTCAACGATATCTTCTTGTCTAGACACTTGTCTCACAGTCTTCATTGCTTCGTATTCTATTTTATCCTACTTTTTCACGACGGGGGATTGGTGCTACACTGTGTACTTGTTCGTGCAGTCTTTCCAAAAGGGTACTGAGATTGACCAGGGGGCATACGCGCACCCTCACAGCTGCGTAGCTGGCCCAAGTTCAGCTTCCATCTCCTTAGGATTGTGTATTTTTAGGGTTGTATATTGATAGTCGGTATGGCACTGCGCCTTGACAAGCCCAAGTCTATTTCCCGCAGTTAGGCGGGCAGTTCGATACTACCTAGGTCAGCAGCGCCTGTCTAGACCTACTATAGAAGATATGATACCACTTCTGTGATTTATAATCCCCTCTGTCATTACAACAAATCTTTTTCTTTGCTTACTCCCATCATGCGTTGATACTGGTCAGTGTTTGCTAAGTCTGGCTGGGAATATTTGATTCTCCTAGATATAATAAGGCGTCCAGTCTTGTGCCAAGTGAGTTGTAAATCCTGAGTTTAGTAAAGAAAGATTTCCATCATCTTCTATAATCCCGCGAGCAGCATCATTCAGCATCTGGAACATGATATGATCGTTATATATGAATTGCTTTCCTATATAACAGTCATAACTAACCCACCTACTGATAGTACCCTACATCCACTATCCAACTCAACTGAGCATCAGTACTCTTACTCACCATGTCTGTCTACGTGATTACCGGAGTGTCTAGGGGAATAGGCATGAGTCTCCCCTCTCCCAAGTCTGCACCGTCTGTTACTCATCCAGCACAGTTCGAGTTCCTCCGGCAGATCTCAGAAGACCCGAATAGCCTGGTCGTCGGTCTGGTGCGCGACAAAGCTGCGACTGAAAATAAGATCACAGCCAAGCTGGGCGACCGCCCCAATATCCATATCCTCCATGGAGACCTCAGCAATTACGCCAGCCTGAAGCAAGCTGCAGCCGATACGGCCGAGATCGTGGGCGAGCGCGGTGTTGACTACCTGGTTGCCAACGCAGCTCTGTTGCCCAGCCTGGGCGTCTATAGACCCATCGGCGCATTGTAGGTCTTTCTTTTTCTCTTCGACTCGTCTCTAGAGCAGTTGGTGGCTAACGGCAAGGGTCAACAAAGGAGCGACAAACCCGAGGAGATTGACTCGGTCTCGGCCCAGCTCTCGCAGACTAATATTGCTGGGAACATCCACCTCTTCCACCTCTTCCTCCCTCTAGTCCTGCAAGGCACGGTCAAGAAAATCATTACCATCTCGACGGGGCTAGCCGACCTTGACTTGACCAACAAGTATGAGATGGACGCGAGCGCTCTGTACGCGGCCTTCAAAGCAGCCCTGAACATCATCGTGGCCAAGTTCAACGCGCAGTACAAGAAAGACGGCGTACTCTTTTTGAGTATCAGCCCCGGGGTGGTGGATGTAGGCCACAACGCGAACGGTTCGTCTCCTTTCCTACCTTATCTTCGTTCACGATGGATGTTCAACTGATGCGTACCGATCCACAGCTACCCCTGAAGAAATGGAGAGCTTGATGGGATTCATGGGCAAGATTGTGGCCTACGCGCCTCATTTCAAAGGCCCAATCATGCCTGAGGAATCCGTCCGACATGTCCGCTCGACATGGGAAAAGGCAAGTATCGAAGGTGGGCACGGTGGGGCGTTTGTCTCGCATTTTGGAGACAAGCAATGGGTATAATCTCGGGGATTGCTACATTGTTCCATCAGATAGTGTCGCACTCGATGTATGGCTTGTTTTGCATGTCGAAAGTGTCATGATATGTTGGGTATATCAGTCAGGTTAAGCCCTATACCGAATGTTGGTCGACGTTTTGGCGTAGCCGCTGAGATGATATCTTTGGTAGTCGAGTGGTAATTGTTTGCAACAGATAGACTCTCCACAGCGGTGACAGAGTGCATCTTTGGACGATTCATCTCGCTCTTCTCATTCACTCTAACTTTATCTATCCCTTCCGTACATTGGATATATACAATGTAGTCTACTGCAATGACTCCTCTCACTCTTAGTGCCTATACTATGGCTAAAACCCCCGATCAAAGACAAGATGGTGAAAAATGGATAGGCGTGGGGATTGTCTGTCCATGCCTCAGACGACCAGGACAAATCACGTGTAGTTCAAACCTGAGATCTCTTTTCCTAACAACTCAGCCCTTCGTATCTGGACACTGAACATCGAATATGAAGCTCAACGCTATCGTCCTTCTTACGCTAAGCACCCTAACAATAGCCACGCCTCCCCATCAACTCGAAAAGCGCGGTCTGTGTAATAGCAACGTAGGTGATATGTGTATTGGTGCTTCCATAAAATTGAGGGAAATGTACTGTGATGACTTGATCTGCTTCTATGCTGGTGATGGCAAGGTTTACTTGACTAGTTTCGAGGTTGGATTCATGGATTCATATATCTGATATGCCGACGATGCCTAGTGTGGATACAAAAATCAATGTTTAGAAGTTGCGTGTTCCGTGATTCCTCTGTGTAGATAGATCTTGATCAAGGGGTGATTTGGGACAAAGGGATAGTTCAGTTGCGTCAGGGATGCTCAGTCATGTATGGGACAGGAATGGCGGAAAGAACATCGCAATTAGGGTTGGGGTTGGATCATCCAATCATGTTGACATACAATCAATCAAATTCAGTCGGGCGTTCAGCCCGCTGACATGCATCATCTCACCTCAGCCGGCATTATCCCACAGAGGCCACCATGAGATGGATAGGCTCATGTAGGAAAGGAATTGAGCTGAGCGGGTGGCGGCGTTGCAACCATCGTACGCGCCATCCTGTAGCAGGCGTGAAGTTCTTTCCCGAGTCGAAAAGTGTGATAGCGAGTCATAAACCCTCGATCGATGATATCGGAAACGGAATACCATCAAGATCGAGAGAAGTCCCGAGCATGGGTGATCCTCGTCCAAGTCTACATCGGAGATCAACAGACAACGAATCAAGCGGGTGAACACCGCGATGACAAGGATCGCACCAACAAGACCTGCAGCAACCCTAGTTCCCAATTCAGCCGACAAACGACAGATGTAGCCGCGCCAGCCCTCTGTGATACCTTCAACCTCCCGAGTCTTCTCAGCTTCCCCGCTCGACAGTTTTAAAACCCGTCGCTCTGGATAAGTCCAGATGGGAAGATTTGTCTCAGGCCCACCGTCCCCAATTTGCTCCCGACACTTCGTTCAGTCAATAAAAAGTGCAGCCCCCGGGTCATGTAGCGGCATGGTGGAGCCGCCCAATACAGCGTATGGTAATAATGGCTCGATGGTCCTTGGGATCAGCTGGGCGGAGACAGCCTTGGCTCTGGTGCTGGTGGCGCTGCGGGCGAAGACCGCCGCCGTTTGTCCCCCAGGGCATCCGCGGGCGGGGATCCTGGGTCTGCGATGGGATTTCATTTGGGTGATGATTGCTCTGGTGGGTCTGACTCTACAGAGTATGCAATATATACGTATATACTGACGTCCATGGTCATGCACCAAGGGGTTCGCCCTGTGCACTCAGAGCCTAATGACTGCGAGCGTCCACTACGACCTCATCAACCACAGCGAACCACCCGTGCACAGAGACCTCGTGAAATCTAAGTTGTGGTCGTGGATGGGTCAGATCACCTCTCTGCTGGCTATGGCAGTGGCACGCATCGCGGTTGTCGCACTGCTGCTGACGCTGCAGTCCGGGACGGCATGTCGCGGCAGGACAGCCCTCTACTTCATGGCCGCGTTCCAGTTGATCATCAGTTTGGTTCTGGTGGTCCTGATGTTGACACAATGCCAGCCGATGGCGAAGCTCTGGGACAATGATATCGACGGCGCCTGTCCTTTGATCGTTGTGTGCTCGCGATTTGGCTATTTTCACGGCGGTATTCTCTCTTCCTCTCCCTGTCTCTTTCGTCCAACACGATGCTGACTGACACCGGGGTGTGTGTTCAGCAGTCACGGTGCTTCTGGATTTGATCCTCGCCTTTTACCCGCTGTACATCATCGGACGTCTGCAGCAGATGAAGCGGTCGACCAAAGTTAGCCTCGGTCTGATCATGTGCGGAGGACTGATGTACGTCGGCGTTTCCTTTTTTACCGCTGACATTGTCGGTTGATAACACCTAAGGCCGACAGATCTGGGATTGCCGGACTCAACAAGACGGTTTCCATCACGCAAAACACCGAGCTTATCGGCACCGGTACCACCAGCAAGGTCAACGTGTGGGCCCTTACGGAGATGTGGTTTATCATCATCTTCGGGTCAATTCCCGTCCTTCGGGCGTGCTTCGTCCGTTTCACGCAGGATATCAAGAAGACAGCCGCACGGTCCAGCGGGTCGTCCTCCGACCCGTCCGACCCGTCCGACCCGGACGGGTCTTGGATTGAACTCCACAATCGGTCACAGAGCGTCTGGGTCACGCGGGGATCATCCCACGCCACCGAGGGATGTCCGGTGAGGCAGATCCTGGTGACGACCAACACGAGTGTGGTACGAGAGGGGAAGTAGCTGTCCTTCTGCTCTTAGTCCATGTATTACGGACGGATTGATCGCGGACGTGCTTGGTTACACGGGTGATGACGATGTGATATATATATGGATAGTCTGCTGTAAGATAGAACTCAACCTGACATGCGGTGAGCGAGGCAGAAGTGTTGTATATGCGTTAACCTAGTCCATGGTGCCCCATACACTGCCACGGGTTGGATGGCATCAGCGTCCAGTCATTAAACTAAACATAGCTAAGCCCCATCCCCTGAAGATCCAGCCAACAGATGAACTACCGTTAGATGTCTCAATTGGTATCCATCCAGAGACCAATCAGGCAAACTCCAATCTAGCTCGATCCCACAGCGGCGGTGCAAAAGGCAGCCTGGCGATCGGCATCATGGCCCGTAGGCGGAAGCATTTTGCTCGCAGATCGCATCAATCAGGTCCGCTAGAATGGGGATGCCTATCGTGGAGGGTCAATATTATGTGAGTTGATGCAGGGATTCCCTTGAACAGAAAACTGAAACGACTTGAGAAGAAGACAGCCGTCGTGGGTGCGAGAGATATATAGGCATGATGGGAAGTTCGCATCAACAAATCCAACAAGTCGAATAAGCGTTCATTAAGTGGTTGTGCACTAGCTATGTTTGGCTGACTAAGTGGGCCCGGCACAACTATTTATAGCCGTGGCGGAGTTCCAACCTGAGGCACCACCCACTCCGCTTCCCGGTTGCGTCTCGATTCAGCAACAACACTGGGGCTCATCGTTGGATTTCTGCCTCCACCTCATTGTCCTGCTTATAATAATTCAATGGCATCCTGCCAAGTCGAGTTCTTGGTTTTACATTTGACTTTGGTGTTGCCCAGTGGCCTCCGTATCGTGTAAATCCCTGCAGAAACCCACCATGCTGGACGAAAACCTCCCCAGTCTGTTGTCCCCTCAATGACCTCATTTTACATCTCAAACAGTCCAGAACGCTAACAATTATCTAGCCTTCTATGTCAAGCCTGGCAAGAAAGAATCCCATGCCTCGACGGTTTACTTCTGTCAACATGGCAACGAGCCAAACCCCGTCTACACCCTACGGTACCCCGACCCGGCCTCCCCCTCTTCTTCCAACCGATACGCCATAGCCTTGGTCGACCCATTCGTTCCCGATGTCGTCTACGGCGAGGTTCTCCTCGCGCCTGAATTCACTCAACCCAGCCTGTCCGCCGATAGCATCCGACAGAATGGCGGAGTGGCCCCGCCCCCAGAACTCATCATCCCCACCCGCTTTACCGTCCGCCTCTACAACCCAGACCAGCACATCACGGTGCAGTTCAAGCCGAAGTCGTGGAACAGCCCGGCGACATGGACGTTCGAGATGCCACAGCAGACCTTCCGGCAGCCGTCGAGCTCAACGCTTGATCAATCCCGCATCGACCCCGCCACGGCCGACACAACCCCGAAGCTGCGGTTTAGCTGGCGCCGGGATAGCAAGCTATCTAAGGACCTGACGTGTTTGCTGTCGGGGAAAACGGCCACAATCCCAGAGACGAAGACGAAGAGCAAGGAGCCGGACATCACTGTGTCGATCTTCCGTAGTCTGCGCGAACTGACCCTCTACGAGCCCAACCTGTACCGCGTCGAAATGGAGGACTTCAAGGGACTAGAGGTCGTACTCCTGCTCGGCGCCGTGACCATCCGGGACGTATTCTTCGAAACCATGAAGGACGCCTTCCACTTGTCCAGCCCTAAGCCCACCAATGCCGCGTCCGCAAACAAACCGCTCCCCAACCCCAACGGAAAACAACCACAACAACCACAGCCCGTGCCCGCAGTATCCGGCGGACTGAAAGGGAAAGCCCCGATGGGCACCACGACCTCCAACCAACCCCCACCACAAATCAGACAACCACAACCCAGTCGCGAAGAAGAACGACGGCGACGAAAAATGAAAGAAGAGCAAGAGCAAGCACGTCGCCGGCGCCAAGAAGAGGTTGACAAGGAGACGCAGCGACTGCAGCAGATATACGGACGGGAGGAACAGCAGGCACGGGCGCAGGCGCGCACACCAGGCCTACCGCCGCGGCCGGCCGCGCCACCCGTTCAAGCCAGCACCCGGCCGCCCCCACAATCCGCCGTTCCACCCCGCGGGGCGCCCGCCCAGCGGTTCTACCACCACCATCACCACTCACCGTCAGTGCCGCATATCGTGCCAGTATCGGGCAGGCCACAGGGCACGGCAGCGCGGCCACAGCCGACGGTACAGCCGAAAAAGAGCAGTTTCTTTGGATTCCGCCGCCCGCCTTCCGACGAGGGCAAATTGTCGAAGAAGCGGAGCTCGATGTTTTAAAAAAGCAAAACAAAATTGTCAATAGATAGGATGATACCCAGCTGTATATAACTTTCATGAAAGGAAAATGATTTCAATTACGTTGTACTTTTGGAAGGTAGTAGTTGGCCCAGGCTTGGTCGTGCCGTTCGTCGTGTCTTAGTGCTTATGGTGGTGTTCACTAATACAATCATGGCGTCGGTCAACCGCAGCATGTAGTCCGTCTATCTTGTAAATTTTAGTCACATAGGCAAAGGGCGTATCCTACAATACATTTCTACCGAAATCCCGCGATTACCGGTCTAGGGGTAAACAGTGACCAGGTCCTGAAGCACAGAGTGCTCATCAGCCAAACAGTACTCAGCATTAACAAGACAAGACATGAGAAAATACAAATGTCCAGTCCCAGTCAAATTGACCTGCCACTACCAGTGGAGCTCGGGTCCAGCTTTTGAAAAAACTCCACATGTCTAGTCTAGAATAACCCAAATGCAATACACACATTAGTGGGCACACGCTAGTCACCACGCAGTCCCAACATGCCACCCTAAGCAGGCAGCGTAAGGCCAGTAACATCCTGACAAGCCTTCACAACAACCTCCTGCAAATTCTCATCCGCCGTCAGCGGAAGAGGCTCCCCGATCTGCCTCTTAGGGTCAAAATACACCCCAGTAAGACTCTGATCGTAGTCTCCCTCTGCCAGCATAACATAGGTCTCGAGCCCATCTTCCATCTTACCAGTCGCGCTCTGGCCTCCCATCTTAGTAGCCACCCAGCCGGGATGCACAGCCGTGACAGAGGTGCCCTTAAACCTCCTCGCCACGGCATTCGCCAGCAGGATCACATGCAGCTTCGAATCGCAGTAAGCCGGAAAATCACGGAACTGCTCCTCCCCCCGCTGAAACCAGAAGATATCCTTCACGTCGGTATCAGCCTCGCGGTGAAGAACCGAAGCAATAAACACAAGCCGCTTCGGCTGTGTCAACAGACAAGCAAGGATATAAGGCGCAATGACGTTAACGAAAACCATAGCCGGGACACCGGTGTCAGGCGTCTTGCGGAAGGGCCCGGAGAGCATTCCCGCGTTGAGGATGACGGCGTCGAAGGCTCCTATCGCGTTGGCTTGCTCAGCGAGTTTGCGTGTCTCGGCCACGCTGGTTAAGTCGGCGATGAGCACGCCGGCTGCGCCGGGGCATTTGGCTTGGGCGGCGGCTGCGCGCTCTTGGTTTCGCGCGTGGAGGTAGACGGTGTGGTTTCGTTGGACTAGTTGGCGGGCGGCTTCGAGGCCGAAGCCGTCTGTGGAGCCTGTTATGAGGATGCGGGCCATGTTGTGATGTTGGATAATGGGTGGGTTTTATATTCAGCGAAGACGCAGGGATAGCCGGGTGGAACAATGGCCTTTAGGGATTCAAGAAGGGAGCAAGCACGGTGTTTAGTCGGAAGAATGTTGCTCTAATAAAGCTATTTAAGTCTGGCGTGATAGATCGGCGCCAGACGTAGGCCGATTTATAAGCTTATAGAACGTGGCGGAAGCCATCCGATGTACTGCGTATACTGTCGGTCCGACGCGCCAAAATTCAATAGATCTTTCTCCACCACAGAGATCCATGGATAGCGTGCCGGTTGGCGCACGGAGCACACACTGTTTCCGAGATATCCGGTAACGGGGTGCCAAGATTCCGAGGCCATTCGACGTTCCAACAAAGAAGTTGGCTCATATAGATATCTCATACTGTAGTCCCGAAGAATCCTCAAGGGGACATTCTTGGGATTCGGTAAGGGTGGGACGAATATTCACCGAGTTGACTATGTGTGCGATCAACCACGACACCAAAATGCCGAACAGCTTTTTGCGAGGACTTGACCTGACTGATACCCCAAACATACGCACGCCCTGCCAAGGTATTAGCGTGTTGACGGACGATTGAAAGACGTTGGTCAACTGAGACACTTTCGGTCAAGTTGTTTAGGGCTTCTTTCACCCCACTTGAACTACCTGCCTAGAATTCTTATCTCCGTTGACCCCGCGCTCTACAACTGCAATTTGACTTCAGATCATGGAGGAAATCCACCAGGATCCACTGTACTAGCTTTTACTCCGCCTCTTCTTGTCAGAAGAGATTCTAGATGTCAAATCCACCAGCGACTCTTCTACAACAAATGTGAATGAAGTAGTGAAGCAAGAACCCAACTTAAACCAATTCATCGGTTACAACGATAAGATCACCAACCCCACACTCGTTGGCCTTGACCAACAGGGCTTTATTTTCCGATTTAAATATCATGGAACAGACCTTTGCCTGAAGCTAGTATACCTATATCCATACCAACCCCATAGACAACCCTGATGTCAGGAAGGAGAATTATAGAGAGGGGTGGATTGTGGATCTGGGATCTACTGTTACCTTTCCTTTCTTTGCTTATTATGCGAACCCGCGAGAGTTCCACTTGTTTTGGATAGGTCGGGGTTACGTGGACGGGACAATTAGATTTGGCGTTATTTCAATCTAACCAAAAAGCTGTTTCCTGAGTTGACAGCCTCATCCAGCGGGACTGACAATCATAAAGACAATCCATCAACCCACGGATTCCTTTCCTCCAGCTATGCTTCAGTGTCCGGGATAGCATAGTCTAATGTGAATCACAATCCATATAGTATACCCATTGGATAGTGATCTTCGAAGCTGTCTTCATCCTTGTCACACTGGCCAGTCTTAAGGTCCACGAGTTCGGCCATTTCTTGCTTTTCTTCTGGGTTCAAAAGCTCTATACGGTCGTCAAGAGAGGTAAAAAATAACCCAGTTTTCATGGAGTCTTCTATACGTGGAGACAGGCGCTGTGACTCATCAAGTATTTGTTATTTTATTAACTCGCTTTCACGATCACTTAGAACCTTCAAAAAAAGACAAAGTCTAGGAAGATAATGAGCCAGGAAGAGGTCAAGATCACCCTCCCAGTCCTTCGGCTGCTGCAATAAGAGCCACTAAGGAGTAACCCATCTCATCTCAGCAGGGGCTGCGTATGTAAATTCCCAGTCAATAACGCCCGAGACACGAAAAGGATCGAGTTCTATTAGGACATTTGAAGGTCGGAAGTCGTCACAATATAGCCGAAACGGCCCTTGAGGATGCTCCGTGGAGAGTTTCCTTGTGATATCTAAGAATAAACAACGAGCGGTGAATTTCTTTCGACAGTCCTCCTCGTTGCTAACAGCGTCTCGTTGCTGTAATCGAAGATGGGAAAGATGCTGCATAGCAAGCGCTTCAAAGTATTCCGTGGATGACTTGAAGGTGTGCGAGGGGAAAGCTTCTTCGGGTAGGTTTGCGGACACCATCAACTCGTTCATATTCAAGGTGAGAGGTCGCCTTATGATAAAGAAGTCCCCGTCATCGTCCTTGAGGACACGATGGAATCAAATTCGTATCTAGACAGCTCAACAATAACCGCAGCCATTTCACGATAAGCCCGCTTCAAGCTCTGATCACTTATTTGCGGGTTTAGTACTGGCCTTCCTCCTGCAGAAGGATCCTTCAGAAGTAGTGATAATGGCACCCCTTCAAGAAATGACATAATGATGTAAGGACAAGCCCAGCAGATACCGTGGCCAAATACTTCCGAACAAGTATCGAAGTATTCCTGCGTATGTATCTCATTGTCGTGACCTTAGTTTAGACTTTCTCTCTGCGGAGAATAGCCCTTCCAAGGGCAGCGAAACGGATAATAATATCTGGTCCTTCATCATATCTCACCCGGTAACATATGTTAAAAGCACCACTCCCCCACAGACACGCTGGTACAGTTTTGCCAGGCCGGTGCTGCTTCGCAAGCTGCATGGACAGGATCTCTGGGTTCCGGCTTGACCATAGCTTCAACCAACCTAGACCCCTTTTGTGTTTCAGCCACAAATGACCTGTCGCTACCATGAACCAACTTTATTTGCTCCGTTTATATCGATGAGTGTAAGCTTAAAATAGACTGGAGTCAAGTGAGAAACAATGAAACCTCGAGAGCCAATTTCTTGGATTAGGAAATGTTATCCCATCATGGAATAGTTGTGGTTTCTAAGCACGAGGAAGTGAATATATATCCATGCAATCACTTCCCACTAGTCAATATTTGGTGGGCTACTCCAGATTATATATTTCCACCCCACCTCATCAAGGAAGTCCAGCTCCTGCGTTAATTATACTTGTATAAGGTCAAGACAATTATCTAACACTATATCAAATCCTTCGTCAATTGTGTTCATTTAGGACAGTATTCGCATGCAAAAGCTCCCTGGTGTATTTCTCCACAGTCACTTTGACAAGCTCTAGCATATTATCAAAGTGGCCACAAAAGCTCCTCTTCCCCCCTTCTTCTTCTACCTTTTTCGAGTATTTTTTTATAGCCTAAAATTACTGCATTAGGAGACATTGATATTCATGAGGGGAAATATTAACCCAGTTCCAAGATGACTAAGGACCCTGTACTGCACTCCAAGTTATTATAACTCTTCCATATATAACATATCCATGCACGGTATCTGAAATCAAACAGCCCGCAATCATGGAAATAAAATAGGCAGCATGACCGAGCCCATTTCATCAACCTTCTTGATCTCCATTGTTCACACAAAAATGTAATGGAGGATCACAACAGCCTCCCCTCCACCCCCCCAGCCGTAATCTTCACAGGGAGGATATTACCCTCCTCATCGAACTCCATCCGGTCTATGCAAGTCACGCGATGGTCGCGCTCGGTGTCGCCCACCGGCCGCCGGTGATACACAATGTAGTACGTTTCACCACCGTCGGGGGTGAAGACGCTGTTATGGCCGGTGCTGTCGCCGACGACGCCGTCACCTTGGAGGATCTTCCGTGGGGTGGTGCTGAAGGGGCCTGTGGGAGATGGTCCGGTGACGTAGCTGACGCCGTAGGAGGAATCGCCCCATCTGATTGTTTATTTAGTGAGTGTGATATACTAAGGAAGGGAGATGGGGAAGAGAGACTAACCCGCCTACGGAATACATAAAGTAGTATATTCCCTTACGTTTCAACACCCAGGGACCTTCGACGTAGCCCTTTGGTGTGATTTCTTTATAGTCACCCGCCAAGGAAACCATATCCGACGCGAGCGGCACGACTACGGCGTGGCTCCAGCCGCCGAAATACAACCAGACAGAGGCATCATCGTCGATAAAGACCTGCGCGTCGATGGGCTGCGCACCGTGGATAGTCTTCGGGACGAGGGGTTTGCCGATTGCGTCTTCGAAGGGCCCATCAGGGCGGCCGGTGACGGAGCGCGCGACGCCTATGCCAGCACCATCGCCGGCGGAGAAGTACATGTAGTAGGTGCTATGGGCGGCGACGACGGAGGGGGCCCAGGCGGCGCGGTTGGTGGACCAGGGGATGCGGGTGATGTTGAGGACGTGGGGGTGGCGGGTCCAAGTGAGGAGGTCGGGCGAGGAGAAGGCGTCGAGGGTGGTTTGGGCTTCGTAGACGGTGGATGTCGTGGGGTAGATCCAGTAGGTGGTGTCGAAGATGCGGGCTTCGGGGTCGGCGTACCAGCCGGGGAAGACGGGGTTGCCGGATTTGGGGTTGACTTTGACGTTGGTAGTGGGATTCATGTTACGGTTGTTGATGGTGCCAGGGCTAAAGTTGAGGTAGGGTTGGGAAAGGAGGATGGGGGAGGAGTAGACGGGGGAGAGGATGGAGAAGATGGCGATAAACGCGCGTATATACATGCTTGCTTTCCGAGTTCGTTCGACCTTGGTTCTCGACACAGTGAGAGAAGAAATGTCATTGTGGTTGAGGCTATTGCCGCGGAGCAAAAGAGGGGAAGGGAGCAGGGATTACGGTCTGCACGGACAGGGATGTTTGGAATGTCGCATATCTTCAGGCCTCGGATGGAATGCGAGATGGAATGCGAGATGGGATGCGATATAGGGCAAGATGTCTCAGCCCTAAACAACGACCGACATGGATGACCACATCGAGCCAAACAAACCCCATCATCAAGCAAATAGTATGACATAAAAAGAGCCAAACAAATCGCAGGATCAAACAGATATGATATAAAAAGAACCAAACAGACCCCAAACGACCCACTCACGGCTGGAACACGAGCCGATCGCCCTAATTCTCCCATTCCCCAAATATCATTCGTATTCCGCCTTCCAATCCCGGCTCGAACCCCAGGGAATCCCAGCCTTAACAGGGCCATTAACAACTACTTACATAAGCGTAAACAGAGCATCTTGGCGATCGCCGGACCCTGCAGACTCGGAGATGAAAATAGAAGCAGCCGCACTAGTGCTGACTAGCCCTGTCGGATAATCGATCGTCTCTCCACCACCGCTACTCTACGTCGTGAGATTGGCGATACGAGTACCCCAGAGCTCTCGTATACGCTTCAGCTGGAGCAACTATCCGTCTGCGAGGGCTGGATCACGGCGACGAGCAGCCGTCGCGGTCTGCAGTCAGCGACAAGAACGCAGGACATCGCATCGCAGATGAGGTTCCGATTCGTGGGCGAGGAAGATAGGCCTATGTATAGCGACAGCTTCCACTGGACGGAGAGGTGAATATGCGACTGGTAAAGATAGATACTATCTCGGATCCTGTCGTCTCCGTAAACGGTAGTCATAGCGAAGGGCCGGTAGTGGGGCGAGTAATAATAGCGAACACGATGAGTCCAGCGTGTAGTAGCTAGTCTCCGACGACGAATCGAGAAGCATCACGATGGACAGATCACCATCGTATTGCACGGGGCCGCTGGGTTGGGAACTTCATGTGTGTATAGAGACGTGGGTAGATAAAGGCCGCTTGTCTTGGGGCTTTTCGAGCAGTGTCAGTCTATCCATCGTTCCTTTCACCACCATCATCATCATCATCTGCCAGTATTCGCCAGTGCTGGACACAATCCTTTGTTAGACGAACACTCTCCTTCTACTGCTCCTACAACAATCTCTACTCTACTTATTCGATCCAACTACTACACAATACAAACTCACCATGGTCGGCGTCCCCCACAGCACAGGCTGCGCTTTATGCCGAGAACGCCGCATCAAGGTACCACTCCCCTTCAAACCGACTCGACAACCTTAAGAAAGACAAATACTCACTTAACAGTGCGACCAAGCAATCCCCGACTGCACCCAATGCCGACGCTACGGCCGGCCCTGCCCAGGGTACCGCAAAACCTACCGCTTCCAAGACGAGCGCCCCGGCCTCGAACGCAAGCACCGGTCATCATCGACGACGACCTCCTCCCCACGCGACCCCAGCACCGCATCTCCCCCAACCATCAACACAACACCTCCCATGCAGCGGAATCCCGCCGAGCTAGCCAACGACACCGACGATGACAGCAACAACCAACGGCTCCTCTTCGTGGAGTTCCTAGCCACTGCATTCCCGACAGGATGGGCGCACGTCGGAACCCGACTAATGGCCAACGAAGGCGAAGACGCATCTCGACTGCAAGCGCAGACAGCGCGGCTATGCGGGGGACACGGGTTCCAAGCTACAGCGACGGCGTGTCTGACGGGGATATACGTGGCGCGGGCGCGGGGCAGCGCGGGGATGGAGGGGACGAGCCGGCGACTTTATGCGCGGGCCTTGCGCGAGGTTGAGCGCGGGCTGGACTGCGCGGAGACGGCCATGTCGGGGGTGATGGTCGGGGCGGTGATGATGTTGGCTGTTTATGAGATGTATGCGCGGACGAGCGTGGATGCGTTTGTCGTGCATGTTGAGGGGGTGGAGAGGGTTATGTGTGAGCGGGGTGCGCGGGCGCATGAGCGGGGCCTGGCGCGGAGCTGTTACCTTGCTTTTCGGGGGTTGTTGGTTGCGACGGCTATTTTTGAGGGGAGGGGGTGTTTTCTTGAGGGGGAGGAGTGGGTGCGGTTGGCGAGGAGGGTGGGCGAGGAGGATAGTCGCCGGTGTGGGGGTGGTTGGGGGAGGTTTGTGATGATGTATGAGGAGGTGTTTGCGCAGGTGGTGCGCGTGCCGGGGTACTTGGAGGAGGCGAGGCGGGTGAGGTCGGAGAGTGCGGAGCGGGATTTGGTACGGCGGATGCGCGAGACAAGGGCCCAGTTGAGGGAGTTGGTAGCGGCCATGGATGGGTGGGCGGGTTCGTCGGGGAGGGACTCGGCGCCGTCGCTGCTGGTGTGGGGAGCGGGGAGTGCGGTCGCCCTGCTGGATGCCCTTCTGGGTCGGCTGCGCGTGCAGGCTGGTCCGCTGCGCTTTCGGGTGGTGACGGAGTTGGGGAGAGGGGGGGAGTCGCTGACCTGGCTGGACCGGGTTGCTTCGTCTATGGGGATGCTGGGGACGGAGATTGTCTTTTGATCATCTGGTATGATTGCATATAGATGGTTGGTTTAGATGGAGTTATTGGTTTGATCAATGCATTATGTTCACACAATGATACTAGAGAGAGTATATTTCTAATGTAAGAGAGAGTATTGCTCTACCATGTCCAACAGCATCATTGTGAGTACTATATACATATTAGTGATCAGCAAAAGTACGTATTCGAAAGCGATTATGATTAGTCTGGCCTTGGCTCAAACCACGCGAGTTAGGGTTCCAGTGCCACCTGACCTATATCTGAACTGGTAGTAATCTACATCCAACCGCATCCATCAAGCTCGAGCTGAACACACCAGAGAATAGGTACTCTCACCAGTAGTTCACACCAATGGAATAGATGGCACAGTCGGCCGACAATGCAGGCCATCCCTACCACACCCGAGTCTCCTGGGAAACTGATCGACCGTGCATTACTTGGCGACCAACAGATCGTCCTGGAAGAAGGAATCCCTAATTATCTATGGAGCGCAGGGATAGATCAGCAGGAGCTACTGCGAGACGGGATCCTAGTGTGCACATCGTCGTCCTTTTCAACGAGGACAGGATTGGACGGAAGAATACATAAGTTGGACACTATAGATAAACCTGCATGAAGCTAGAATAGTGCGATGAACTGGCACTGTCTCGGTTAGATCACAGGAGCAGTACTTGTGTCAGCTGGTTTGTGTCTCCTTTTCGACTTCTGCCCTAGCTCTTTTACTATACTAAGCTGACAATAGGGGAATATAGGGGGCTTATTCGTTGACTACGTGGTAGGATACTATGAGACGAGTTCTAACGGACATCCGAAATTACGTTGATGATATGACCCATGCAAGATGCCCCCCACGTTTCGTTTCCCCGAACAATAACACCCAAAGTGCATGGAAATAAAGTAGAATAAAATTGGGCGGGACGTGCTGTCTTTGGTGGGGTCGCTCGACATACGCGATTGTGGGTCTGGTCGCCACGATTCTCCAGGAGACAAACCAGCACGACACGGATAGGCAACAGGGGATCTGTCGGGTGGGCAGGGGTTTTGAGCGAGCTGGTGTGGAGCTAATGGAGGGTTGGAAAATAGAAGATCTTAGAATATGGATGGTACAGCCAGTGGTGGTCGTGACGTTGGTAGCTCCAGATAGTGCATCCTATACTACACCAGGACGACCTGCGCCCGAAACAGGGTTCGCTAAACGGCGAAGACGGGAGGATAGACTGGTGATCTTTCATAGTTAACAGATGGCAATGTAGACACTAGACAGGGTGGGTATTAGTGCTGCTGATCGACTGGAGACCCAGGAGGTCGGAGACCCTGAGCATGTGAATTACCAACATCTCCACCAGGGCGCGACGGTATCCCCGACGTCATCTATGCTCAGTTCTACTACGACCCAGCCAGACCAACCCGCCAGAAGTACAGGCCCTATCCCCTCACCGGTTAGTCACCCCTATTCCTGTCTCGTGTGCCGCAGGATCCTGACTAGCCCCAAAAATAAAACAAACTTAACTTAGTAGCTAACCTAGCCCGACACCATGATTATTGCGCGATTCCTGTAGCACCCTCCCATTCCTCCGATATAGTAGCAAGAATACGGTCGCAATACATAATAACGCAAATACCATGCTCCGTCCTCAATGCATCGGCAGAGAAGAACAACCATCTACCGAGAGAAGTGGGGGTGGACCCCATTGGGGGGATTAACAACCGGACCTGCGAGACTGGGTCTACGTTCTCCCCCAGAGTGGGGCGGGGAAGTGGAGACCGGAAGTGGAGTCCGGGGGAGCGGAGTGTTTTAGTCGCTTTGGCGCGGAGATGGAGGGGTGGGATTCCGCTGTGCTGTACTACTGCTCACCACTGAGTATGTAGACTAGTATTTCGTATGTAGTCTAGAATTAGTATGTTATCTAGTGTCAGGATTTAGCATCTAGAATCTATGAAGCTACTTCCTTTCGGAGATTCGTTTCGTGCTATGGCTGCTGATCTGTCTGTATTTATTTTCGTACCTAAGGTAGGGGTGGTATGATAACATGTGTTTATCTCAATCTAATCACAGCTAGTCACTACCTCTCCACCTCGCCTTCTCTCATGTACTCCCAGGAGGATCCACCCTGAGGCAATAGCTCTGAGTTTTATGATGCACCACAGCTGGGTACTCCACTCGGACACACACTCAGTAGTTGGTAGGTTTGGTACTGAGTACTACCGACAGTGTTGGTTCTGGGGGAGCGTTGGGATCCCGACGATAATAATGATAGTCTAAGGAGATTTCCATTCTGGGAGAGTGCAAGAAGATCAATACGGACGACAGGAGTTGGATGCTGTATAAAAAGCTGAATTTTGTCCAGCCATGCAACACGCTCTCTCGTTTCAATCTTCGATTCCCACTTCTTCTTCCATACTATACTGTTTATAATACCCTTTACTACCCTTAATACTCCCTCTCTTCCCCCTACCTACCCAACATCTACCCACCCACCTACAACCAGTAGGTCCAACCCCCAAAATGGCCGACACAACAGAAAAATACGACCTCGCCAACACAACCACAAACGGCTCCTCCCCACTCCAACAAGCACAAACCAAACCGGCCTCCGCGCCCTACGAAAACGGCCACTTCGGCCCCCTCGCGCACGTCAACACAGCCGAGTACCGCCTCCCCGCCTTCGGAGGCGAGTTCCAGCCGGGCCTGTACCGGTCGCCGAAGAACCGCAAGATCGGCAACCCCGCGCCGCTGGGTCTCTGCGCTTTCGCGCTGACGACATTCCTCCTGGGCTGTATACAGATGCAGGTGCGCGGCATTACCCAGCCGAATATCATTGTTGGGTCGGCGTTTGGGTATGGTGGGTTGGTGCAGTTGTTGGCTGGGATGTGGTATGTTCTCTTCTACCCTGTGTATAAAGAGAGACAAGAAGATGTTGGAGGCTAACACACAATAGGGAAATGGCGGCTGGAAACACCTTCGGCGCAACGGTCCTCTCCTCCTACGGTGGATTCTGGATCTCGGTCGGCATCACCTTCACCCCCGGTGGCTTTGAGGTCATGTCATCGTTAGAGAAAGTCGACGGCGGCCAGACAAACATGTTCTACGACAGTTTCGGCCTGACCATTATGGTACCCTCCCTCCCCTCCATCTCTCAGGTTTCCATCTCCTACATCCCACAACGACGCTAACAACAATGTTTCCAGGGCTGGTTCATCTTCACAACCATCATGCTCTGCTGCACCTTCAAATCAACCGTCGCGTTCTTCACGCTCTTCCTCGTCGTCGACATCGCCCTCCTACTGCTGGGTCTCGCCTACCTGCTGCGCACGTCGACGGGCATGCCGAACCCGAACCTGTCCCAAGCGGGCGGCTTCTTCGCGATCCTGGGTGCGTTCCTCGCGTGGTACAACGCCTTTGCGGGTATCGCAGACGACAGCAACAGCTTCATCCTGCCGCCTGTGGTGCACTTCCCGTGGTCGGAGAAGGGCCGTGAGGCGCGCTTGGAGAAGCAGAAGAGCGCTGTTAGCTCGGGGGCTGTATGATCAATACATAACACAACATAACGTAACATAGTAGACCGCTGGGGGAGGGGTACCTTTATTTAGGTAGTGATGCGATCCCCTACTTAATGACTGGGTTATAGAGGTGGTGGAGTGGGTGTTTGTTTGTTTGATGTACTTTACTGCGTTTCCTTTGTATATTTGTTTTGTTCCGTAATAGAATTACAGGGTCCCGGCGAGGGGAGAAGACCCCGGGGGCACCGTTGGATTTGAACGAGAATATACATCTACCTTCGATATATATGTTCATCTTCATCGACGTCGTAAACAGAGACACGGGTGAGCTTCGCTCACCCACCAAAATCATCCCCTAGTGCTTGCTATCCAGTAGCTCCATGATCCGATCCAGCTTGTCCAGCTGGTCCAACCGGCGACTGATGTTCCCCAGCTGTCGCTCGATGTTGTCCACCCGCGTTCGGAGATCCCCCTCCTGCTGACACTGGTCCGCCACCGTCCGCAGGAAGCCATCGATATTCTCGCTGAGCAGGTACGGCCGACGCGCGTCGCTGGACATCCGGCGTCGCGTCGCCTGCGGGGACCGCCCCGCCCGTTGCTCGTCCGTGGCTACCCCGGCCGTCTTGGGCCCGGCTTTCGGGCCCGCCGCGTCCCCGCCCATCCCCGACGTCGAATATGACCGTTTCGTCCCCTGGCTAGTCGGGGTGACACTGGGCCCGACAGCGGACTGGTCCGCCCCGGGCTGGGCGACGTTTTGAAGAGCACGCTCGTGCGCCTGCAGGTCGTCGAGAAACGCCGTCCACTCGTCCAGGGCGTCGCGCATACCAGGGAGACCCGGGTACTGCGCGGGGGGGAGACGTTCGCGCAACCAAACGCGGTGTTCCTCCGTGGAGGTCAGGACCTTCTTCTGGCCCGTTTGCCAGTTGAATTCGTCGCGCCCGGTCGCGGCGCGGAAATCCTGTGCCACGGTGATCCAGAAGCTCTTGTTGCCGCGAGAGCTGGTGCAGAAGCCTTTATTTTGCAGGCAGATCTCGATCAGCTGCGTATATTCGTCGGGATTCATGCGTTTGGCGCGCTTGCGTTTCGGCGTGGCTTCTGACTCCGCTCCCGCTGCGGCGGCGGCGGCCGTTACCGGCTCGGTGGGAGCCGCGGAGGAGGGGGGAGCGGCGTGGGAGAGCTGATTGTGTGGTGTGTGGTTGGCGGCGACGGCGGTGGCATTGTTGTTGTTGTTGTTGTTGTTGGTGGTGGTAGTGGAGGTGGTGGTCGCGGTGGTTGTGGCGGTGTTGGGGACCGGACTGGGTGTCGGTAAGCCCTGCTGGGGTTGGGAGTAGGGCGAGGATTTGGTGCGGGGCGTGGCGGTGGCATCGTGCAGGGACCAGGTGAATTGGCGATAGGGCGAGGAGGTGTTGGCATTGGGATTATGATGGTGATGGTGGTGGTGGTGGTGGGCGTGGTTCGGATTGGGATTCGTGGGCAGCGACGCGGTAGGTGCCCGCCGCGTCGCCGACGGCGCGTGCATGATCGGGGAGGCCTGGTTGAGAGACAGCGGGGTGGGCTGCTGGGATGGTGGTACCGGCAAGTCCGGCGTGGCCTGAGGAAGAGCGTAATAATCATCCATGATGAATAGCACGGCGGGATGAGAGATAAGGGAGTAACCCGAATGGAGACGGCGGAGAGAAAGGAGAATGAAAGAGAAGAGACAGATTGATCGAGATGATTGTTATTCCCAATCTGATCGGGCGATTTCTTGGGGCGTCTGGCGAGTCTAACCGGATGGGGTTAGCGGGCCCGCTGTCGATTGGTCGATCGGACGCGAAGATGGGATCCACTAGCCCGATAGGGTTAGATCAAGCTGACTAAGAGTGAGATTTATGTCCACTATGTCCACTTATGATCTCCATTCTCCTCTCTCAGTATCACGTATGCTATTGCTTGTCTGATTCCGTGGAATGTCTATATGTTGTTACAATAAACGGGAAATATAGACATACTTATACATATAGTGGGGCATCGCGTGCTGCCTCGACAGCTCCGTCCCCCTTGCGGCGATGGCATGTATCACTAACAGACTCTCAGGCATGGACCGACAATGGATGCCAATCCTCCCACGACTGACCAAATGATCCGGTTGTTCAAGTTGCTGTCGTGGGGATCAGTCTCGGTCTAGCTTGCATCCCTGCTCATGATCTCAAAATAACTCAGGTCTACCAATCACGATATGGCCGTGTTTCAGGCCCATCGCGCGAGTCACCGGAATAACCCGGCTGATGTAAGCGTTATGTTCGGCATAATCCCGAATAGTGCGATTTCCCCTCACCAACAAGTGGAGAATCAACGCTCAACGAGAACCATGCAGTCCGAGAAACGAAGAACCCCGGGCGGAAATCGTCGACGCAAGGTAGCGTTGGCCTGCGAGCCGTGTCGGGTACGGAAGTCTCGCTGTGGTGGTGAAAAGCCGGTGTGTGCTGCCTGTGTGCACCGGGCACTCCCGATAGACCATTGTGTCTACAAGACGCAAAATGCACGATCCGCAAGCAGTGACGAGTGAGGACATTTCGAATCTCTGTTCGAGCAATGGTTGATTGAATGTTCTAGATATGTGCGCAGCTTGCATCAGCGGATACGCGAGTTGGAGGCGAATGCTCGGCGTCAGGATTCACTGGTACCGGAGCAGTTGGGTGCTGCGGCCACAAACTATATACATCATCCACCCCATCCGCATGCCTTGGAGGAGCGTAATACCCTCGCACTCAATACCCCTGAGACGCATCGTATAGGGGATTGCTGTCTAACGTCATCGAGGGCGGAGGACACCCTCGATTTGGGTCAACCACGCCGCCAGCCCGATTCATCCCACAGCCCACTTGAGTCGCCTAGTGGGATCAGCGGGATGGGTGCTTTCACCACGGTCCATAATACCCGCGATCTCTCCAGCCAGAATGCGGAGTACTTCGGAAGCTCGTCCACTGCATCACTGATGTGTCTTCTAACTCGGGACCCCAAGCAGCACCAGGGTCGGCGTGCGTGGGCATCGCAGCGAATCCCTCCACCAGACACCAGCGGGGATTGTCGAGTCACGGGCGCTGACACATCTCCTATCCTCCCAGTAGAAGACTTCGTCCTCCCTCCTCGCGAGCTGGCGGATCACCTGCTTCATTGTTTCTGGGAAAGGGTATACTGTCTCTACCCCTTCTTCGACCGCCGTAGCTTCCAGCAAGCCTATGAGAATCTATGGATTCCCAAAAACCATCTCAAGCATCAACTCACGCATCTAAATGTTGGTCTCGGAGACCAGTGGCACTCGGGGTCTAATTCGATTGTCTTCTCCTGCGCACTAAACACAATCTTCGCCCTGGGGTGCCATTTCTCGGATATCCCATTGCAGGGACGCGAGGCCGTCACTCACGACTTCTCTCTGCGAGCAAAGCGTCATATTGGACTCTACCTCGTGGATACCCATTCGATCGGTGTGGTCCAGACACTACTCATCGTAGCTCTGCTTCTCCAAAGCGCCCCACATCCCCATCGGTGCTGGAACTCCATAGGGATAGCGTGCCGCCTGGCGCTCGGTCTAGGATTGCATGAAGAGCATCTAGAGAGCTCCAAGGATCCCCTCCAACAAGAGATTCACCGGCGAACTTGGCATGGCTGCGTTATGATGGACATGTAAGGACCCGGTTTCGTCAAGTGCCGTTCCACCAGTTCCCATCATGCTGACTGCCCCAGGACCGTCAGCATGACCTACGGCCGGCCGAGCATGACCGGTCACCTTGCCAATGTACCACTACCTGGGATGTTTGACCTCGATCTGCGCCAGGAACCGACCGGCCCGTCGTTGATTGCGTTTTATATTTGGACAATCAAGCTCTACGCAATCCTGGAGCGGATTCTCTCCGACGTCTACAAAACGTGGCGGGGGCGGAATAATGACTGTCTCACCAAGACAGGACCCGGCAGTCTGGATGTAATTATCCAGCTTGAGGATCAGCTCCTGCAATATGAGCGCAGCATTCCGTCATTTCTGAGCTGGACTTGTCCGGGGGAAGCCTCCCACGAACCCATTCTCTGCCGGCAGCGCAATGTGCTTCATTCCCGGTAGGCTGTCACATTCCGCTCGACAATAATATTATATCTATAAACCCCATTAACAATCGCCAGATTCATCTACCTCCGGCTTCTCCTCTACCGACCCATATTCACGCACCTCTGTTTCGACACCCCAAATGACGAGCTTGGCTCCAACTCCCTTCAATCATTCATCTTCTCCAAGTGCGCAACAGGCTGTATCCAGGCTGCCGTCGATTTAATCTCCCTTGTCCACGAGACCTACAGGACAGAATTAACAGATACTTGGTGGTACAATGGTTTCTGTCAGTATCTACGTGTTCCCTTTCCCCATAAATTACCCAATACCCACCAGCCAGCCAGCCAGAAACTTCTAACTCCAACCCAGACATATCCACCGCCGCCATCGTCCTCACAATGTCCCACCTGTGTCGCACCGCCCACGACGCCAAGAACCACACCAAAGACCTTGCATGGCGAAAAGCAGAGCAAGTCCTGGAGTACATGGCCTCGTTCAGCATGTCTGGCCGAAACACCCTCGGCATCCTCCGGTCTATCCGGAATCAAGTCCTCGCGAATAGAGACGGGGGGCAGCAGCAGCAGCAGCAGCAGCAACCTGTGTCGCGATCGAGCCGCGATGCTTCTCCTGAAGCTGGCTTAGGCGTGGGCCACGACAGTGCTGGTGGTGATATGGGCGGAGATGTGCCGGAGCCGGCGCAGTTCGGGCTCTGGGACGGGGGACTGCCGTCAGATGAGTTGGGGTTCTTGGGGCCGTTTGATCTGGGGGATTTCCAGGGGTGGTTTCCGCAGATGGCGTTGTAGGTATATTATACCCAGGATATTAGGTATCCTTGTGTGGGAAGGATGTTCGGCTCTTTTGATTTTAAATTATATTTTTCTTTTGTCGAGTTCTGACTCTTCGTAGATTGCCATCACCGAGATCTTGTGAGCTTTTTGGTCAATTTCAGATACTCTGCCCCGGGCCGGAGCCTGTCTTTGTTCACTTGTGGCTCGATGCCTGGTTATCGTTCATCAAGGTTATATTCATTTAGGATTGAAGGGATAGTAGCTAGGAAACATATAAGCTAGGAGAGTTATCCAAGCGCTACTTGTTATTCTCCCTTCATTGCACCCTTATCATCACGCTTCACAGGCGGTCGATCCCACCCCACCACATCCGTCCCATGAATCCAGTCCATGATACCCAGCGGACTATAATTAACCCTAAATTTCTCATGATGCAGATCATGGATCGAAGCCGGAGGCAGCTTGAGAAAATCATACCCGCTATGATCAGCAGCCGCCTGCCAGAGTTCGAAAAGCGTAAAGCCCGCCAATGACAAAAAATGTGTCCCCTTCAGCGTCAGCGGCAGGGTGACGGGGAGCACATTTGCTAGAATGTGCTCCACCGGATGGGCATACTGCGCCGCAAAGCTGATTGGCGCCGTGTACCGGTGGTGCAGTTTGTGGATGTGGGCGTAGATGCTGGGGTGATGCAGGGTGCGGTGCACGTAGTAGAAGGAGATTTCACGAGCGATCAAACCGAAGATGAAGTCGCTGATGAGCGTCGATACGGACGGAAGGGTAGGGCTCATGTCTAGGAGGCTGTGCTCGGGTCCGATCAGGAACTGCACGGTTGTTGCGTGGATGACGACGCTCATGAGCTGGTTGAGTAGGGATATCTTGATGCAGTGCCGGATTTGAGTCTTCGTTGGCTGGCGCTGGGCTCCTTGGAGCTTGTGTTTGCGCGAAAAGTGAGGACATAGACTGTCGATGAGAAGGTATATAGTTGCTGGGAAAATGAAACCGATGAGTTGAGTAACAATGGTACCGATGATCTCAATATGGCCCGGCTTGTAGTGGGCGCAAATCGAGGCCCATGTTTGCTCGATCTTGCCAATTGTTGACATTTTCTCTGCACACTGGAGCTGCAAAGGGATCTGAAGATGGTTTTGGTCGGAGTGAGGACGACTGCCACTTGTTCAATCATAACATATGGGAGGGCGCTTGGCCATATTCCGGCCTAATATACTGTATTCCCTTGGCCACTTCGGAATGGACCCGGCATGTCTCTGCCACTTCGGAATAGACCCCACGTATCAAATCCGGCTCGCACGATTCATCACGAGGATTTCTCGTGTTCTCATTCCTTCAGACTGATATGAATTCCAATTTGATTGCTCCACGGCGCAGAGAAATGTGGGAAGGCCACCGGTCCCGATCCGACGGATTTCCCACAGTAGCGGGATGATCCCGAACGGACCGAGGCAGACTTGGATAGGTATAATACTCTCCCAGACATCTCTATAAGATATCCGTATGCAGAGCCTGTCTTCGTTTGCATACATCCACCCCCAAGTCTCACAATGGCCGAGAAATCGATACCAATCCCGGCTTCCTATAGCCAGATTGCCTGCATAGGGACGGGTCTGAGTGCGATTGCCCTGGGGGCAACGCTCAAGCGATGGTATCAATTGGACGACATCACGTTCTTTGAGCGCCATACGGACTGTGGAGGTACCTGGCACATTAGCACTTACCCTGGTAAGGTTCAGCCTACTAACCACCTGCTTGAAATGGCTTTCACGTAGCTGACTGCCTTAGGATGCGCCTGTGACGTGCCGAGTGCCCTCTACAGCTTCTCATTTGCGCTGAGTCCGAGCTGGACTAAGTTGATGCCCTCATATAAAGAGATCAAAGCATATCACGACTCGGTGATGGCAGAGTACGAGCTGCGAGATAAGATGATCTTCTGTACCGAAGTCGAGGAATGTATTTGGCGAGAGGAAGTCTCACGCTGGCTGATGATCAACCGTAATGTGGTCACTGGTGAGGTGAGCTATCACGAATGTCAGGTCTTGTTCGCTGCCACGGGACAGCTGGTAGAGCCCAATCCTTGTGATATCCCTGGCGCTGCATCCTTCCAAGGTGATATCTTCCATTCTGCACGATGGAACCATGATGTCAGTTTAGAGGGGAAAAACGTGGTGGTAATTGGGAATGGATGTAAGTCCCGTCCTCTCGTGAAATAGTATAAGATACTGACTAGACTCAGGCACCGCTGCCCAGATCGTCCCTGCGATCGTTGATCGGACCAGAAGTCTAACGCAAATCGTTCGCAGCAAACACTGGATTTTCCAAGGGCCCAATTTCGAGTACCCGAAAGCGCTGCAGTGGCTATTTCGCTACGTTCCACTGACAATGAAGCTGCACCGCTTCCACATCTTTTGCATCGCTGAGAACGACTTTCGTTTGTTTCCGACAACTAACAGTGCTGCCAAACTGCGGCGGAAACGTCGAGAGAAAGTGGAGCGCTATATGCGGTCCACTGCACCCGCTAAGTATCACGAGACTCTGATTCCAGACTTTGACGTGGGCTGTAAGCGTCGAATCTTTAACGACGGGTATCTTGAGTCTCTGCACAATGACAAGCTCCACCTCATGGAGTCCAAGATATTGGAAATCCAGCCCGACGGGGTCCAAACCACGGATGGCTTTGTACCCGCGGACGTCATTGTGCTGGCAACTGGGTTCAAGACCAACACCTTCCTGCCGTACACTCGGATCCGCGGTCGTCATGGCACTGTATCCGACCACTGGGAGCGATACGATGGCCCAGCAGCATACAACTGTACTGCGATGAGTGGATTTCCCAATTTCTTCTTGTTGTTGGGCCCCAATGCCGCAACAGGACACACTTCCGCACTGATGGCATTAGAAAAGTAAGTACATCTCCCGGACGCTATATAGGATAGTGGGACTCTACACATACTGACCATAGTAGCTCCGTCAACTACGCTCTCCGGGTTCTAAAGCCTATTTTGGATGGCCAAGCGGCTTCCCTCGATGTGAAGCCAGACGCCGAAGCCAAATATGTCGAGGAAGTCCAGGAGGCGTTGCGTCACCGTGTCTGGAACACGGGATGTGCTTCTTGGTACTTGAATGAGAAAGGGTGGAATGCAATGGCGTATCCGTGGACCCAGACTCACTTTTGGTATCGCAGCCTGTTTCCAATCTGGTCTGATTGGGCTTATAAGGTGAGCCGGTGTTTTTCTTTCGATCCCAACTCGCACTCATCGCTGATCCATTGGCCCACAGCAAATCAAACGACCTTCGGTTTCTCGAGGTAGATCGATACTAGCTTTCTCACTTGCTATAGCAGTCGGGGGGGCTGCCGTTGTCTACATGCAGAATCCTCGGCTTTGGTTGCAGTTTATGCACTCAATCCAAGATTCCTGGGTTTTTACGCTCGCCCAAATGTATTGGCAAAGATGAATGGCTGCAGCCAAGCAGTGGGATCTGCTAGTAATTGGTACGATAGGCTCAAGGATCTATCATCAAGGGGTTACTCTTGTCGTGTTCTGTACAAGTTGCCGTTAGGCAAGAAACATCGAGAATATATATTGGCATCATGAATGAATCTTATGGCTGAATTGGTGCAAAAGTAAGACACCGTAAACCTTGATCCCACTCGACACCAGTCGCACTTTGAGATGGTTATCAATTGCAACTGTAACGTCGGTACTGTCTCTGTGGTAAGAATGATGCAAGAGCAGAGAAAGAGTCGGGCGATCACAGGATAAGAGGAATCGGGTGTTTTTTAGACACAGCCCTGACAGCATAGCAATTTTTATCACTTGAAACTCTCAATTACCCAATCTATCATCAGCCGTGCTGAACCTTGCGGTCCCCTTTTGGCTGCGAAATCCATCAGCGGAGCATCATGAGCTTCCTTGGCATCAATGTACCCTACAACCTCCAAGTCCGCACTGGCCTTCCTGCGCAGTACATCCACGAGCTGAACAACATGGTCACGAAAGACTTCTTGCTCCCCGCCGGTTACAAGCACTCGCTCTACCACGCTCAGCCCATCCCACCACTGTTCTGACACATCCAGCGCCATGCCCCAGCCATGACCGAGTGCTATCTCCCTGTGCCACGGACTATTGTGGACCAGAAGTTGACCCCATTCCCAGACACCCTTCGCACATAGCACATCAATAGAGAAGGGCCGATGATATGAAGGAACAGTGACGTCAAAGGACGTCAGGGGAGAGACCAAAAAGCATCCTTTGATGGTGTTTCCTGGCAGAGCAATGTGGCCATGGAAGCCAGGTTCGTCCGGTCGTCGATGATGCAGATGAGCGAGAAGAGACAGAGAAAGGTGTCCGCCGGCTGAATCGCCCCCAAATATTATCTACACTCATCAGTCGACGATAAATTATTCATGGCGAGGAAAGCCCACATCTGATGAGGAATATCCGCTGTCTACCAGCTTCTGCAGTGCCTGGACTGCCTGACTCATTTGTCGCGGGTAGGGATTGTCCGGAATCAAATCTTTTGCGGAATCAGTACACACTCTATCCTCCATTCAGGTCGGATGGATCTAACCATATTCAAGCACGCTCACACTAAGACTCACACCCGCCTGCGCTGCCTCACTCTGCAGACATGCCATCCAGTCGAGATGACCTCGAGACAAGGGCATCACATAACCACCCCCTGACAGACACCAAAGTCAGTATCGGGACACATATATCGCGGGGGCTATACCAGAGTGAAAGTGATATATACCGTGAAAAAACAAAACTACCTTGCGCCCTCCTTTTCGTAACCATAAAAGGCGAGACACCCCGTCTCTCAAAACATCAACGATGGGTGGAAATCCCTCCGCCGCACACCATTCCCTATAAGTATCGATTGTCGATGGGAGGATCGCCTGCAGTTGTGAAGGCGTAATTCGCGACATGAGAGCGCGTGCAAATCCATTCCATAAAGCGGGAGGCAAGGGATATCCTTTGCACAGTGCCCTTATGGCCGCTCGTATAGCGTTGTATAGTCCTAGGGGCAGGACGAGGAAGATGAGTCTACTTAACACCCCCAGTTTCTCCATGGTCGATGAATGAGGCATGAGGTCGTTTTCGCTTCTGGCTTGAAGCGTTCCGCAACATCAGATGCCCAAGCCGGTATTCTGGTATTGAGCAAGTGGTAGATCAACTGCTACCGAGGAATTCCATCTTGGATAGTGCCAAGTACCGAGTTAGCCTATTGTCGGAACGAGTCCGGTCACCGGCACCCACCCGAATTACCGGCTTGAGGATGTATGCCAAACAGCCTCAGTCTCTCGTTATTTCTCTGGCAGTCTATTCTGGGTCTCCAATCGTATCGGGCTGTCTCCCGGTTGGTTCATTGAGAAGGCTGTAAATTGGAACTGTGATCGGAAGCGTCAACCGGAATACTTCCGGAGTTCGTGAAGATTGAAAGAGAGCGTGAAGCAATCAACTGACAGACCTGTCGCCATACATGAAGGCCTTCTTTTTTGGGGCATTTCTCTACCATTGACCACGACAGGGTATTCTGTTTTTCCAGTTCATCTTTTCAAAATGACCACAAAAGGCATCCTTCCCCGTGAAGGCATATATATCGATCCAATCATCACCGGCCTGCGGAGAACCATCCTCCACCCACTCTTCACATTCACCTTAATGTATTCGGTGGAAACGGGATACTTAGACATCACCGCGCCATACCGGACCCCCGTACGATACCTCGCAGCTGTTAGTGCTCTCCTTTGGCTCAACGATTACTTGAGCGCCAAAAGCCGGAACAATTGGACAACAAATGATAGGCTAGATTGGGAGAAAGAGCTGGTGGTGGTGACCGGTGGTAGCAGTGGTATTGGCGCAGGGGTGGCTCAGCGCCTCGCGGCCATGGGAGCACGGGTTGTTGTTGTTGACTTTGCTCCTTTGACCTATTCTCTTGGTATGCTGACACGCACCGTGCTACGGTAAACCGCTAGCAGAGAGTACTGATCCGGGGAATATTTTACTTTATTCTTGACAGAAGAACAAGATCGCATCACCTACTATAATTGCGATCTGAGTGACGAGAAACAAGTTGCGACGCTCTGTGAGACAGTTCGATCCGAAATCGGTCATCCAACTGTATTAGGTCAGTGTTAGCGATCTAGAAAACTCACTAGGTTTAAATACTGAGATCATTGTGGGATACCCTGTAGTCAACAATGCTGGTCTTTCGCGCGGTCAGACCGTGATTGGGAGTACATACAGCGACAATAGCATCACTCTGAGAACGAACCTGTTAGCACCAATTCTCCTCACCAAGGAGTTCCTCCCGGCCATGATTCAGAGAAACCATGGGCACATTTTCAATGTGTCTTCGCTCAGTGCTTATATCCCCCGCCGGGTCTAGCAGACTACGCGGCATCGAAAGCCGGGTTGATCGCGTTCCATGAGGTAGGTAGACTGCATCGCTATGGCGCCATCTTTTCTTACTTGCTGGATATATCCAATCCGCTGATACATTTCTCTCATTATTTTGCGAAGTCTCTGTTCCAGGAGCTCAAAACCCAGAATGCACCACTAGTTCGCACGTCTCTGGCCGTGCTGAGCTTCACCAAGACTCCCCTGTTCAGGGGTGAGACAAACCAACCTCATTTTTTCATGCCCCTTCTTCATGTCGATACGGTCGTGGACGCTATCGTGGAGACACTTGACAGTGGCGCGAGCCGAACAATCTTCCTTCCTAAAACAATGGGTCTTCTTGCGGGACTTGTGAGCTTATTCTACATCGCCTGTTTCTCGTACAGTAGGACCATTGCTAACAGAACGTTTGCAGCGAGGAGCACCGGACTGGATACAGGACTTAGTCCGGAGCGGCACTAGGAAGCTCAAGGTAGATTTCAAAGGGCGACAGAAGATCGATCCAAAGACTGGAAAGCTGGTCTAACATGGGAGCCGTTCTGTCGCTGTCGGTCCTTGCCACCTGCATAGGGTTCAAACAGGCGGAGAAGTATTAGCCGCAACTAACCTACAAGAATGATCTAGCATAGTCACAGGCCTTGTCCTATATATTCATCTGACTCAATAGCAGGGGTCTTCGCCAGAGAATATAGATGGGTGATTGTTGGGCGTACCAGGTCATTACGTGACTAAACAGCAAATCTAATCCTTTTTATTGCAAACGTGGACCCTTCTGTGTATGCAGCTCTATACTCTGCCTCCATTTTCTTTTTTTTTTTTTTAATGAGACTTTATCAATTTTGTTGGAGTTCTCGTGCACTTACTCCTACTGTCGCTGTCCCACACTGAAGACTATTGATCAGATCAGCAGAAACATTGCATGGGTGACAGCTCACACACCACACAAACACAAGTTCATTGGATTCTTCAATTTGTTCAACTGATGATGACCTGGAATATCTAAGTTCTACAGGAACTGTCGATCACGCAGTTAAGCAGGGAGATGTTTAAAAACATCCCCAAGCACCATTCCCAATCGTCCTGCGTCACATAAATTGCTGGAAGGGTAAAAGCAGAGCATTATCCTTCACACTACAGTATGGTCGCTACGGGCTTTACCCCTTATATTACAGAATGGATGGAAAGGAACCTTGAGCTCGAGAAGCTCCTTCAACAGGGGGATTTCCAGCCTGTGCTTCTCCGTCACCACCTCTCTCTAATAGGGAAGAGTCGAGAGTGGCAGGATCACCCCCGGAAACACGCCTCCGACCCCAAGGTAGTCCATAGTCGGAATCCACGAGGATCCGCAAGAATCTGGTAACCCAACAATATGACTTTACAATTATTTAGGATTGTCAGAGGTAGTATATACGTGACGTAAAATCTCAACAACTATATCCTCTTATTCTAGGTCCATATCTCCAAAAATTACTCGAGATATTAACCTTCAATGTAGATCCTCGCTTATCATACTAAGATAGATATTAACGTCTTCAACTACTCCCAGTTGATTCGCGAAACAAGCAATTGGCAAAATGGTGGCTAACTTTCGGTGTTTCCTAAATAAGTGGTCAATTTGATTCCTCGTGTTTTCTTGCAATCTGGCAACTAATTCCAGCCTCTTGATAATCAGCGGAGTTATCAATTTATCAATATTTGACCTTTTTCGTCGGTCTTCCCAAGCCTACCAAGTAAATCTCTCGTTACTCTTGCTCATATCTCTAAAGATCATGGAAATTAGCCTATCTCATGAACGATATACAATTTCCATAGTTCTGATCAAAGGTTAAAAAGAGAGATTAGGTTACATATTGAATTTCTTCGAAAATATACTTAAATACAGTGATATAAGTGGGCAATAAGCCTGGAGCCCTGTGGGGACTTATACATATATGCCTGCTTATAAAAGGATAGCTTGGGGGAGCTCCTACAATCTGCGCCAATCCGGCTGAGTTCGGGGGGCAAATTCTGCAAACGGGCCCCAAAACCCGGCCGGATTGGAGGCAGCCCTAGTATAATCAGCCCTAATTCTCCCCGAAATGCAACTGTACAGTAGGTCAAATTAGTAGAGCACATCCCAAGTCGCGCCGGTAGTAACATCCACTCTCCATCATTGGCCCGTGAGGTAAATCAGACATATCGATTAATCAGTCTGGTATTATCTCAAACCAACTGGGCAAGAAAGCCAAACCCGAAAAGGGTTCGTCTTTTTCAACAGGCTGGATATGACTGATATCCCCAACATATATATAAGACAGGTCATCTCAACCACACTCACTTTGATGAGACAAGAATTCCCGAAATTTATTAATATGTTGCAACTGTCTCGGTAAAAGTACAAAACACGCGCAAACATGTCGTCCGTGTCAGATATTTTCCGAGTCATCGAACACGCAGTACCATCTCATCGCCAAAACGAGGCCCTGGTTTTGTCCGTCAAACAGTATATTCCATTGGATAACCCCAACCCTCGTTCCGACGATGTCATCATTATCGGAGCCCCCGGAAATGGGCACGTAAAGGTCAGCGACTAACTATTATCCCACGATGCACCCTTTCATACGCACACGAGGACTGAAGGATGTCTTGCAGGAGCTTTATGAACCCCTTTGGGAAGAACTGTACCTTCGCTCGAAGACAGCCGGTTTTCGGATCCGCAGCATTTGGATCGCCGATGGGACACATCAGGGCAAGAGTGGTATCCTCAACAAGGGTCGTCTTCAGGACAACCGTAAGTCGCGGCAGCCCACTAGCTGAAGCACGCTCACTAATAGTATACCGCTCCCTACCCAGTCGACTGGCTGGTTCATTCCCATGATCTGCTCCACCTCATCGACCTTAAACATGCCGGCATGCCCGGTCCGATAGTGGGGATCGGACATAGCATGGGAGGCACCCAGCTGTGCGTCTTGCCCAGAACGACTAATTTAGGATCGACATCGCTGACCATGATTGTGGGGATAGTGCATACCTATCCATTCTGCAGCCTCACCTCCTATTTTCTCTTATCCTCATCGAGCCAGGTATCGATGAGCTCTCCCCCACCTCCGTTGTGCAACAGGGAATCACCCGCTGCGCACAACTCTCGCTCAACTCTCCAGATACATGGCCTTCCATTCAAGCCGCACAAAGATTCACCACGCGGAATCCCCTCTTCCAAACGTGGGACCCCCGTGTCGTGAGACGCTGGCTGCAATACGGCCTACGCGAGGTATCACCAACCGGAACAGGGACTACACCTTCATCTCGACGCCACAATCAAGACAGCATCATCCCGGTAACACTGACGACACCACGTCATCAGGAAATGCTCGTCTACAAGCGCCCAACTAAACCTGCGGGCTCTAACCCTCTCCCTCCTAGCAACAAGCTCTCCCCATATTACCGCCCCGAGGTGCACCGCGTCCTCGCCCGTCTGCCCCACCTCCGGCCCAGCACGCTCTACCTCATTGGAGGCCAGTCCCCCTTGTGTTCGCCGCATCTACGGGGGCTTAGATTGCGCTGTACGGGGACCGGCGTTGGCGGCAGCGGGGGGCTGCTTGCGGACGGGTTCGAGAGATACATGTCCCCGGGCGTGGGCACTCACTGAGCTTGGAGGGTGTTGTGGAGTGCGCAGTTGAATCTGCAGGTTGGCTTACAGTCGAGCTTGAGCGGTGGCGTCGAGAATCTCATAATTGGGAGGGAGGGAAGGAGGGGGTGGAGGCTGGGTCGCGAAGTAGGCGTGGGAGTGAGCATAGAGGAATACGGTCTAGGTTGTAGAATGGCTAGTAGATTGAAACTCAGGCCCGGGTTGGTGTTTGAAAGAGTTGGATTTTCTGGGGACTATATAGATATAGATTGATCGTGATCAGACTCTATGTGAGTGAAAAGGCTCTAGGTATTATAAGTCCTCTCCTGGTAGTATAGGTATAAACGGCTTCTCTGGGGGTGCCGGCCACGCTCGTTTCGACCGATTCAAAGGAGGAGAAGTGTAGAGACGAGTGGCTGCGTGGTTGGAAGGATGCAAAGGAGGAGAGGTGTAGAGACAAGCGGCTGCGTCTATCTGCCAATATAGGTAGGTCTATATGAAATATCCACATAAAGGCAGGTCAGGTGGTTGACATTTGTTTTCACTTAGAATAATGATTCTCACATCAGTCTGACAGGTGACCTCCCAAATCTCCTTAGTATGCAGGTTAGAAGGACTACGTAAGGAGTGAGTCTAACTAGTGCTCTGTATCAAATTAGTATAGCCAGGCGGGATCATATCCAGCTTGTTCTTTACTATAGTCAAATTACCTGGATTGTAGCATTTGTTTCTTCTGTCGAGCATTATATAGTATGGCCGATCATGGTTCTAATTGCATGTGAGGGAACCGGGTGTGTTCCGATAGCGCGATCCAACAAGCCGCGATATTGCACTTCTCCTGATAAACATGAGAAACTGATATGAATCCATGAGACTTACTAAGAGTATCCTCACCAGTTTATGAGGCAATTCACTCATTCGCGCTGGAATCACGATTAGCACAGGAGGGAGCACCTCCTTGTATCTCCGCGCACATGGACAACGGACGGGGGAAATGGTACTAGGCTAATTTCTGTTTTGTCCATCTAGCGGGAACCGTCCGCCGTATTCGGCACGATCCCGGGGTTTATATAGATGTTAAAACGACCGCGGCAGGCTTCACCACATAGTGAACGGAACGATTATCATGTTGGGCGTGAGTTTGTCATCGGCAGCGCTGCTCGTCCTGCTTTACTTTGTCAACCCAGACAGATTCAGGGCCATGAGTGACCACGCCCTAGACTAGCTCGCGGAGAAGGCCATCGGCTAGAGCCACACCCCTCCGGTTAATAAGATCGATACTCACCATCACTTCGTGCCGTCATTTTATGCCCAAGGTAAGCGAACCCTCCCCCCGCAAGATCGGAACAATTGACTAAGCGAACCCTACAACTAGCTGTTGAGGAACAAGGGGGCGATCCCAGTGGCTGGCCCACTTCGTACTGGAGCCTGTTGCGGTCGAAGCTGCTCGTGAAGCGCCTTGGGGTCCAGACGGCAGTCCTCTCCGTGACAGCTCCAGGGGCATGTATTCACCCAGACCGTCAGGCACGGGCACGGCTTGCACGACAGTTAAATCAGTATGCGGCCGACCTTCGGGATCATGACCCCCAGTCTTTTGCGTTCTTCGTATCGTTACCCAATATCCTCGACACAGAGGATGCCCTCGCGGAGATCGCCTATGGGCTGGATACTCTTGGTGCAGACGGAGTAACGCTGTTCATTCGATACGGCGACTAGAACACCTACCTGGGCCACCCCGACGTGGAGCCCATCTGGGCGGAACTAAATCGACGACGCTGCGTCGTCTTCGTGCACCCCACACACCCGGTCGATACCAACCCAGTCAACCCAAAGCTCCCACAGCCAGCGATCGACTATCCTCATGAAACTACCCGCGCAGCAATGGACATGATCACCGACCGGACGCGAGCCAAGTATCCAGCCTGCAAAGTCATCCTATCGCATGCCGGCGGGACGCTCCCCTACCTAATCTCACGCGTTGCGACGCCAATGCGCAAGGCGCCGGATTTTGCGGTTTCGCGCCGTATGGGTACCACACATGACAAAGTGGTGGAAGCATTCCGCAGTTTTCATTTTGATCTGGCGTTGAGTTCCTCGCCACAGGTGCTGGACTTGCTGCTGAATATGGTGCCTCATGACCATATCCTGTATGGGAGTGACTTTCCGTATGCCCCGGTCACTGCCTATCCGGCTTTCCTGGAGGAACTGGAGGGATACGAGATGGACCAAGAACTCAGAGATATGGTCAATTTTGGAAATGCGGTGAAATTATTTCCGCGGCTAGGCCAACGCGGTGATGCCCATCTGTAGGTATATACGACTTGGGAATGCTAGAGTCGGTCTTGGTCAAGGAGACATCGTGAAGTGTTGGTGCCGAGGTTGTTATATGTGGGAGGAGCGATGGAAGTGGTAAAAACATTAATCATTCCACTATTTTGGAAGTTGTAGAAAGGTGCGACTAGTTGCAAAATGGTGAGGAGTCAAAATACTCGATTGGTCGGGGGAAGCCCTTGCGAATCAGCTTACATGTTGGCGATTGCATATCTCCCTTTTCCACATTCGGGCATTCGGGCCTCAAAAACGATTTAGCTATATCTCATGAAACATAGGGGATTCCTTTCCTGTAGAAGCCCAAAGAGTCAGAAGCATTGTCAGTTCCCCACATGTACCGCATGGGTTGCCCATCGCTCTGGAGCTGTCTACATTTCGGATCGTTTTGGGCCTGTCACTTCATTCAATCCTTGCCGGTCATGGACCATGGACTAACCTCTGGTGATATACCGATAGACCCCACGGCAATAATTGACCGGTGTTGTAATAAATCCATGCCACCATTGGCGCTAAACAAAGCATGCTTACAATTGGTTTACAAGTACAAATTGGAGCATACTCAAAGCACGATATTTTCACGTCTGTCTAATGTAAAGTGATCTATAGCTGATTAGCACGTGATATACTGCAACATGAGGACTGTAGCCTGACTCACCTGCCGTTACTTCCCTAGTCTGTGTCTTATGGCATTCACTAGTAGGTAAGAGCTGGAACCAAGCAAGACAGCCGCAGCAATCTTGTATCCAACCACAGACGTGGCTATGGTTTTCGTGATGTTGTTCTCCACATTTGGGTTCTCATTCCCGTGTACTGCCCTCTTAGAGCTCTTCCCCTCAAAATGATCACGCAAGCCTCGCAGCAATTCTTGGAAATAAACATCGGGAGGAATGTCTTTGGGTAGAATATCGCGTGGATCTGGTATTTCGAGAAAGGTATGGCCTTGACAGGCCCGCGATACGCCACGTCGAGGGTATCTACCCATGCAGTCGGAGCACAACTCCATCTCTGCACAAGTCTCACAAATATAGCGAAAGCCAGCTTTGAAGCTTTTGCAACAGACATAGCAATAAGTAATCTTTTGAGACAACCTAATTGGATTGAGCAAAGAAGTCATCATGGAAAAGACATCAATAGCGTCTCTGGGCCTTTCGAGAAACATCAAACAGCGCCCTAATTCGAATAGTCCAGGAGTGGTCCATCCATCGGTAGTACGGAGTAATTTCTTCACTAATTGTCGTACTGACTGTTCGAGGACACTGCTTTGGGTTTCACTAGGTGTGGGCGTATACAATGGCCAGTACTCTTGTAATTTCGCCGACATTGCCCGGTCTTGACTGGCCCAATCCAGGGGAGTTTTTCCATAACCATCCATATCAGGAAGATGGGGAAACCATTTTGACATGAAATCAGCGAGTTCAACATGGCCGTAGTATACAGCGAGATGAATCGGAGTTCTGCCGAAATCATCAACCTTGGAAACTAGTGCACCATCAACACTTATAATGAGGTCTTTGAACCCTCGTCGTGTAGCAATATGGGCAAGTGTCTGGTCATTTTGATCCGGTAATGAGGGGTCCGCCCCATGACTGAGGAGCAGTTTGGCGGATTTGGTAGGATTTTCTCCTTGTACTGCAGCTAGAAGCGCAGTGCCATACTTCCCAGCCACCTTATTAGGATCTGCTCCTGCATCTAGCAGTAGCTGTATTATCGTTATGGACCCTGTATATGAAGCTGCCTGGAGTGCAGTGCCATATTCCCCACCCACAAGGTTAACGTCTGCTTTTCCATCCAGCAGCAGCTGTAAAATATCCACACCCCATCGCCGTGAAGCTGCCTGGAGTGCAGTACCATATTGCCCACCGATAATATTAGGATTTGCTCCCGCGTCCAGCAGCAGCTGCATTGTGTCCATATAGCCTTTCCAAGAAGCTGTCTGGAGCGCAGTGCCATACCTCCCTCCCACGATATTTGTATCTGCTCCCGCATCCATCAGCAGCTGTATTATCTTTTTGGACCCTTTATATGAAGCTGCTTGGAGTGCGGTGCCGAATTCCCCACCCACAAGATTAACATCTGCTTTGTATTTCAGTAGCAGCAGTATTACCTTCATGTAGCCACGGGACGCAGCTGTCTGGAGTGCAGTACCCTTTTCACTCACGGCATTCACATCTGCCCCTGCATCCAGTAGCATCTGCGCTACGTCTTTGGATCCACTGTTTGATGCTCCCTCGAGTGCAGTGCCCTTTTCACTCACGGCATTTACATTTGCGCCAGCATCCAGTAGCATCTGCGTTATCTCTTTGTGTCCATTCCTTGATGCTGCCTGGAGTGCAGTACCCTTTTCACCCACAGCATTGGCATCTGCGCCTGCATCCAGTAGCAACTTCACTGCCCCTTTAGATCCACGGAATGATGCTCCAAGCAATGCGTCTCCAAGAATCCCAGCACAAAGGCCCTTGGAAAGGAATATCTCCAGGATGGCTTTATGACCACCGGATGCAGCATATGCCAGAGGAGTTATTCGGCTTGTGTTTTTGAGATTCATATCGGCTCCTCCGTGAACCAGACGTTTTGTGATGATTGTATTTCCAGATTGTGCCGCATAATGTAGCGCAGTACTACCCTTGCTGTCCTGTTCATTAATCCATACTGATTTAGATATTAAGTAATCAACGATATCCGGTAAGTTGTTGGCAGAAGCAATATGTAACGGTGTCCCAGTGAGTTCCACGCTATCGCTAGAATGATGACGTGAAACACTATCTTTCGGAAGCCTTTGTGAAGTAATCTGTTGCAGCAGGAGAATTTCGGCTTCAAGGTTTGTAGAGCGGTGTTTTCCTGCCTTTGCTGCATGCACAAACATATGCTTCGAGGCATATCTCAGAAACGGCCGAGTACGGCGGAGCATTTCGCCTTCACGCTTGTTTTCTATTTTGATGTTTTTTGCCAGGAAATAATCCATACATGAGAAGTAAAGCCTACCCTGGCAACATTGTATGGCGTTCTCGTTGCTCAAATCTGCTGTGTGGCATGGATATTTTCCCTGGGACAGATGAGCAAGTCTAGCAAGAAGAACCAGCCCTTTAGGAAGAATGTAATCGTTAACAGATTGATGAACAACCTGTACGCTTTGTTTCACAAAGGGCTGGTCCATTTTCACTACCTCGACTAAACCACCAGACAATGTCTTTATTTGTAATTCCATCAGCTCGTCATTCTGAGGAAAGTCTGGAGTCTCGTGACGTCGAATACGCTGCGAACTATCGATCAAATTCCACATGGACATAATGGAGCATCGCGTTTCTGGCACTGATAGCGGTCGTTCCGCAAGACATACCCATTGAAACAAGAGAAAGGCACACTTGTGATTGTCGACTTCAATGACATTTTCTAATATATATTCATAGACCTCCTCAAGCTTTTCAGGAACGTCCTGTAAAAATTCTAGGGTGCGTTGAGGCGACTTGCCCTCGCAGATCCCCTTCTTGACGAGAGGGACGACAAGCGATGCCCACTGGAAAATCCCCTTTGCGGAGAGAATAATATAATTTATCACGGAGCCCCATGACGGATAGTCGTGCGCCTTCGTGGGCAAGATGACATCTAGACGTAGACAATGATGAACATATGCCTTGATGTCATTGTGATTGTGAACTTCTACTGTAATCTCAATTCCAGGATTAGTGGTAAAGACAGGATAGTGGCGGCATGAAATGCATATTTTTCCGAATTTCGACTTCTTTGCAAAAGAATCGTTGATTTCATGGAAATAATTTGCCAGATACTCTGCACATTTATTCCCTGCTTCATCCAGGGCATCCACGAAGACAATGAGAGGCTTTTTTCGGGCGCAAGCAACAATACTTTCATGAAGAATCTCCTCTAGCTCTTCCTGCTGCCAGTCCCAGTATCTTTCTCCGCCAAACGGATCGCATTTATCCTCGTATATTTTGTTCAATTCGGGACGTATGTCGGGGTCCTGGCAGTATAGCTGATTGAGTAAGGACCGCAGCATTCCTAGCGGCGTGCGTTGTATCTCGTCCCCTCGCGCGGTGAAGAAGAATTCAAGCGTGATCCCCTGTTTTGCAGTGTCTGATTTCATGACCCGTTGGTACAAGAAAGCCATCAGGGTTGATTTGCCAGCACCTGGCTTTCCTTTGATCCATAGAAGACCTTTGGGCGCTTTTACCCAATTTTGGTACTCCTCTAATCCCAGAATCCACCTGCAGGTGTCCGTATGTGGCCGGTGGATTTGGAGTCGTCTGTACTTCATCTGCGCAAACTCCGTAGACTTGCAGACTTTGGGTAGAGAGTCAATAAACGTAGCTGGACAAGACCCAGGCCGGCGGGTACAAACTTACATTCCTTGCTGATATGACTATCGCTTTTGGACTGCCCGTTATTGATGGTGATGGACTCGGCAATAAATATCTGGTGTTCACCTTGGACAGCAACATCGCCTTCGTTATGAAAGGTCCGCTGATTATGATATCCTCTTTCGCTTTCCATGGCCGCCGTAGCATTACCATGCAGAATTACCATGCAGCTTCACTTTTGATCAGGCTCGAGGATTGGAAGTAATGCGATAGTCGAAAGCAGCTCAGTATACTGTCGAGCATTCAAAAAGGGGCCGGTTAAAGAGAGGCTGAGATTGATGAACTTCACATTCGCTTAACAGGTGCGGGGTTCGTATATTGAAGGCTGCGCATACGACCAATCCAGTGTTTACACGACTGAGGTGGTCATAGTCGACCCTTGTCAGGTGAATGCAGCCACTATCACCTGGCGGCTGCGCCTTGCTCCTGTAGCATGCTGACAGCGGGAGTGTTGACAGTTATATGTTTGATGCTTTTTACGTTTAGACATACACGCGATATACCAGTCTACTGCACGCTGGACTTGAACCTGTACGGCCTCTCTCAAGATGCAACATCTACCACCAGTCGAACGAGACGATTTCACGATTGCGATCATCTGCGCGTTGCCTGTTGAGTCCGATGCGGTCGAGGCGGCATTTGACTCCTTTTTTGAAGATGACGACCTTCCCTTTACTCAACGTGATGGCGACCCGAACTTGTATACACTGGGAAAGATTGGCCGGCATTATGTGGTTCTAGTACATATGTTTGGAATGGGGAAGGTTAATTCGGCCAGCGTTTCGGCTAACATGTTTGCGAGCTTCCCTGGAATTCGACTAGGGTTGGTTGTCGGCATATGTGGTGCAGTGCCTCAATCGGACAACAAGGATATATTTCTTGGTGACATCATTATCAGTACGGGGGTGGTGCAATCCGACTTCGGGCGACAATACACAGGTCAATTTATTCGCAAGAACAACCGCGAGGACAATCTGGGACGTCCCAATCAGCAAATTCGCTCATTCATGAATGGAATCATGGGACAGAGAAGACAGCGAAAACTCCGAGACGCCTTGTTGCAAAACATTACCGACATCTGTGACAAGGAAGGGTTTGCCGACCGGACTAGGCCGATGCTAGAGAATGACAGGCCGTATAGAGCGAATTATGGCCACATGCACCGAGTCTTGAAGGATTGCTCTGTGTGTGCTCACGTTGCCGAGGGAGGCCCAGTTGTCTGCGAGCGTGCTCTCACAATGTCATGTGAACAACTTGGATGTGATGAAGATCAAACCATGTCGAGGGAACGTAAAGCTAATGATACCCCGGCAATACATTTCGGTGGGTTCTCTTCGAGCGACCAGGTCATGAAGTCTGCACAAGATCGGGATCGAATTGCAAAGCAGGAGGACATACTGGGCTTTGAGATGGAGAGCGCTGGTGTGTGGGATAACTTTCCCACGGTCGTCATTAAAGGCGTCTGCGATTATGCCGACAGCCATAAAAACAAGAAATGGCGGCAGTACGCCTCTGTCACTGCAGCAGCGGGTGCGAAGGCCTTCCTACAACAGTGGATGATGACCAACCAAAACAATACTCGAGCGACTGGGGGAGCTGGATTTGAGACTGCCGCTGGCAATGGAATTGTGAGTCACCCGAAGTTGCATGCTACTGATCGTCTCTAACAAGATACAATAGGGCCAGCAACGAGCCCTGCTTGAAAATAATGGCAACGTTGGGATTCAAGGCTTGTACCAGGCTTTTCACGGCCACGTCACAATGCGCTGAAATCAGTTCAGGGAGCATGGTAGCTTTTGAGATGTCAGTCATATCAAGCCTGACCAAGATACCGATTCTGGGAGTGACGTTTTGGTCGGGTTCTACGGAGATGCTAGTCTCGCAGCGGAGCTTCCCGCTCCTCGGTCGGCCACAATTGGCTATTTTGTACGTAGTAGGGGTTGGGTTTTTTTTGGACGAAGGTGATGCTTTCTGATGGATATATTGACGAGATGACGATCTATTTCGCTTGTTCCGAACTCATCACTATCGACATGAAGACGTCGACGGTAGGGGGAGGATGAAAAGGAACCTTAGGAAGATTGTTCTTGCTTTCTTCATGGACAGGCATATATGGCAGAATCATATGATGCTGGCCTGACCAGAATGCACATCCGTTGGTTCGGTGTAGTAGCTGAGATCATTCGCGCCATCGTATGGGGAGAATATCATCAGCTTTCGGCCCTTTTCTGGTAGACCCATACTATCATCATCTGTCGGCAGCCTAGTAACTCGCACAATCAACAGCGTCATCAGGAATATTCATTCTTGCTTCTGAGGCTGGAAAGGGTCACGGGAATGCTCTCAGGGTCTTGATAACATAGCCTTGTATGGTTCAATAGAGGCAGAAAGGATTTCGATTTTCACGTGATCAACGGCTATCGATCCTGATGGTCCTTCGAGGTCAACCCGAGGTGGCAGATACGTGACATATGGGCACCACGCCTAATTCGTGCCACAATTGCATCCTTCCGCCGCTTGCTGTAAGATTAAAGGGTAGAATTAGTGACCCAACCACGGAAAAGCCACAATGGGATCGGCAGGAGTGGAGCCGGCTACGCGTCTCTTTGGCACACTTTGCCATTGTCGGGTGTCAGAGCCTCCCCGCCTGCCCTTCTAGGAATAGATTCCCCCAGTTTTGCCGGCATTAATGGACCCCGCCTTTAGCCTTGTATCCCCTGGTCGATTTTCATCATCTCTCCATCTATCCCTGTTCGATCATTGCACATAGTGATATCCTCCGTTCTTTTGGCTCTCTTGAAAGTCTACGCTCTTTCAATGATCCCATGGTTTAGCTTCGTTTTGCTCTGATCTTTCTTTTTTCTTGTTTTATACTTTCCCTTCTTTTGGTCCCTATTCCTTGGTAGACCCTCACCGTCCATGATAATTCCTTGTGATATTTTCTCTTTTTCTTTCTCCGTCTCCCCCTAATCTTTTTAGTCTTCCTTTCTTGTTGATAGACTTCTTCTTTCCTTCTACTTGTACATACATGTTCTATTAGCTACGATCACGATGGTTCGTTTCTCCGCCGCCAGTGCCCTGCTGCTGGCCGCCGGCGCGGCCGCCGACACCTGGCCGTTCGCGACGTACGATACCGGTCCCTGGACCCCTCCTCAAATGAAGGTTCACAAGAGTGGAACGACAGAACCGGGATATATCTTCGTCGGGCCCCGGGGGAATCAGCCTAACGGAACCGCCGCCCTGATCTACGACGAAGAGGGCCACCTGGTCTACCAAGGGCCTACCCAGGTCACGGCCAACGTCAAGGTGCAAAAGGTGTTCAACGAAGATACCCTCACTTTCTGGGCCGGTGACATGACGAGTTGGGGATACGGGTTTGGGACGGTGCATATCCTGGACGACACGTACCGCGAGATGTACACCGTGAAACTCCCGGACGACCCGGCGACGGGCCGTTTCTTTGCGACCCCAGACGGCAACAGCCGTCCCTCGTACATCGACCTGCACGAGAGTCATATCACCGACCGCAACACCCTGCTAGTAACCGCCTACAACACCACCCAATACGACCTGACTCCCGTGCGTGGCGCGCCGGATGGCTGGATGCTGGACGCCCTGTTCTACGAGATCGACATCGCTACCAATGAGATCGTGTTTGCGTGGAGCGCCTTGGAGCACATCGCCGAACTGCCATTGGAGGAGTCCTTCCAGGCGATCGCGCCCGGATTCGGCACGCGCAACCAGCCGTGGGATGCCTACCACATCAACTCCGTCGAGTTGATGAGCGACGGCTATATTCTCTCTCTGCGTCATTACTGGTCGGGACTGTACGTCTTCAACAATGGCACCATCGCCTGGCGGTTGAGTGTAAGTCGTTGAACCCCTCTTAGATGCCCACCCCAGGAAGCTAACCGGTCTAGGGTGCTCACGATGACGGCGACTTCGAGATCGACGACGCCGGGTTGTACCAGTGGCAGCACGACATTCGCATCTTCGACGAGACGGACGAAGGATTCATCATGACTCTGTTCAACAACGTCGACACCCCCTCCGACCCCAAGACGGGCCCCACGACGGGATTGAAATTCCAGGTGGATCTGCTGAACCGCAAGGTCACCACCCTGCAGGTCATCACCAACACCCACGACGAAGTGTTCAGTGTCAGCCAAGGCAGCTTACAGACGCTCAACCGGGAAACCGGCCACATTTTCATGGGATATGGCTCGGTTGCGACAGTCAAGGAGTTCGACGGCGATGGAGACGAAGTCTTCACGGCGTCGTTCGGGGATCCCGGCCTGGTGGCCTCATACCGGGGCTACAAGTGCCAGTGGAAGGCCACGCCCTTCTGGCCACCCGCCATGGCGGTGGTGCCGACAGGGCCGGGCGTAGCGGAGATTTACATGAGCTGGAACGGCGCGACCGAGTACGACAACTGGGCGATCTACGCAGTGGACGGGCCGGAGGCGACGACCAGCCGCTTTGTCAAGTCGGTCAAGCGGGCTGGATATGAGACTCGTGCGGACGTGGGCAGCCTCAGGACGCGCTTCATGCAGGTCGTTGCCCGCAAGGGCGATATTCCGTTAGGGACATCGCCGATTGTGGAATTTTAAACCGTCTGGGCCGCGCGGGTTTTGGTCCGATGTTCGAATTCTTGCATATGTATGTATATATATACCACTGCCGTAAATATCGACGGTTACTATAAATACGATTCGATCGGGAAGCAGAAGTAGGCGGACGGTGCCAGGCTGTCTCCGTGCCACCCTCGATTTAGTATCCGCGCAAGGGCGACGCACACCAACCTGAGGTCGCATCATCCATTGCCACTCGATCGTATCCAACCACTCTTCCACATCAAACCGATACTACAACTCCTACTCCTACCTACTTACTATCCCTAGTAGCGGCAGTCCAAAAAAAGAGAAGGCAAGCCGGTACCACCCGCCCAAACAATCCCACCACCCCTGCATCTCAAACCTCGCATCCCACATTCCACACGCGCCGCACGGTACGATTCTCGACTCGCGGATGTAACAGGAAATGGGTTCCTCGGCCAGTCAGGCTGTCGTGCGGGTCTGGGACGCCGCCACAGGGCTGCGGGTGTGTTTCTGCGTTGGGCCTGTAATTCCCGATTGGGGGGCGTCCCTTGCAGATTGTCTTGGGGGTAGGGTGAGACGGTTGGGTACGGGATACAAGTTTTGAACTGGGTGGGCTGGAGGACGAAGGTGAAGGTGGCGATTGGGGTATAAATATGGCTTCGTTTCGCTGGAGAAGAAAGAAGAGAGAAAGCAGACACTCGCTCGTTTCTACTTTATCAATTACATTCGTTATCTGAAGCCAAACAACAACACTCGTTCCACACAAGCAAATCATTAAATCAATCAAAAAAATGAAGTTCAACCTCCTCCCCGTCTCCCTCCTAGCCACCCTGGCCGCCGCCCACCCCTCCACCAAAAACAGCACCGCGGCCATCACCCACCCCGGCACCAACACCTCCACCACCTCCCCCGCCGCAAACCCCGGCCGCGCCATCGTACAAAACAACTGCGCGGAGCCCATCTACCTCTGGTCCGTCGGCAGCGGCGTCAGCGTGGAGATTCCCATCCCGGACGGCGCACACTACAGCGAGACATTCCGGCATGACCAGAAGACCGGCGGGGTCAGTCTGAAGGTGACGACGGTGGCGCACGGGCTGTACAGCAGTGCGCCGCAGACGGTGTTTGCGTATAATGTGGTGGGAGAGTCGGTGTGGTATGATCTGTCGGATGTGTTTGGGGATCCGTTCAAGGGGTCCTCGGTTACGCTGTTGCCCAGTGAGCCGGTTATTCGGTGGAGTGATGGGGTGCCGCCTGTTGGGAGTATGGTTAGGGTTGTGGGGGTGGACCAGGATTTGAGGTTGACATTCTGTTAGTTAGTAGTATGATTGGGGATGTTAGTGTGGTTAGTGAGTAGGTGGAATTGTGGAGGATGTTATTGACGTTGAAGGATTGATGTTATGATATGATGAATAAGTAGAATGAATAACCTCGGACTTCTGGCCGACCTTCCTGATGGGGAATCCCCGCACTTTGTCCCACCCCACACTTCTCTCTTCTCTCCGATCTCTTCTTCTCTCTCACTCTTTTCCTTTTTATATAACATCTTACTCTCCTCTTTTTTTTTTTTCTTTATCCTCCCTCTCCTACATCTGCTAATACTCACCTTGTCCTGTCGTATCGTTGTTCCGACTCCATCATGGTCTCCCCCGCAATTCGCGTCCCCCCTTCGGCCGCCAAGCGGGCCCTGAACCTCCTACGCACCGTTCAATACACCCACCCCCCATCATGTCCCTGCCATGGCAATCCCAGTCACCATCACCACCACCGTTCCTCAACTCTATCCGACCATGTCCGCCGTCACATGGCCACGCCGGTCGACCCCTCGCGCCAGAAGGAGTACGCCTTCGAGATGGCCGCCTCCAGTATCCGCTTCGGGCCCGGTGCCACCAAGGAAGTCGGGATGGACTTTGCGAACATGCGAGCGAAGCGGGTGTGCATCGTGACTGATAAGAATGTGGCTAAGCTGGACGCGATGAAGCAGGCCGTCGAGGGGTTGAGTCGTGAGGGGATTGAGTTTACCGTGTTCGACAAGGTTCGCGTGGAGCCGAAGGATTATTCGTAGGTATAACCGAAACTGTGAAATCGGATGTATGGGCTAACGGAAACAGGATCAAGGAGGCGATCGCGTTTGCTCAACCGTATAAGCCGGATGCGTTCCTGGCAGTCGGTACGTTGTCCACTCATCCCTGGCATACCTCGGCTAAATCGTAATAGGTGGTGGCTCGGTGATTGACACGGCCAAATTGATGAATCTCTACGATGCTTACCCCGAAGCTGACTTCCTCGACTTCGTCAACGCCCCCCTTGGCAAGGGCCGACCCGTGGACCGGGCATTGAAGCCCCTGGTCGCGGTGCCCACCACCGCGGGCACCGGTTCAGAGACCACAGGCACGGCGATCTTCGACCTGGTGTCCAAGAAAGCCAAGACGGGCATCGCGCACCGCAACCTGAAGCCGACGCTGGGTATCTGCGACCCCATCAACACGCGCACCATGCCCTCGGCCGTGCACGCGTCGTCCGGCCTGGACGTGCTGTGCCACTCGCTCGAGTCGTGGACCGCCATCCCATACAACGAGCGCACGCCGCGCCCCACCAACCCCATCAATCGCCCCGCGTACCAGGGCGCCAACCCCATCTCCGACATTTTCTCCCTGCAGGCACTCCGCAGCACGGTCAAGTACCTCCCCCGCGCGGTGCGCGACCCGGGTGACTCGGAGGCCCAGGAGCAGATGCTGCTGGCCGCGACGCTAGCCGGCGTGGGATTCGGCAACGCGGGCGTCCATCTCTGCCACGGCATGAGCTATCCCATCTCCAGCCAGAACCCAGGCTACAAGCACGCGGGCTACGACGTCGACCACCCGATCATCCCGCACGGCGTGTCCGTGGCCGTCACCGCGCCCGCAGTCTTCCGCTTCACAGCCGCCTCCAACCCCGACCGTCATCTGGCAGCCGCCGAGGCATTCGGAGTAGACATCTCGACCGTCAAGCGCGAGAGCGCGGGTGAGGTACTGGGCGAGGCACTGGCCAAGTTCCTCTCTGAACTGGGCGACCAGCCGCGGGGTCTCAAAGACCTCGGGTTCAAGGCGTCGGATGTGGACGGGCTAGTAGAGGGGACGATCCCGCAGAGGCGGGTGCTGATGCTGTCGCCGAATCTGAGCCAGGAGTTGGAAGCGGAGAAGGCGGAGCTGCGGGGTTTACTGGAGCAGTCGCTGCACTACTAGAATGACCTCGACAATCCGACGGTGTCCGTCCATTTCACCCAGTGAGGACCATCTGGGGATATTAAAATGACGTGTACTGTATACTCGAATATATCAAACCATGTAAATACGCATAGCAGCCCAATCAATCCACCACCGCAGCGTCGCAACAATAGCAGCATCCTACCTAATTATCACTCGAGGCACAAACCCACTCCATCCATTGGCGGAAATCCCCCATCCCAAGCGCCCTCTACGCCAACCAGCCCAGATGTATTCAAAATCGCCAATGAGAACCACAGTCGGGGTAGCATTGGCGCCATCCGGGGGAAACCCGAGCTATCCCCATCAGCCCGGGGAGAAGGATGGAAGCAAGCCCGCTGCACAGCGGTCTAACCGAGTCAGGCCTGAGCGTCACGTTCGTAGTATTTCTTTGTTTAACGGTTTGATGGCGCCGCAATCAACTGTTTCTACTTTAGGGTAATGGTTGCGCCAGTCGTTTGGCCACTTGATTGGATTATCGTTGACCGCTTCGACCACAGACACCGAATTCATTCCCTGATTTGGGTAAGCGTTTCCCCGCCGGGCTACATGCAGACTTGCTCTACCCTACCTGACAGAGGAACTGCGGTGCGTACCGTGCAGGATGCACCGTGGCAGAGGCACAGACGGATCCGCAAACTAGCCGAGAGGCCGGGAATACCCCACAGTTGAGCTTGCGCTGGACCGACTGCCGAGTCCCTCTGGTGTTGATACTGTTGTTATGGATTGAAGGAGGAGAGCTGGTGGGGTCTGTGCTGTGGTGCCGATGAGCTGGGTTGGGTTGTATAAATGGTGTGTTGTCCTGGTTTATATGGGAGGTTGTTTTGTACTTTGTAATCTGTACTCAATCTTTTCTATACCTCTGTGCTCGGTGCTTGGTACTTGGTCCTCGGTACTCATACTTACTCTTTACTTCCTTACCTTCACCCCTCCATATCTACTCTATATCTATCTGTATATCTACTCTTCATACTTATCTTACCTCAACCACCAGAATACCCAACCATCCTCCAACCGATCAAACCAACCAACAGTCAATCCCTCTCAACAAAGAGACCGAGAAAATGCCAACCCCCCACTCCCTCCTCACCTCCCTCGTCCTCCTCACAGCAACCTACCTCAGCGCCGCCAGCTCGGCCCCCCCAAGCGTCTACAAGCCCCGAAAACAATCCAACCTCTACACAGCCGACACATTCTACTTCGTCAACACAGTCGTCTCCACCATAAAAGCCACCACAACAGCAACAATGCTCTACCACGCCCTCATCGCCCTCCTCTACCCGCCATCCACGCACCCAACCCTCCTCGCAAACATCTGCCCCCACACCGACCAACTCACCCGCTCCCAATTCACCTGGTCCCCAACGCACCTCCTCGCCCTCGCCGCCATCCTCATCGGCTCCTCCGTCCGCCTCTCCGCCTGCAGCGGCCTCGGCAAAGACTTCACCCTCCGCCTCGCCGTCCCAGACCGCCTCGTCACCCGCGGTCTGTACGCCTACGTCCAGCACCCGGGCTACACGGGATACCTGCTCGTGCTGGCGGGATGTCTCGGGCTCGGATGTCGGTGGGATGCGTCTGCCGGGGCGTGCTTCTTGCCTGGTGGGGTGCTGGGGGCGCTGAGTGGGTGGGGGGTGTGGGTCGCTGGGGTGATTGTGGGGGCTCAGGCGGTTGTGTTTGGGGTGAGGGTTGGTGAGGAGGAGGAGATGTTGAGGGGGAGGTTTGGGGAGGATTGGGTGAGGTGGAATAGGGGGACGGCGCGGTTTGTGCCGTTTGTTTGGTAGATTTCTGTATTCTTGGGGGGGTTAGATGTTTTTGGGGGATTGTTGGAGGTGGTGGTGGTGGTGTTTTTGGGAGGTGTGCTAGGGTTTCTATCTAGATAGTGAATGATACTTATGATTGTCTATCTGGATACTCTCTAGTATGCAGTAACACATAGTATATTTCAACTACCGGGCAACTACCAGGTGGAGATAATCCCTGCAGCAGATCATCTGCACCCTCCATCCGGTCTAGTCAATCTCCACGCCTGTCTCTCCATTCTCCAGTCTCCAACCTCAGCACGAAAATAAAACAGGCTGTGAAAGTCCGCCAGGACTCCTCTATACTACCACTAGCAGTTTCCCAATCGAGCAAGTAGGCCAGATCCGGAAGTAGACTAGAGACGAAAGAGAATAGGTGACTCAATACGCGAGAAAAGAAAGCCACCCTCCAATCCGACAGACCGATCTGCGACGAACTCCCGACGGACTTCCGACACACCAATCAGTTATTAGGTTATTAGGTACTAACTATCATGCACCTCGGTAGTTGGGGGGGAGGTGGTTGGTAGGTGATGTTTTCGCTGTCGATCTTTACTTCTTCTTCTTTTCTTCCTTTTTTTCTCTTTTTTTTCGAATTTATTCGATGAATTGTGCTAAAGTTGGGGATCTTCGTCGTACTTTTGTTATTATATGTAGTAGGTACTTTTACACTCTCATTCCCTTCATCTACAGAGTACAACTACCTAGATATATCATAGAACAGCAGTAAAGACCACAATGAACTACATAAACAGCACAGCGGATGTCAAGTGAGAATAAAGTGGGTCACACCCAACTCTCCGGTCTTGGGATGGAGTTCTCCACACGCACGCCCACACGCACTGATCATCAACTACACCGACCTGCTGTTTATGACCTACTAACTATTAGTATAAAGTCTATGGACTCGGTTGTCGGTGGGGTTAACAGCTTGTTATCGGTGACGGTTTCCTGTTGGTACTTAGTAGTGGGCTGCTTCTATACCGCTTTTTGGGTGGGTGGGAATTGGCTGTGGTGGGTTGTTGGTTGGTTGGGAGGGGAGGGGAGGAAGATGTAGTGTAAAGTCTATTTGGGATGTGGTGTTTCTGGTTGTTGGTTGCTTGTGTCTGCTATTGTATTGCCTAGTCAGCGGTGTTTAGAGAATAGGTACTAGGTAGGTAGTATGGTTATATTGAGGAACATGGGAGGACCGATAGAGACGGTCAAAATATTGATGATAATGATGACTCTTGTAATCTTGGAAAGGTTGTGAATAGTTGCAAGATTGCACACCTATGATCAGCCATAACAAACCTTATGTAGGGAAATCTCCGTAGATCAGCCGATGTTGGCTGATTACACGTCTTGATATTCCTTAGACAATATGTTGGTTGTTTATCCCAATGATATACATACAACTAGACGTATACTGTAGGAAGTTGGGGGTAGTATTTTACATATCTCGTGGGAGATTGAGTTCACTAAACCATATAGTCCAGAAAGTATCATCCTACGTTACATAGATGATGGATATAGATAGAAATCATCTATCAGGTCAAGCCTTATGGGCATCTATATTCTGCAGGTAGAGCAAAGGAACTGATCGTGTTGGGTCAAGTACTCGATGCATATACCAGACACTATTAACACCCATGTCTATATCCGGAGATATATGGCTGACGATCTCGCGGAGAGAATGTAGAATAACTGAAAGAACAATCTGTTCATAACCAGTCCTTATTTAGTACTCAACCCAACTATAATATCATCATTAATAATAAGGATAATTAACCTTGACGGCAACTATGATGTATCTGTCCTGCAGCGGCACTGCGCAGACGGCTACCAGCAGTCTGCTTCATGCCACGTGTACTGCGTTAAGGACATGCGTCATGTATATTATCTACTTCATCTGAAATTACTTTTGTATATCTGATGGTTTTATCATCTTGGGTGATATATAATAGAATATACGATTACATGTCACATTCCAGGCAGATATACTACCAACTAGTTTGCTTAATTCAGTTAGACCTAGAGACACAGAATACTGTACATCTATCCTCGGTAATAGTGGTGATCACATGTAAGAAATGTTTTGACTCGAGATCCTACTCTACTATCAATCATCACCAAAACCGCCTATCACGACACCATGAACAAAGACAGAGTCAACCATTTCCTTATGAGTTTCAGGTCCCTGCCCTGGTCCGTCAATCAAGCTTACGTAGCTATCATGGCTACATCACCCTGGTGTAGAGCTACACCTTTGTTCTGTCACTTCCAACGTGGGCATTCTTACTGGACCGGAAAGACAAATCCACCTTTCAACCACGCCACAACCTTCTTTATCACCGTTTCGGTGACCGGAACAATTCCAAAGCCACAGCCTTCTTTGTCGCCGTTGACCCGCCGGAATACCTCCGCATCAATGAAAGCTCTCATCCTAGGTGAATAACCAACACGCCAGGGTCGTACATGTGGAGGCGCAATTCAAAGACAAAGAAGCCCCTTGCAAGCAATAACGGACAATGGTCGATCCTCTTCGGCCGTTCTAGTCGATCGCCGCCAGACAACACGGCGCGATATAACAGTAGAAACAGGGGGATTTGATTCTCCCGAGATCATCAACCGTTGTACACACGGAGCGGGATCCGAAGGTAGGTAGCGAATTCCCTTGGCGCTTCCATAGAAAGGATGATCAGTGTTCTGGTGGAAGGAATGACCGCTTTGATACCAATTTTAGATAGCGGAAGGCTCGAGGGTCTCCACGTGCCTCCCGGCCAAATTTCTCTGTTTAGGGGCCTTTATCAGGAAGTTGAAGGGATGATCTGAGCTACCAAGATGGTCATGTCCGTTTCTCAATTCAGGTTAGCTCTGATCCTGCTTCCCCTAGGCCAGTAGGATGGTCCGACAGCAAAGCGAAATCGTCCTTCGGTTATTTGGCATCCTTTCGGGGATACCAAGTGTGGGGATGGACTCTGTACTGCATTGTGCCTAATGACATCCTGTCGTGTCGAACAATAAGAGTAATCCCTAGCGAGTATGTCCAGAGTACATAGGGATAGGACATGAGAACATAGGGATAGAGACATAAAAGGTCTCCAGACTCAATGTGGGGATTTCCTCTTTTGGAGCGACCAACGTGCCTTAGGCTTCGGTCTAGTGTCGTGATGCGCTGCCTCAGGCCCGAGTCATGACTCCGTCGTTCATCCGGATTGACACGACAATCTTCCTCTCTCTCTCTCACGATCATCCAAAGATCGCTTGAGATTTAACCGAAACATCCAAGCGACTAGCCTAGACTCCATTCCCGCCACTCCATCTCCCTGAACCTTGTTCATTCGATGGTCCAGACCGGGATATTGCCTGTCCCTAGTCTATTATACTCCCTCGTGTCGTCCAAGGGACATATCGTTGGACCCGGTACAACGTGGCTCGAAATCGTGCCATGTGGCTGTCCGAGCTTTCCTGGAGAAATCAAATAATCTGGGGTGTGAGGTTGGATTCAGCGTCGACTGTTTCCTTCGTATCTGTGGGATCGAGCGAATGAAACTAAGACCATTAATTCCCCCCGACTAGGAACGGAGCCATTGAGGCTCTGGATTGGCCATATCCCCGGCGCTATCGCCCACTTCAATATTAAATCGACAGGGAAGATTCTTAGATCGCCACTCATTCACTGCAACCTTTCCCCCCCCCAGATGTTCCCCTCATTTGGCACTGACTGCGGTGCTCGTGCATTGGCCCACTTTTCAGGTCGGCTCTTTGTCTCCACGCTAGGTGTTTATATCACTGGTTTCGCTGTTATTATCTTGCGATTGCCTCCCCCCGTTCTTCCCCCATCCTTCTTCCACTATGCGTCCGCCCTCCTCGAATCCCTGAACCTTCTTCCATTGGGATCGATAATGCGTTGCGCGCGGCTCGGTGTCATCTAAACTGCGGGATGTCTCCTTCCGAGCATGTCAGTCGGCCCACCGACCCGGATGCCCTCGTGCTGGAAGCATGGGGACAGGGCTTGATGGTCGGGTCGTTGGTGGTAATGGCCGCCGTCACCTTTGCCAACATGAAGAAGCATATTCTTCTACACAAGCTCATTTTCGCCGAAGTATGCCCCCCAACAAAGCCCAAAGCCCCCCAATGAAATGAAAAGAAAGGAATAGAAAATAAACAAGAAAAAAAAAAAAAAAAAAGATCTCGACGCCGGAGCTGGTGACTCGTATGCTGACGGTGCATGACCCCAGCTCATCCTCGCCATGCCACATGGAACCTTCATTTTCCCTGCGGAACCCGCCTACGGCTGGTACCTGTCCGTCAGCGCCATCGGATTGAACATCTCGTGGAGTCTACACAACGTCATCGCCTGGATGAAAAACCGCCCATTCTTCTCCAAACGAGTGTCCATGTTCTACATCATAACGGTCCTGCTGGTCCAGCCGTACTGGGTCGTGGAAATCTACGCCAATTTCACCTATTTCAACAACATCAATCAGATCTTCACAACCACGCGGCCGTTGGAGCCATTATTCCGGTATTTCTCCGTCCACTCATCTGCCGGCTGTGTGCACCGTCTGACCCCTCTAGTGACCCATGGTGGGTGTTCACCACCGTCTCCCTCTTCTACACCATCAAGCGCGAATACAACTTCGGCATCATCGAGCTCGTTACCGTCAGCCCGCGTTTCGGCATCATGCTGGCAAGTATGTGTCTCTCCATCGCCTTCATCGTCGTCGACACCTGCAGCGTCTTGAGAGTATTCGACGCATCATCCTTACCCACCGGCGTGGAGCCATTCTGGAAGGTACATCCCTGTCTACCTATAAATAACCAACCAATAAAAAAGGAACATGCTGACTCTCCCAGCTGAGCTTCATCTTCAAATGTCTCTGTGACACCGTCATCCTAGACGACTTCAAGACCGCGCTCGATCGCATGCGCGCCCATTGGTTCCAGAAACGGGCACGGTCCGGCGAGATCTTCCTACCGCAGTCATCCTCGCGGGGTGAGCAGTCACGTCCGCGTCAGACGCCCCAGCAGGCTGCATTCGACGATGATGTAGATGCGGATCTGGAGACGGGGATGGGGATGGAGCCGACTAAGATGGATAGTGGGATCCCGCAGGTCCACACACGAGAGCGCCAACGCGTATGATGAACTTGAACCTTGATACCCAGTAGTAATGCATGCAACTGTACATATGATAATCATCATGATCTTCATCTTCGTATAATGTACCATAACCATACCCATACCCAAAAGAAACACTTCCAAAAGAAAAAGAGAGATTAATGTCTAGCCCCCTCAACAGCATGCAAATCCGCCGCCTGCGCATTCGTAACAACCTCCTCCTGAAACTCCTCCGAATCAGGCAACTCAACCCTATAATCCTTAATAGCAGCCGCACCCAGCACCACCCCCTCACCACCATCATCGACCTCAAAACCAGTAACATGACCGCCCTTCTCGCCCCCCTCCGCCACAAAATGCAAATGAAACCCGGCCACACTAAACCCATTCGTATACTCCGGCGACCAAAACCCAAACAGCGTCCCCTTCACATCGCGGAACTCAACCGGCGACACGCGCTGCCCCAACTCCTTCAGCGACTGCCGCGGCCTCTCCTGCGCAGGCACAAACCGACACCGCACAACACTAAACGACCCCTCAATCTTCACCGAAATGAAATGATTCTGCTTAGCAGGCAGGAGCGGCGCAAGCGCTTTATCAAGCGTGCTCATCGAGAGCGGGGCAGAGAGCCGCTTAGTGAGGGTAGGTTCGAAGCGCGTGATCATCAGGAAGGGCATTTGCTCTGTGGGTGGGAGAGGTTTCAGGTTCGTGTAGTCTGGCGGGAAGTGGTAGGCTTTGCTGTTTAGGATGACGATTTCGCCGTTGAGGTGGGTGATGGTGCCGAGGCCGTGGTCGCCGTGCTTGAGGACTTCCGAGAGGGTGGGGCCTGTCGTGCTGATGCCGTGCATGAGGGCGTTGAGGATCGAGTATTGGTAGAGGGTGTTGGGCTCTGCCATTGTTGCGGTTGGGCGTGGTGTTGAATTCGCTTGTGGTGTTGTTTCGGCGGCGGTGGTTGTGCAGACAGTTTGGTGTCTGTCTGACTGTCTGATTTCGCGGTTGATAAATTGGACGCCTTGCCCCGCAGTGTTCACAGACAGTGGTAGTTAATCGCTCAGGCCGTATGCGCTGTTATGCAAGTGTGGTTGGTATTTCGTTGTTGAATTGTGGTCAGCGGGGAATTCGGAGTCGAGTCAATCAATGATATCATCCCACATGCCTAAGGCAGAGGTTTGTATCTCCTTAGGCTATCTATTATGCCTGAGGCTTACATTTCTACTCTCGTGAATCGCACTAGCCTGATTTGGAGTATTCATGCCTGAGGCAAACATGTTCTATATTGAAACAGCGAACGATTTCGGCTTCTCTACTGTCTCTCACTTGTTTGATCCTTGCTACGGTTCATTACATGTCGATGATTACGCGCTGTCTAACAGCTGGAATTATTAGATAACCACAAAATACAGATGTTTACTCCGTCAGTTCATACAAAAGCTGAACGAGATCGAGGGTATTGGACATAAACTCCAGAATCACACCTCACTATCCAACACTATCCAACACTCCGGCTGATTATAACACAGGTACAATTTTACGAGCTGTTGTGATTCTCATATATATCTATCATCTCTCCCGATCTTTGATTTTCATCCTCCACAATCTCGACCCCAGGAAGAAGCTACCCTGGCTTGCTGACATCAGATAATATATATTATCATTCCAAGCCCCCCCCCCCGACTGGTCTCCACTAACCTCCTGCTCATTTCACTACACTCTTGGAATCTATTTGTGGACATACTATCTCAAACGCAAGCGATCTAGACCGGCAACCTTGCTCCTATTTTTTCAGCCTAAAACTAGCCAGTCGCAAACAGTCTAGGACAGATAATCCCACCAATACGATCTTGCAAATTACTCGGCCCGAGTATCTGAGATTGAGCTGGCTGTGCCACAGACTAGCTCTCGTTTCATAATCTGGTGCACGGAGCCCATTATCTTGCTGCGCACGGGTATGACTCGCGTACGTGCTGAATCAGGGGTTGCGTCGACAGTGGATTGGGGAGACAGATAGATATCTGACCTCGTTTTCATAGAAATGACGAATCCATGTAGACAAACCTGTCTGGCCCGTCTACGCTGAGATGGACTCAATGCGATAGCAACAGTTTCATCAACCCAACAACGGACCCCGATCTTAACCACGCGTGGTATACCTGGACTAATTTCCACCACTAATTCGGCGTGTGTTCTCTGGTAGAGGCACATATAACATGAGTTGCAGCGCTGTTGATGCGATTGTCGGCTAGTATGGTTCATACTATTTTATCCGCATTCAATATCGAGGTGACATATTGGCAGCCATACTACTAGTTTCGAGCCATGATAGACATACTACTATAAACTATAAATTATACCAACATGACTCTAACCATTCAACGAGAGAAGTATACAACAGTATAGAAGAGATCAAATCAGACTATAAATAATATAAACAACCAACAATTATATAGATGTGGTACTGCGTCTGAAAAGTATAGCCGTTACCGGCAACCCATTGACGTCATTCATCTGAGATCCAACATCTCAAATATATATACGAATACTACATTCTCCATCACGACTCCAATTCTCCATGTCGATCCCATTCAATTAGTCAACTAGTCAATCTCTATTTTTATACTCGATCTAAAAGCCAACTTCACCTCTACCCTCGTCTCAACCTCACCACCCACCACCCCCCCTCAAAAGAGCATCCAATTCAAAATGGACAGACCCCTGCCACCAGCTAGCACAGACGTAAATATCCCCCCCTTCTCCCCCCATTCCATCCCCCCTTCCCTCCAATCTCCATTGATTATTACAACCTACTAACACCAACACCAAACCCAAACAGCCCGTCGTCCTAACCGCCCAAGAATCCTCCCCCAGCGTCCTCTTCCCCACATTCACAGCCACAACAGCCTGGACCCTCGGCCTCAGCCTGCGCGAACGGATCCTATCCCTGCCCTCCTCCCAGCGTCGGCCCGCGCTCATCTCCATCTCCCTAGGCGGCGCATACCCATCCCCCCACGTGGTGTTCCAGTGCGCGACGGAGCCGGGCACGGTCGCTGATAATGAGGAGTGGGTGCGTCGGAAACGCGCGACTGTGTTGCGGTGGGGTGTGTCGAGTTGGTTGATGAGGAGGAAGGTGTTGGCTGGGTTGGGGGCTTTGGAGGGTGGGGAGAGGGAGAAGGAGGTGGAGGGGGCGTTTGTGAGGAAGTTTGCGCTGAAGTCTGGCTCTGGGGGTCCCGCGGATGAGTATGCGATTCATGGGGGTGGGTTTCCCGTTAGGGTTACGGGGGTTGATGGGGTTGTGGGGGTTATTGTTGTTAGTGGGTTGAAGCAGGAGGATGATCATCAGGTTGTGGTTGAGACTGTGAGGGAGTTTGTTGGGGAAAAGTCCTGATTCTCTTTTGATCTTCTTATTCTTTTTTGGCTTCACTTGTGGTGGTTACAATCTAAGTTATACGAGTGATGAGTGTATGTAATACCATAGGTAGGATGTCTGATTAGACCGAAAAACATAACTCCAGAAACCCTCTAATTATTTTACAATTCATCATGCCCGCTGGGCTCGTCATCCTCTTCGGGAGCCGATCCGTACAGCTTGCTGGTGATCGGGTACGCCACGTTGGACAACTGCTCCTTCTGCTCCTCGAAGTCCTCGGTCGTGGCATCAGCCGCGTTGTCCTCGAGCCAGTCGGACACCTCCTTGACGGCGTCCAGGATCGTCTGCTTGTCGTCCTCGTCGATCTGGCCGCCCAGTCCGTTGTCGTCCTGGACCTGGTTCTTCAGGCTGAACGCGTAGTTCTCCAGCCCGTTGCGGGCCTCGATCTTGGCCTTGACCGCCTTGTCCTCCTCGGCGAACTGCTCCGCCTCGGCGACCATGCGGTCGATCTCCTCCTGCGAAAGACGGCCCTTGTCGTTGGTGATGGTGATCGACTCGGCCTTGCCAGTGCCCTTGTCATTGGCACCGACCTTCAGGATTCCGTTGGCGTCCAGGTCGAACGACACCTCGATCTGGGGAACGCCACGGGGGGCGGGCGGGATGCCGGTCAGCTCGAACTTGCCGAGCAGGTTGTTGTCCTTGGTCAGGGTACGTTCACCCTCGACTGTGGTTGTTAGCATCATTCATACATATCAGAAGAAAAAGAAAGAAGTGACATACAAACTTGGATCAGGACGGTGGGCTGGTTGTCAGCGGCCGTCGAGAAGATCTGCGACTTGCGCGTGGGGATGACGGTGTTGCGGTTGATGAGCTTGGTCATGACACCGCCGGTGGTCTCAATACCCAGGGTGAGCGGGTTGACATCCATGAGAACGATGCCGTCGGCGGCCGACTCGCCGGTCAGAACACCACCCTGGACGGCGGCACCAAAGGCAACGGCCTCATCGGGGTTGATACCCTTGCTGGCCTTCTTGCCGTTGAAGTACTCCTCGAGGAGGGCCTGGACCTTGGGGATACGGGTGGAACCACCGACCAGGACGATGTCGTCAACGTCGGCCTTCTTGACCTTGGCGTCCTTGAGCACCTGCTCGACGGGCTTCAGGGTCTTCTTGAACAGATCCATGTTCAGCTCCTCAAACTTGGCGCGGGTCAGGGTCTCGGAGAAGTCGTTGCCCTGGTGGAAGGCCTCGATCTCAATGCGGGTCGACATCTGGGACGACAGCGTGCGCTTGGCCTTCTCGACCTCACGCTTCAGCTTACCCATGGTCTTGAGGTCCTTGGTGATGTCCACGTTGTTCTTCTTGTTGTAGAGCTTGACGAAGTAGTCCATGACGCGGTGGTCGAAATCCTCACCACCCAGGTGGGTGTCACCGGCGGTGGCCAGGACCTCGAACACGCCGTCGTCGATCGACAGAAGAGAGACATCAAAGGTACCACCACCCAGATCGTACACGATAACCTGGCGCTCGTCACCGGTCTTGTCCAGACCGTAGGCGATAGCCGCGGCGGTAGGTTCGTTGACAACACGGAGAACGTTGAGACCGGCGATGGTACCGGCGTCCTTGGTAGCCTGACGCTGGGCGTCGTTGAAGTAGGCGGGGACGGTGACGACGGCGTGGGTGACCGCCTTACCGAGGTAGCCCTCGGCGATCTCCTTCATCTTACCGAGGATCATGGCGGAGACCTCCTCGGGGGTCATGGTCTTGGGGGTCTTGTTCACGTCGACCTTGACCACGGGCTTGCCATCCTTGTTGGCAATGGTGAAGGGGAAGTGCTTGGCGTCCTTCTGGACATCCTTGTCGCTGAACTTGCGACCAACCAGACGCCTACGAACACGTCAGTAACCGATTCCAATACAGATGACCCGAAGAGGGACTCACTTGATGTCAAAGATGGTGCGCGTGGGGTTCGCGGCGTATTGGTTCTTGGCGGCGTCACCGACGAGGCGCTCCTCATCGGTGAAGGCAACATAAGACGGGGTGATACGGTTTCCTTGGTCGTTCACGAGGATCTCGACCTTTCCATTTTGCATGACACCGACACAGCTGTAAGTGGTTCCCAGATCAATACCGACAACTAGATAACAATCGATTAGCTCCTCTTCCTTCCGACAGATCGAGGGATCGGATGCCTACCGGTTCCATACTCCAGCGCCGTGTCGTCCTCGGCGTGTGCGGTCCCGAAAAACGCCAGAGGCGCAATGAAGACAAGTAGCAGGTAGAGGACAGTGGTCCAGGCCGTAAACGGCTTGGCCACGCCATTGTGACTCGACAGACGCGCCATGATGCACGTAGAATCAACCGTGACGAGAAACGCGTCGAGTTACACGTCCAGGTTACGAAGGTAGAAAGAAAAAGGATTAAACCCAAACAAGAGAAAGAACAGCTCAACCCAGTCGACAAGGGAAAAAGGGTGAGAAAGGTGGGTTGGGGATGGGTGTAAGAAGGAGAGACAGGAAGAGAAAGAAAGAAGAAGAGGAAGAAGAAGCAGTCGGGGATGTTCTTGTATGGCGCGGACGGCGGCGAAGAAACACAGCGGCCATGCTGGCCTTTTCCTCAGGCTGCGGCCGCCCTGCATCGTCTGGTTTACTTCTCGCGCGCTGATTGGTGGGAGCTCCGGGTGACTCATCCTGCAGAATTGACCGCCTACTGCATCGGGCAGTTCTGCCGGGTGTTCGTCGGGCGGCCTGAGGCGGCGAAACTGCTAGAAGATCGCCTTAACTAAGCAGGCACACCGCGCATAGCATAACTCCTGCATACTTGCCACATCTATCAAACCTGGGGTCATCGTATAATGGATCCCTTGGGAGTCAATGGACAGACAGGCACCGACAAGTAAAGGACACTTGTCCTCTACCTTCGACGCCATTCTCGAACTATCCCTCCCCATCTGAACCACTGGAACCATCCCGTCCACAGCCACAACCGCCCAGTGGATCGAAGTAGGCTGGGTTTCTTGGCACGTCCACTAGATCGGCTAGGAATAAACCATAATCTACAAGCTAGAGGAAGATGGGGGATGTCATCTTTGTTCAATGGATCCACACGACTAGTCTAAAGGACACTATTCCAGTAACCCAGCGGCCACCGTGTCGCCGCCAGCCCGCAGCACAATCCGCGTCGGGGCCTCGAGGGGAACAGCCTGGTCCATCTCGACCGCAATCCGCGCCACCGTGCCTGGGGCGATGATCTTGGGCTTCTTCTTGAGCACAGCGCCAGACCCCTTGTCCAGCGTGGCCACCAGCTTACTGATCCGCCCGGGCACGTGCAGCCGTCCGTGGTGGACGTCGATCATGCTGGGCATTAGGTGCTCGAACGCCAGCACCTTGGTGGTGAACGAGGTGATGTTCTTAATCGGTGCGGACGCGCGGCAGATCACATCGCCCGTCCGCAGGTGGATGGGATCAATGTTCGCCAGGTTCAAGACCACGTTCTGACCGGCCACCGCCCAGTCCCGGGGCGTCCCGTCTACCTCCAGACTCCGGATGGTGGCCGTCTCCCCGCTGGGCATCGTGAGGATGACGTCGCCCACCTGCAGACTGCCGGCGTCGAGGCGGCCCGAGATGGACAGCGGGTTCTGCACACTACCCCGGAAGACGTCGCCAATCGTCATGCGGAGGGGCTTGTCCACCGCGTGGGCGTGAGGCTCGGTGGCCTCCAGCTCCTCGATCACCGTGCGGCCCGTGTACCACGACACCTGGGGGTCTTCGCTCCGTCGGGTCACGTTGGCACCGCTGATCCCCGAGCAGGGCACAAAGGACAGGTTCTTGGCCTGGAACCCGGCGGTGGTCATGAAGGACGACACCTGCTGTTCGATCTCTTCGAACCGGTCTTTGCTCCACTCCACCGAGTCCATCTTGTTCACCGCCACGATGACCCTCTGCACACCCATACTGCGCACCAGTAACGCATGCTCCTTGGTCTGCCCCTTCAACCCCGCCTCGTAGTTGCCGGTCCCCGCATCGATAACGAGTACGGCGAAGTCCGCCTGACTGGCGCCGGCGATCATGTTCGGCACGAAATCTCGGTGCCCGGGCGAATCGACAATGGTGAACACGGTGTCCTCCGTCTCGAAGTTGTTGGTCGCAATATCGATCGTCACACCGCGCGCGCGCTCCTCGGACCCCTGATCCAACACCCAAGCCAAAGCAAACGACCCCTTTCCGATCTTCTCGGCTTCCCGGCGGTATCTATCAAGGGTGCGTTGGTCGACTGCCTTGAGGTCCGCTAGTAAGCGTCCCATCAGTGTACTCTTTCCTGCATCCACGTGACCTAGATGGGCAACATTAGTAAACACGATCTCAATCGAGATGCAGGGTATGGCACCCACCGATCACCGCGAAATTCATAGCTCTCTTCCGTTTCGTCTTCTCAAATTCCGACAGAACGTCGAGATTCTTGCTCTTGACGTTCACCTTTTCTACAACACTCAGGTTGTCCATACCGCTCGCCAGATCGCTCGATTTCTTGTCGCCTGTCGACTTGGCAGCAGACTGTTTCGATTTGAAGCCTGCATGTCCATTAGGGAGGTCCTAGATCTTGCGCCGAATCGCCAAACCTTTAGCTGAGCTCTGTGCGTTCATGACGACATCGTCGGGACTGGGGCCTGTAAAGTCAAACGGTTCAGTGAGGTCTTGCCCGTAAATCTTGATCAGATCCAACGTGTTTGAAGACAGGTGGCTGGGCTCGGCCTTTGGACGGATGGCGTCCCCGACGATCGTGCTAGCAAAGGTAGACGGCGGCGCCATGATGTTCACCTCCGGCTCTTCCTTTTTCGTCTCCGTCGGAGTATCTGCTGGTGGACTAGGATGGGGTTCGTCGACAGTGCTTGGCTTAGGACGTTCGGGCGAAGGCTTCGGCGAAGGCTTTTTCGGGGACGCAGGACTCTCCAGGCGCGACCCTCTCGCCGGGCTCGGAGACTGTGAGCTATCCGAAGACTTGGGCAGCTTCCCGTTGCGTGCAAGCCTTTCACTCAGCGATAGTGGGGCGCCCTTGGATGGAGTGGCGGACCTCGAGGGCTCAGCGCTATCTGTCTGAGGCGTGGGGACAGGGCTGGGTGTCTTCTCGCCCTCCTTCTTTTTGCGCGCCGCAGCCAACGCAGCCAACTTCGACATCTTCCCCCCAGCCTCAGGCGCACCCCCGAGAAGCCCAAGCCCAGGATACAGAGGTTCCACCAAAATCTCGGCCTTCCGATGCGCTGGCACGCTAAGCCACGGCGAGTCGCGAAAAAAGTCCTTTGCCGAGAAGTGGGCGACAGGCGGCAAGGACGGTATGGGAAATCCAGGAAAAGACGCCGAAACTGCAAGTCCAGTTAGAACATGTTCGATCTTGCCCAACGGAGTCAGTAAAATTGATCGACCGCAAGAAATCGAAGTAATACTCACTGCCATCTTCGATCCGCCGGGGAGGGAGAAGAAAACGCCCCGCCGGTAACCCGAGCCCAACCACGCGGAAAATGCAAAATCAAGGAGACAACCAAGGAACGCGAGGCCAGCTTACCTGCACTACTGCCCTTTGCCTTTGCGACCGGAGCCGGCGCGCTCTGCTTCTTCTTGGTCTCCTTGGCTCTCTTGTCTGTCATGGAGCAAGCCACCAATTAGCACACTTCGAATCACTCGCCGAGCGGGCCGGGACAAAAGATTGCCACTCACTTCGTATGTAGTTCACGGTTTTTTCGACATCATTATAGTAATGCCACAAGCTCTCTTGGACCTCTTCGCGTGTCGCAGTGACCGGAGAATCCCCCGTGCGGAGCTGTTTCAACACCTCCTCTGTACATTGTTGGGCAAACTCCTGTTCTTCCGAGTTATATCCGTCGTCATCGTAGTCGTCCAACTCTTCATCGTCGTAGCCAACGGCTTTAATGCGATGGCGCGACATGGTGGCTGATGCGGATCGGTAAGGAAGAAGGCGGGGCAAGCTGTGCGAGAGGGGTTCGATCGTAAAGAGGCCTGCAGAGCACGGTTCGTGAGGATAGGGATATATATGATCGAATAACCCGTGGCTGTATTGCGATCTATGAGAAATATGTGCAATTCGAGAAAAGAGAGGGCGTCAACCTGTCGAGAAAAGGCGATCGAACAGGCGAGGATGTGGTCGTTGGAGGGGAAGAAAAGAACCAGACGGACTCCGGTCCAGCTAGCGGGATGAGGCAGTCAGGCACTCAGTCATCCACCACGTCATTCCCCACTACGGTCTCCATGAACCAAACCAACAAACCACAAGCCAGGTGATTACGCAGGGTAAAGAATATGGGGTATCCACGGCAGAATGCTGCGGGTGTAGAATTTGAATTTACTGTGAATTTCAATTGGAGTCTCTAGCTTAACTACCTTGAATAAACTAACACTGACCGGGCTTTGAAGCCAGGTGGGTACATCGTAGCAACCAGGAGACAAACTTCTATCGCCATGCCATCGATCAATCAATCATACCATGCACAAAAATATACTATCGTGAGAGGTCGTCAGGATTCGCCTGTTTCCACTACAGGAAAAGGTCGTTATTTCAGCGGACTCCCGCCAAAGAAATCCCCTGCTCCTGGGCCGGAGAATGTGCCATTGCTGGGGGTGAGGGCAATGGAGCGTCGGAAAGCCTGGCGAGGAGTCGTGGGGGCGCTGGGGACGGTCGCGGTCGCTGCCGTCGTTCCAGGGTCAGGCACGTTGGGGGTGTTTCGGCCGCTGGCGTTCTGCATACTGACTGCAGTGCCGGGCCGGGAGAGAACGGTCACGGTTCCGTTGCGAGGGGGTGGCCGGAACCCAAGTTTGGATCCTTCGCGGAATATCTCCTCCAGCATCTGCGATACGATCCCTGCATCTTCGTATTCACGGAACTTCTTCCACAGCCGCAAGGCCATGCGTGCATCCTCAATAGAATCGTGGCCCTGGGTGTTGTCCACGGGTTCTTCTTGGATATACTCCTTGAAGACCGCCCAGGCGAGATACCGCAGACTAAGCCGACGGTTCTTTCCTGGGTGGAAGTAGAGGTATTGCGTATCCACCGTCTGATTTTTCGGGACCTGGATGTTGATCTTCCGGAAGTCGGAGGCCAAGCCGTGACCGACAAATATGCATCCCAGGTTGAGCAGCAGCCACAGTTTTTTATATGCCACTTTAAGCGGGACCAGGTTGTGCTGACTGGTTCTGGGGTCTAGGTCGCCAGGGTTGATGCCGGAATACTGCGTCACATAGTCGACAATCGTGTCTTTGATAGTAATGTAGTCGTCGATGAATGTAACGCCTTCGCGCAGTCCCGAGCCTCGCAAGACAGATACCCGGGCAAGACCACTCTTGTTGGGCCTCACCATCTCCTGGGAGCCGTCGGCTTTCACGTCTATCTCGGCCTTTTCCAGGTCGACGAACTCGGTATCCAACGCAACGGGAGTACCGGGGGAAGGTTTTTCGTCCTCGGAAAGCGTCACCCGCGACTCTACCGGGCGACCACCGCTATGACAAGCCAAGTTAGTAGGTGAAGATGTTGTCTTGATAAACTTGGACTTACTTTAGTGACCAATCGCGGAACAGCAGAGTGGTGTCGAGGGTGTTTTTCCACGAATCGTCCACGGCGTGACGCGCATCCTTGATCTGGTAAGCCAGGACAGAGGGGATCTTCCATGGTTGGTTAAACCGGAGCGCCTCGTCCTTATCCACTTCTGTGACGAGGAAGTCATTGAACAGGTGCCATCGGTTCTGGGGTTCGGGTTCGCGAGAAGACACGGAGACATTGATGAAAGAAACAAGGTGGGCCTTCTGGTGCTCAGGGACATCAATCTCACACACCAGACCCACCAGCTCGTACACCACAAGCCCCGGCATGTTGGCCTGAACGCGCACACGGAGGTCCTCTCCTTCGAAGCACATAATCTGCCCTCCTTCAACGAAAATTCCAACTTCCTCCGGTAGCCACCCAGGGACCGCCCAGAGTCGTCGGCAGAGCGGGTTGCTCAAAGCGGCGTTGAGCATCATCACGGGAGGCATGCGGTGCACTGACTTGCGAATCGTCACTTGCTGATAGCGTCGGCAGTAGTTGCACCAGCCCCTGTTCTGCGTCTCACGTTCGATGCTTGCCCGCAAGATATTCGAGAATCGGAAAGCCGGGTTTCTGCGCGCCTGCTTGATATCGATGGCCGGGTAGATCAACTCGCTGGCTAGCGAATTTCCGGGCCGAACGATCTCATTGTGGCAGAACATGCACCGAATCGATTCTGATGCTATCGTGGCGAGCCTGTGGTCCAGGTCATCCGACCCGGGAAGGATCATGCGGTAGTCATGGGCGATTTGTCCGAGGAAAAATCGGTGAACCGCCTGGATGGCTGAGGAAAGGGACTTATTCGTCAAATTTTCTTCCAGCAATCCCAGGGTCGATGCTTCGCGATAGCTGCTGAATGTTTTCAGTAAATTAGTAGCCTGGCAGTTCTGGCCATTCGCCTTTTCCAGCATATCAAAGAGATACCCCATTTCACACAAGAGACAGTTCTCGAAGATACAAGAGCTCGCGGCATGCTGTAGGGCGACGTTTCGGACTAGGGGGATGAATTTGAAGAGCTGAAGAAGAGCATTGGTGAAGGAGTTGGCGATGTGTGTTTCCAAACCGGAGAACTTGGTCCGGTTATAGAACCTAGTTGTGGAAGTTAGCACGTTACGAGACCGACTTATGACAGGACCATCTTCATACCTAAAGTCAAAATCATCCACACCAAATCGACTGTACTTGATCTCAACGTTGCTGTACTTGAGCAATGGATCGTCTTCGCCCTCTCCGTTGATCTTGCTGCCCGCCAGGGCCTCGGCAGTGTCACTTACTGAACCTTCGGATTTCGCCCTACTTTGCTCCCTGGCTTTCTCGCTCAGGAACTTCGGGGCAATGAGGGCGGGCTCCGAGGTAGTCAACGCACGAGTGTTTTCGACCTGGTTACGTCGGGTTTTCTTCGGATTCGGCGCGTAGTGACCGACCTCGGCCGGGCGAAGGTACGGGAGCAGTGCCTGGTCGACTTGGTTCGGGGGGCTGCCCACTTCGAAGACAAGGTGACTAGGCCAGGCCGACAATAAACGTTCATGGTAATAGGGCATGCCGACCATGTTCAGGGGGGTATCCGTGGCCCAGTCAAAGGGCGGCGGTCGAGGGACCACGTCGGCGAACTCCGCTTCTTTGCTCATTTCATTGAAATGTATCTTTGCCGGGGAGCCCCACAGGTGAATAGAACACTCTGCATCATTGATGGCCAGGGCCTCTCCAGACGGGGAGATATCAATGCCCAGCATGAAGGACACATTGGCCTGGCGCAGATTGATGGCATTGGGATTCATGAGGTCTACCACCTGCAGTTGTCCGGTCTGCGAGGCAACAAAGCTAGTGGTGTGGAGCTTGGGGTGCATGCGCACATACGCGGCGCCGGCATGAAATGGGATGGGGGGAAGCGGGTTAAGCGTCTTGAGGTCGTAAACATTGGCTAACGGATCCACGATGGGCGACCCAAGATGCCTCATCGAGAAGCCACAGGTGACCAAGAGATCATTTCGAGCATCCATATCGTTGACCGCCGTTCCATGAGCCTTCCACGACTTGACCACGCGGAAATCAGCCAGGCTGAGTGCGTTCACCGACCCCGTGTCCGTCGCAGCACAGAGATACCGGCTCTTCTTCATCATCGTATAGTGGTACTCAGTCGGCAGTTTATCCACTATTGTTCCCTTGTCAATGTCAATGGTGAACATCGCCTTTTGGCACCCCGCCACGATAATTCGGTTCAACTGCGCGGTAAAACTCATGCAGCGAAGATCGACCATATCGTCGTGAGTGATGTGCCATTGTGTCAACCCGCGCCGCGTGATCATGTGAATACTCTTTGACGATAGTGATATGACGCCTCGGTCATGGAAGAGGATCTGCCGTACCATGCCCTCCGAGACCGGATGGGCCCTAATGGAGGTATACCGTTGCAGCTCAGGACCGTAGAAAGACGTGATTCGGCCCTATCCACATCAGAAACACATTAGAATGCATCGATAATTCCCATCCTCGAAAAAAGACTCACATATTCATTCCCGACCCACAATAGCTCCGACACATCGTCGAAAGCTATCGTTGTTGCAATCGTCGGCAAAGCGTGCGAGCTTGGCGCCGGCACGGGGATGCGCGACAGCTCATCCCAGTCGGCCTCCATGGGGAGGAAGGAAGAATTCCAACTAGATGGATCTCAATAAAGTCGATAGATATCCCGTCTTTCAAAGAATGAACTGGAACTGCCCATCCGGAACCAGAGCGAGAGTGGGCATCGTTCAGCCACGCGATTGCGGGGAGCCGTTGGATCGTTCAGGCACGATGATGATGGGTGGGAGGTATTCAGGGCCAGCGGCTAATGGTACGTATGAGGAAGCAGATTTGCGGAGACCGAAACCCGAAAGAAGAGAAGGCTGTACAGAGAGAAAGAAGGAAAAGGGCCCCAGGCCAGGTTTGGCATTCCTGATCGATGGACGGCGATGACCAGACGGGCAGCGGTGATGTGGGACACGCTGTCACGTGGTGTGTTGGCGGCCTCAGGCGGTGATTTCCCAAATAGGCAATAGCATCAACGACAGTCCACGTTCAACTATACAGCATACTCTTTCTCCAGCAGTGACATTAGATCGCTGGCTATGGTATGCTCATCGCTCTTTACTGAGGCTATACATTCCATAATAAAGACCAGTAAAAATGAGTCTGTCATACACTCTGACCATATTGCATGCCATGTGCCTAACTATGAGGGACCTGGCGTACAATTAAAACCTGAGGCATCCAGCGGTCGTCCGCCTTTTCTATAGAGTATAGACTGACTTCAATCTTCATCTTTCTTTCCATCATCATATCGGCCATATCTATAACTCCGACAGTACCAATAATTCTTTCTGGTGTCCCGATTACCTGAAACTTCTTCGATAATCCTCTGCCACATAGCTCCCTCCCCACCCGAACACTCTAACTCAAACCCCTATAGCCATGCTATGGATTCGAGACGAGAGCTCTCTACAAAGCGGGGCTAGCACATGCCAACCCCTTGCAAAATAAGTTCAGTTCTCGAGATTTTGAACGAGGTCCCATCATACGCGCGTTCCCTAAACAGACACGGTCTGAGGCGGCTCTGCCCCCGAGATAGTAGCATCTCTGAAGGTAGGCTAATGTCAAGTCGTGGTTATGAAACATCCATGCTAACCATTGTCGGTTGCTTCTGACTCTCCGATCAGGAGACTCATGCCATAGCCTGATGCTATTTACCGCTGCTCAACGCCAGTAGTATGGCTCTCGCTCCCTGTGCAACTCTAAGTCCGAACAATAGACCCCCCAAGGCGGAAAGAGAGAAATCAGACAGCCGTCCGTGCCACTTCGAGGTGACAATGCGGTCGAACGTTCTTAGGCTGGGGATTCGCCAAACTAGGCGTTCTCCAAAAAGTTTGTGTGCTGGTAGATGCACGCCATTGAAGCCGCCGCTGTGTCAGAATACGCGTATCAAAGTTGACAGCGCCGGACAGAACACAATATACTGTTTGATCGGCTTCCCGCAAGCCAAGTCAAGTACGACACCGATACGCATAGGCACCGATCAAGGAACGGAGCCCGTCCCGTTTAGGTCGGTTAGGAGCATTTCCAATATGGATGCTGTACTACTGGAGGATAGAGTATAGACGAGTTTCGATAGCTGGTATTGATTCAAAGCACACAGGCAAGCCTGTGGAGATATATCAGAGATTGGTATAAAAAGGGCAACATGACCAGCAAATGATCGAAATGGTCATTCACCACAGGAAAACCTCCAGTTCTATACACATTTTCAAGGTCTTTCACGATGCGGACCTCTTCAGCCGCTCTCCTTGTTCTTCTGCCCAGTGTCTTTGCCATTCCGCTGGGTGAGGCCCCGTCTCTTAGACTGGATGTCACTCTCAGTCGGGTCGAGGACACTCGTATCAAAGCTGTTGTGAAGAACGTCGGCAGTGAGGATGTCACCTTTGTCCATATCAACTTCTTCAAGGACACTGCTCCGGTCAAGAAGGTTGCTTTATTCCAGCATGATGGTACGTTTTGTATCTCCTTCACCCCGGTTCCCCGCCATAAGTTGTTCTCCTTACACATATACACCAGATTCCGAGATTGCCTTCGAGGGAGTGGAGAAGCTGTTCAAGAGCAGCGGCCTCACTGAGGATGTACTTACCTCTCTGGCCCCCGGGGATGTCTATGAGGACGAGTTTGATGTTGCCAGTACTAGCAATCTCAGCAAAGGAGGCCACGTCACCCTTCACGCGGTGGGACGTGTTCCCGTAGTGGAGAACAGTACTATCACCGGCTCTATGCCATTCAAGTCTAACAAGCTGGTTATCGATGTTGACGGTCCCAAGGCCTCCAAGGTCGCAGCTGCCATGAAGACAATGCACAAGCGCACAACAGTGGAATCCTGTCCCTCGAACGACAAACAGTCTGCGCTGACCACGGCGCTGCAAAATGCCGCCTATATAGCTAGCCAGGCTGCCGATGCTGCCGAATCGGGCCCTGATGTCCGCTTCCAGGAGTACTTTGGCACCACTGACAGCGAGACTCGCGGTATTGTCGCTGCTCGCCTCAGAGCGGCAGCTGCGGAAGCTTCCTCCACCACATTCGGCCAGACCTCCTACTACTGCTATGATGTCGACGAGTGGTGCAGTCCCAATGTGCTCGCCTGGACCACGCAGACGACCAACACCATTGCCAATTGCGATCTTTACTACACCGATATCCCGCCTCTGACCTCCGTGTGTCATGACCAAGACCAAGCCACCACCACGCTGCACGAACTTACTCATGCGCCGGGTGTGTATAACCCTGGTACGGAGGACTTTGGCTATGGGTATGATGCGGTTGCTGCCTTGAGCCCGGACAATGCCCTTAACAACGCGGATACTTATTCGCTGTTTGCCAACGGTATGTCCTTCTTGTCAACAATTAGGTGATATGTACTGACGATGGGTTGCAGCTGTGTATCTCAACTGCTAGTCCGGGACTCAGCGAGAGCTTGTTGTCGTGGTGGTAGTAGCGGTGCCTGTAACATAGTGTCAAATTATTGTCAGACTATGCTGAAACATACCTGTAATACAATGTGATTCAAATTGCACAATCTAAATAATGCTTTACATCCGCTGAGTCCGGGGTATCATCCTCCCGAGAGCGGCGGGTTGATACATGGTAGTAGCGCATATCAGTCTACTGTGGAGACACGTCAATATCAATATGGGGTCAAGCAACATAAATCCAATTACTACCCCCCGGCCATCCCCTTTCACCTGTCCTAATATCGGAGAAAAAGTCGGACCAAGAAGTTTCCACCCAGTGTACCCATTAACATCTACCTTGCTTATGGTGTATAAACGAACCGGTAATCAGGTACCCATTCGTCTGATCTCAACGCGACAAGCCACTAACCCTAGCCCTAACAACCTCGTCGATTCCAACTTAGGAATCATCATTCTGCGTATCTAGCAAAACAGCATTTTATCGTCCCTCGAACATCATCCTGACAGTGACAGGATATCCAGGCCTCTTGAGCCTTAGCTAAGATCTCTTCATTTTCTTCCGTGTCTAGAGTGTCATACATACTTGAACCGTTCATCTCGGGAACTATATGAAATTGTTATCTGCGTTGTATATGAACCCTCCGATCATTGCGTAACAATGATAATAATCAATCACCCGGCAAGGGAAACATGTAATACAGTCAAGAGTGGTGGAATCAAGTGAAACAGAAACACAAGTCTTCTGATTTGCTAGCCATCGCAGAATAGTAGTACAGCAAAGCCAGAGACATATCGAAATAAAGCAGAACAAAGCCTCTGCATTTGCAAGAAGAAACAGGGAAACCAGCATGGGAAAAACCTGCATCGAGGCTACAAACGATGTATGTCTCGAAAAAAGCCAGCCCTTCGTTCCTCCATAATAACCGGCTGGGTTTCAAAGAACCTTGACTGCTTCTTAATCCCCCTTGAGAATATTCAGTAAATTTAGTTGTAGTTGTCATATGGGAGGGAACACTTACAACATTGCCTCCCTCCATTATCAGGATAGTCAGCTGGCTGGAACGGTCAACCATTATAGACTGATAGACACTCACAAGCTACCCATTCCACCACTATTAGCTGGCTAAAATAGTCAATCACTTTATAGACAGATAGACCCTTACCGGCTATTTGTTATGATTGCCTTTAGCTAGATGCTGATTATATAGAGTGATAGATACTTACATTCTATACATCATGATCATTAGCTAGCTGAAAGCCTGGAGTAGAATCAACTATCATATAAAGAGATAGTCTCTTACCGACTATGTATTATCATCACTGTTAGCTAACCGAAATAGTCACTGTAGGAAGAGATACACTTACACCCTATTTATCATTCTTATGATTAACTGACAGAGATAACCATATGTTATATAGAGATAGATACTCACAAGCTGTTTAGTATCATAAGTATTGATTGTTCGGATTAACCAAACACTGTATAGATAGATACTTACAATCTACCCATCATCATCGTCATCATTATTAGCTGGCTGAAATAGTTGATCACTATCTGGAGAGATAGATTCTTACCGGCTATTCAATATCACCACTGTTAGCTACTAGAATAATCAATTGATATGTAGAGAGATGGAACTTACAGTCTGTTTACCATTATTGAAACCAGTTAAGATAGTTAATACTTAGAGTGGGATTGATACTCACAAGCTATATAGCATCATCACTGTTAGCTAATCTAAGTAATCATCCTTCTGCAGACTGAAAGACACTTACACTCTATTTATTATCATTATTGTTAGCTAGCTGAAAAAGTGAGTTATGATATAAGGAGATGAGTACTCACAAGCTATCCAGTATCATTATCATTAGCTGATTTGAATAGTCAACATATATAGAGATAGATACTTACCGTCTGGTTATCGCGGTCGTTATTAGCCAGCTGAGATATTCAATCAAAAGAGATAGACACTTACATCCTATTTATTATGACTATTATTAGCTTCCTGAGATAGTGGATAAATATAAGAAGACAGACATATACTTACGGTCTATTTATCATCATCACCGTCAGCTGCCGATATAGTGGATAGATACAGAGAGAGATACTTACATCCTATCAAGTATCAACACTAGCTAGCTGAAATCAGGATATGTAGAGGTAGATACGTACAAGCTATAAAGCATCACTATCAGCTCTATATATAGAAGACTTTAATATGTAGGATTCATGGCTATCCAAACCTGGCGCTTATCCAATCCAGTGTTACCAGTTATCGGGCTAGCCATTGCAAGAGCAGAGACCAGGACCAGTAAATACGCGGCATGCATTTTTAGCAAATGGTTTCCTGAGCTATTAGTGGTTGTATAGGAGAAAGAAAAAAAAAAAAAAAACAACCAGTGCAGCCACAAAGAGGGTGGATTCTAGATGGGGTTGGAGTTCTTCCAAGTGACAAAGCGGGCGATACAGGATATGATATAAATACCTTTTCATTATCCTAGAATTATGCATTATGAAAGTCTAATCTATCCTTTCACCGCAAGGGTAGGCAACTACACATTTCAATGACGTATGCCTTGATTTATCAACCGCTTGACTATCTGATAGGGTACATGCATCCACGCGCAGGGTGAGAGACCCGAGTGTTGAGATGAGATGGCAGAACTACCTCCTGATATAACTAAGGGATTTCGAGGTTCTGGACTAGTCAGGATACAGGAATGTCCCACTTTCGCGTAATTAGAGTATGTTTGTATTTGATAGATGCAAAACGCATTGCTCCCCACTATTTAGCCTTGTGATGGTGAATGATGGGGGTATGTTAGGGCTGCTAAGAGCGGTCTGAATAAAGAAGCTGCGGGACCCTGTGGGAGGCGTGGCAATGCGCGTATTAGTACGGAGACATTAGAGCTTTGTTATCCTAGAGGAGTCGACTCCGCATACAGTTGTAAATTAGTGTGCCTTTTCTGGGCCGCAAAAATATGGTAATATGATTCCGAACTGACATATTTTCTATCATATGTACCTTCAATTCTGGTGCTCTGATAAGACATGAATTATTTGACCAGTGTTTTTTTTGTGAATGTGCCTAACAATATGGTCAGATAGACCCATATTAGTGTTGATATGTATTATCATGGTACCAGATCATGTGTAATAGAGGCATCTTATGAATATTTGATCAAAATAGCTTAACACCCAGAGTGAATTATAGATCATTTTAAGAAAGTGGACAGTGTGTTATTTCGTATGTAATAGAAGCACAACGATACCCAACCACATGTACTGGATAGGGCAACATCCATTCATTCTCAGTCATTATGCATTCTCAAAGTCTTACTGGGGTAAGTCTATCCTTGTTTCTGTTCGCCGAAGGACCACTTCCCGACAACACACGCCCTACATTTAGTCTTCCAAGGCTAATTCGACAACCCCCATATTTGAATTAGCGGGCGTAGTGATATTCGCGACCTTCAGCCTGGGGTCTGCCATGCCCACCAGATGTCGGAACTGCGCTGCGCTGCGCTCTTGGCCGTTGGTGGCGGCAAGCATGTTCATATCAAGGGTGCTGGCGTATGTCAGCTCGAGTCCATAGCACAGGGAATGCAAAAAGGGAAGGAAGGCAGAGACAAAGAAAGGATACGATAAATAATAAGGAGGAAGCAAAAAGAAAGAAAGGAAAACAAACCGCAGGAGCTGTTCAACAAAGAGCGACCCCGTCCCAGACTCTGGCAATATATGTTCCTGGATGACGACGCGATCTCCCTGTTTCAGTCCCGCGACGACCGCCCGTAGAATGCGACAGCACTCTTCATCGCTCCAGTCGTGCAAAATGAGGCGCAGGAAGTAAACAACCTTCTTCTCTGGATTCTTTTGCTGCAGCTCGAACATGTTGTGCGGCTGGAATCGGACACGACCTTGCAACTCGGCCGGTAGGATGGCCTCCCCTTGGCGGCAGACGCCTTCGTAGTCCTGCACAATGAACTCGAGTTGCGGAAAGTGAGCGGCGAGCTTTCGGCTGATGTGTCCCAGGGATCCCGCCACCTACGTGTGTTGGTCAGTGTGGATACTCCACAGTGCATACAGTCAAGCTCGACACTACTCACATCAACGACGATGGCGTCCCCCAGGCCGGCCCAGTCGTACCCGCTTATCAGAGTGTCAATCGGTCCGAGAAAACTGGACACGGTGTTCATGAGCTTTCCGAACGTCTCCTGGGCCACCTGGTTCTGGTCCAAAGACTCCCAGATGGTCTTGTCCGTGTTCAAGGCAATGTTGTATCCAGCCTCGTTAGGCTTCGGGCTGGCTCCCCATTTCGTCAACGCATCCGCGATGTGCATGATGGCAGGGTTCCCCCAGCGGTAGATCACGTTGAACAGGACATCCGGCCATTGTTCGGTGGCCAGTGTGGCGGACAGACGGGTGTGAGAGACATGGCCTGGGTCCGGTTGCTGGAAGACGCCTCGCGTTATGAGAGTCTGCATTACTCTTTCAATCAGGGCCTTGTCCAGACCGACTTTCGCGGCGATGTCCTCGTAGCTGATGCAGCCATCGAGAGGCACGGTCTGGGGCAGTTTGAACCGCCAGGCGATCTCCAGGACTGACGAGACAACAAACTGTGGGTTCTTAGTAAGTTGGTCTGTTGGCTGCTTTGTTTGTTCTCACGGCCCACGTACGTTATACTGGATCGACCGAAAGGCCTCATGGTTCCCAGACAGTAAATAGACGAGACGCAACGCCGCATCGCGAAGCTGTGTGCGAGCATCGTGGAACGCCTCCGCGTTGGGGAATGTGAGGCTGCTGGGATCGGGGTACTGGGGATCAGGCGAGAGTTTCACCTTGTTCTCCTCCAGGATGCCCGACATCAGCCGGGCCGATTCCGACACAGTGTTTGACAGCTCGATGAGGTCCATTTTGACAATATCACACAGAGATAACAGATCAACAGTCCTGTCATGGTGAGATTCATCCGAGACGGCAGCCCTTTAATACCTGTTAGACACTCCGCTGTGTAACCGGTCCGCAAACTGATGACCCGTGCCTGTAACCCTTCCCTTTTAGAACCTTGTCATGGTTTAAGTGCCCACACATGCGTGACATGGCACGCTCGGAGCCATGGCACGCTCGGAGCCATTGCATCTACTACCTTCTGACTGTCTGGATCAGGTCCTGTCACACGGTAGAGCGTACCGGACATCCCCTTGTCCGAGTTCCGTCTATCCAGGAACCCCCTCAATACTGAAATCGCGCAAGTCGAAATCTGACAGCACTGCACCAGTATCCTGAAGCGGTATCTGACCAGGGGTGACATGACTGATACCCGGCAATATCCATGTTTATCACGTACAGCGCTATCAACAGCTGAGCAACCCCGCAGACAAAAGCAATCATGGCATAGCATGACATGATCCAAGTTCGCCACGATCATCCTCGCTCACTGAATATACCCACCACTATCCAAACCACATCGCTCCTCATGAGATTAGACCCAGCGCCCCCTGACGCTAGCTTATCCAACATGCATTTCACTTCCGTCGTGGAACACCACTAACCGACAAAAATGGTAACACAGTAGTATCAACTTCACCAACCGGATGGGCAGGTTACCGGATGAAAAATCAATTGGTTCCCAGATAGGCAATCTTCAGCTGTTGTCCTACATCTAAAGGGGGGTCGCGTCCGCAGTGACCTTGACGGAACGCCACAAAGTCCTCTCCCTGGTTTGAGAGGACGGAAGACTGAATGGTGGTGGATTGGTGTAACTGTGCTGGTGATACTCAGTGCATGACTGCACGTGGATGGCGCATGTGAGAGAGGTAGAAGGAGGTGGTATTGACTTATAGTGTACGCTACTGAGATATCCTTAGTATAAACTTACTTTGTTCTGTGGTTGATTATGAACCCATATAACGATGCATTGAGCCTAGTTAGCCAGCTTTTGAAACCATCCACAGTTTTGGTGTCACGTACAATTAGCATCCCTAATAGAGACTGTCATTACCGCCACGGCCCCTTTTGGTGATCAGGCAAAACCAGTAATGAGAAATTGTAATTTGAAAGACTGGTCAAAAACTATTTCCCAATCTCTACCTGATCTATTCAAGAATTCCGGATGGTCGGATACAAGGTTAGGGGCAGTCCGTTCGAGGAGACAGTTTGAGAAAGTCATCCAAATCGACATCAGACACTCGGTCCGGAGATTCCTCGGCAAGGTCATTCCAACATGGTAGTTAGGGCTGAGTTGCAAACCAGGGATGGCTCAAAACATCTGCAAGGGGCTCGCGTTTTGGCGGTCTGGTTCACTTCGAGTAATCTGTATCCCATATCCTCCTTTTTTATCCTATTCCCCGCAGCCTCCTGGGCTTCTATGCCTATGATTCAGTTTTGTTAATTATGTCTGGTGACAAGGGTTGCTACGGCGAACCATTGCCTGAGTCGGATGCAGAGCGAAGACACTTCCTCGATAAACATGAGGAATTCGTGCCCTTGGCAGTTCATAACAACCAGCGCAAGTGGTTCCAGCGTGTCATCATCATCCAGTGGATCGTGATGGTTATATTCTCGCTCATCCTCATCACGGTTCCCATGTCTTTGCGGAACAGGAAGAACTACTGGATCCCCAATGAGATATACTGTATTCTACACCCATATTTCCATTCAAAGGAAGAGCTTACTCTAAGTGCAAACAGCCCCGGTACAGGATCTCATTCGCTATAAAACCCGGGTATTTGACTCCGGCTTCGGTAACCACACGACCAAGTACATGGGGAGACCAACGAAACAGAACCGCCAGTCGTGGGAGGATCTATATCAAGGTCAGCAAGTCATTACCCTTTTAATGAAAGCATTCTCACATCGCACAGCCGGTATCTCGAAGATCCCATTGGAACAAGCTGCCAAGCTACCGGTGAAGACGGCTCCCATTCCCGAAGCCCCGGGATATTACGTTGTTGGAATCGACGTTTTCCACCAGTTACATTGTTTGGTATCTGCCCTCGAAAGATAAAGATCGTTTGGATAGAGGCCATGCTAACAGATAATACAAATCTAGAATCAGCTCCGCCTGAAGGTATGGGGTGTGGATGAGCCCCACGGCTCACACGGCGCCAGAGACACTGTTGGCGTAGAAGAGGAGGAGGAGGAGGAGGAGGATGGACTCCAGGATATAGGCCATTTAGACCACTGCATTGACTCGCTCCGGCAGAGTCTGATGTGTTCGTCGGACATCTCAACCATCATCTGGCAATGGGATACGAATACTGGAACTTCTCGACCCCATGCGAACGTCACCCACACCTGTCGCGACTTCGACGTGATCCACCAATGGGCGCTGGAGAATCAGGCGCCAAAGTGGAATCAGTCAATCTATGTGCCAGATCCATTACAGGAGTAGCTTTGATGATTCCCTTCTTTTCCTTCCTGTTGTTCAGGTTGGAAAACAGGGTCTAGCTCCTCGCGCGAGAAATCCACTTTCTATATTGGCTGTCCGACCATTGAAAGGAATGATCAAGACCAGAAAGTACAGGTATGATAAAGCAGCGATAATGACGCATGATCACCAGATAACGTTACTGACTGAGATGGGATGGGGACAGGTTGTAAGTGTCTAACCTCACATTCAAAAGTGGCCAGGGAGCTGAACTGACTGGGTTCGAACGTGGACAGGATGTAAGTATCCCCCACCTTGCTTTCAGAAGTGACCTTCTAGAAGATTGAACTAACTGGGATTCAATGCGGATAGGAGGTAAGTCTCGAGTCCTGTATTCAAAAGTGACTACGAGAATTTTGAGCGGAGAGATTAAAACTGGATAGGCTGTAAGTGACTATTCCTATACTCGGAGATGGCTACCAAATGATGACTGACTAGTATGGGATATGGACAGTATGTAAGTGATCAGTCCCATCTTTGGGAATATCGAAGAACAAGCTGATTGGGATAGATCCTCACAAAGGAGTAAGTAATCAGCACTATACATAGAGACGGCTTCTAGACAGCTGATACGGAATGGGAGATAAATAGGCAGTAAGTGATTAGCCCTATATCCGGGAGTGACTGCCAGAAGACAGCCGACTGACATGGGATGGGGTATGAATAGTGGGTAAGTAATTAGCCCTCTATGTTCAGAAGTGGCTGCCAGAAAACAGCTAATGTGGAATGTGTTTAGCTAGTAAGTGATCGACCCTATGTTCAGAGGTAGCTACCAGAAACAGCTAATACGGGATTTGTTCAGCAAGTGAGTGATAAGTCCTATATCCCGAGACGACTAGCAGAAGACAGCTGACTGGGATGGGTATGAATAGCGTGTAAGTGATCAGATCTATGTTCGAACGTGACTATGAGCAAAACAGCTGACTGAGATAGGTTGTGGATAACTGGTAAGTAACCAGCCCTACATTCAGAGATGACTGGCAGAGGACAGCTGATTGAGATGGATATAAACAGAGTGTAAGTGATCAGCCCTATATTCAGATGTGGCCATTAGAAAACAGCTGACTGGGATGGGATGTGTTTAGAAAGTAAGTGATTGATCCTATATTCAGAGGCGACTATCGGCAGATGACTGACGGAGATGGGGTGTGAACAGTGGGCAAGTGCTCCGCTCGATATCCAGAGATGGCTACTAGATACCAGCTGACTGGGATGAATATCAATAGCTGGTCAGTGGTCAAGTCTCTATTCCGAGATGGCTACCAGAAAACAGCCAACTAATGGGTGATATAATCAGGAAGTAAGTAAGTACTCAGTCCTACATATGGAAGTGGTTACCAGAAGACAAGTCTGATTTACCATTTCTACAGTAAATTCACCAAACAAGCACAACAATCTAGACACAAAGTGTCTTCACACGGGCTACAGGTATGGGTTGGAATTCATATTACGGTTTCTAGACTGGCTACTGAAATACCTGCCCAGACGCTTTACACAGCCTATTCCGTTCTTCCAAATATCTCAACTTGCAGCAAACGGTCCCACTGCCTTGCTATAGGTTTTCCCTGTTGACCAGGTTTTCCCTGTTGACCAGGTTTTCCCTGTTGACCAGGTTTCCCTGTACCGTGATGTGAATACAAAGGCGTGGAGCTTATCATAAGACATCCCTATGTGCTTATTGTAGAGAGCAGTAAGTAAGTAGTATGGCGCTTTTAACTAGTATGGTCCAGAGTATTCATCCCCAAACAAACCCTTCACCACCTCACTACCTATCAAACTAATACATCGTATGACGATATTATCTATTTATCCCGTGCAATACAAGCAATACGATAGCAGACTCAACGAGAGGCCGCTGGTCTGGTGGCAACTCAGGCTATACTCATATATATCGACAAGTATCACGTGGGCTTACTGCTTTTGCTAGGGCTGCTAGATGTACCCCCAGTGAACCGTACTTATCTATTTTTTATATTTTTTATATTTTTTATATTTTTTTGCCTGATTGGTTGATTGGGTGATGGTTGATTGATTACTCTTTTGCTAGCATATCGCTCCGCAGTAAAAAACTAAAAAAAAAAAAAAAAAAAAAAAAAAAGAAAAAAAAAGAAAGCTCCGGAAAGAAAGAGAAACACACCATTGACTAACTAGTAGCTAAGTAGGTAATAACAAAGTCAAGGCTAAATGAGATGTAACAGTATTGGTAATACTTAGTAGAACTCAACTCGATTCAATCAAACCATCAACTCAGTATTCAGTCAACTCAGTATTCAGTCAATCAGTCCACACCATCCATCATCCATCATCTTAAACAAACAGTGTAACCACATTATCGATAGTAAGAAGCCGGGTTCGACCCAGCCATCCCCCCCGGCTTATAAGCCTGATACCCCGGATAAGGTGCCGGCGTAGAACCCGTCCCGGGGACAGGCGGAGGCTGGCTAGCAGGCGGGGCGGGGTAGGGTGTCTGGCCTGGGGTGGCGGGGTCTTCGGGTCCGTAGCCACCGGGCTGCTGCTGCTGCTGTTGGAACGGGGGCGGGCCGCCCGGGTACGGGGCTCGTTGGGCGGTGGTGGTGGTGGTTGCAGGCGGGTGGTGGTCGACTGGGGAGTCGTAGACGGATGTGCCGAGTTCTTGGGGATGGTCGTAGGTGGATTCGGGGCGGTGGTAAACGGGCTGGTAGGGCTCTGTCGGGGCTTGTTGTTGTTGGTATGGGGTCGCGGCGGGGGGTGTGTGCATGCGGGGGTCCGGGGAGTGCGAGGTTGTGGGCTGGAGCTGGGACTGGTCGGGGTTGTAGTAGGGGGTGCCGGTTGGTTGGGATGGGGAGTCTAGGCCGTTAGATTGCGTTCTATGGGTATAGGAATGGGGAGAGGAAGACGAACCTTGTGGACGGGGACTGAAGTAGCGCTGGGGATCGTGCGGCAGCTGCCCTTGAGGATAGCCCGCGGCTTGCGGCGGGTATCCATACGGCGATTGGCCGGGTCTCCCGTATTGAGGCTGGGCCGGATGCGACATGGATGCCTCCAGCAGAGATTCGTAGTCCCGGCGGGCTTTGATGAACTTCTCGTTGAGCTGGGTGAATTCGTCTGGTTCTGTGAGCATACGCACGCTTATATAACTGGAGATGGACATACCCTTCTTCTGCGAATACTTCCCAATCAGCTCTATCAACTTGGGCCGGATCGCCAGCGTCGAGTGATACAACGAGGTGATCTCCTCGTTATCCTGCGCATTGGGGTCGGGGCTCCGCGTGCTGAGCAGTGTCAACAGCTTCTCGACGTTCTTGATCTGCCCGAACACGTCCGCCTCCATATGCGCCTCCCGCTGCAGCTCCTCCACCGTCGGGTCCGGCAGCTTCTCCACATAGTTGAGGGGAAAGATGCCCGTCTGCCCGCGAAGCGAGCCCTTCCACCAGTCCTTGTACACGGATTCAAGAACGGCGATGATATCCCCTTTGCGAAATTGGAGCTCACCGGGCTCGGACGGCAGGAAATCGAACAGCGCTCGGACCCGGGAGACTGTGGCGGCCGAAGTGCCCGGCGGGACAGGTTGCGATGGCGGAGCTTCCGCTGCGGCAGGAGTCGCGGCAGCACCGGCGGCAGCGGAGGAAGAAGCCGCAGCACTAGACTGGGCCTTCTGTGCGCCAGACGGGGTCGGTTTCTCCCGGATCGAGAGCGCAAGCGCCATCTGGAGTTCCTCTTCTTCCTTCTGGCGATCGACGTCGGTGATCTCCCTCTTTCCCGGTTTAGACGGAGGCTGTAGGTTGGGGTCTACGCGATCAGCTTCTCCTCTAAGTGGTACCCTGTGTCTTCCAATATGGCTTACTCTGTGTCTTGAGCTGCATGTAGGCTTGCTCCATGATCCCGAAATCAGGGTTATTGGCGAAGATCTCCGTCCATTCCTGCATGCGCTCGAGGATTTTCGACTTGACTTGTTGATGGGTGTTCTAACCAGTCAGTATGGTTACAGCCAGTGCAGACATTATACTCACACGGTCATTTGCCAGACGAAGAAGAGCGTCAGTGAAACTTCTCGAAGCGAGTTCGCGATGGATTTTGGGGCCGCAGTTCTGCGCGAGCGCGTTTCCCAGCTGTGATGTCGTCAGTATTAACCTCGCCCGAATACGACCATCGCGACCAACCTCCAGTGTGTATAATTGTACGTTTGCGTTCCGGTGCGCCAGTCTTTTGATCAGGGCCGCGACGGCATCTTTCGGCCTATTCGAGATCATCAGCTGTGTCCGATTTTCGTTGGAAGAGGGTAGAGCTTACCCCGACTCTTCCCCAGCGACCTTGTCACAGACGTCCTATTGACAGGATGTCAGCGCACCTCCAATATTCAACCACATCAATCCCCCCTTCAACCCAAAGAGGGGTCATACCAAAATATATTCCCAATTCTCCGACGTAAGATTCTCATCCGTCGCCTTGGCTATTCAACGCAACCAATCAGCAATCAACAATCAACAATCCACCCATTACCTCCACCTAACCAATCCACAAACAGGCTCCAGAGTAAACAAGAATCCTTACCGACAGCGTCGTCAAAAGCGTTCTGCTGAGCGCGAAACATCACGGTTGCCTGGAGTGTATCTCACTGTCGGGCGGGAACTAAAGGAGTAGTAGGAAAGAGGTGCGTGTCGAGGGAATCCACCCGGTTTTGTTCCGCTATCCAGGTAGTGTAGGGTGTAATTCCGGTATTTGGTGCGATAGGTAGATTGGGTATGCGTGGCGAGTCCCTAATCTGGTAGGTAGGTGGTACGTAGGTAGGTGGTGGTAGTGGTGGTGGTGGTGGTTGTGGTTGACTGCGGGGGAAGACGGAGAGGGGAGATAGCTGATGCCCCAGGCGACAGACTCGTCACTAGCAAGCAGTCAAGTGACGGAATGGGTAGACGATAGAGAATGGAAGTGTGTGGTAGGGATGACCACCAGCGATGATGTATGTATATTAGTAGATTGACGGGTATCACCGAAGTAGAAAGAGAGGGGAGGAAGAGAAGAGTCCGAGACAAGGCAGCTGAACAAGGTGACCAGGTTGAAGAGAAGTGACGATTTACTAACTAGTTGGGTTGGAGAACTACTAGTTAGTAAGTGAAGAGTGACTGCGCCTCTGACGCGGATGCGCGGCCCGCGCTAGGCCGGATTAAGCGAGGGGGTGACTTCACTGGTCTTTATGGGTCATATTTACTCCGTCCTACTTTTATATAGAGAGGTATATACTCCGTAGTGAAAATACAAGTAAGATACTTTTATTCCATAGCCCGGAATACTCCCCAGACAAGTCATTAATCATAAGGCACAGAGCTGGCCAGGCGCCCACTTCGCAAACCGCTCAGATCAAACATGATGGCGCGTTCATTAGGAAGAGAAGAGGATCCTTCCAGCGTATGATCACAGACACTAGAGCATCACTCTGTGGATTAAAAGAACAGTAGCGGCAGCAAGGCAACCGCCCAGGTTTACAGCATCGTCCACCGCACCACAACTTGCACGACGGCAGACACAGAGCGATACAATCGAGATCATCAATATAGAAGGATATATCGGTCGTCGAAACAGAAATCATAATCGGTGGGGAAACAAGTCGAAAATAACAAACAAGGAAATGGGTCATCATCAAGTCATCGCTATCTATGGGTGGAATGGGGGAACGGAAACACTGCAGAGGGATGGAGACAGGATCTGCCATGATGCAGAACCGACAGATCACACGTCCAGCAGCTTCGGAATATCAAGAGGCATGGGTATCTGGGACAAAGACAAAAACACAAGGGGAATATATAAACGAAACCGGGGGCCCGGACGCTCAGTGTCCACCCTTCTGGGCTTTTTCCTGGGCCCGGCTGACCCGGGCGGCTTTCACGAGCGGGGAGAGATGCGACAGTGGCGCACACAGGGACATGAACGGGTGCTAAACGGGTCAGTCAGTCTGAGATTTCACCATCGACGAGGAGAAAGAGGAGGGGGGTGGGAAATACCTTGAGCAAATCATGGGCCGAGGCGCGCTTCTCCGGATCAACCTTCAGCGCCAGATGCAGGAAATCGCGGAAGACCGGCGACAGCTGGTGCTCATCCTTGATGGTCGGGGTGCCGTTGGTGGCAATCAGATACAGCGCCCGCAGCGGCGATTCGGTGAGATACGGCGGCTCGCCCTCGATCATCTCGATGGCCATGATCCCGAGACTCCAGATGTCCACCTTGCGGCCGTACTCCTTGCGTGTAACGACCTCGGGGGCCATCCAGTACGGGGTACCGACCATGGTGTTGCGCTTGTTCTGCGAGTCATTGATCTGGGCACAGAAACCAAAATCGGCTGGTAGTTGTTAGAATACGAAAAAAATAAATAAGAAAAAGAAAGAGGAAACGGACTCAGCTTGATATTGCCATCCATCGCAAGGAGAATGTTGTCGGATTTGATGTCACGGTGGATGACACCCTTGGAGTGGAGGTGCTGCAAGCCACTGAGGGTCTGGAAACAGTTAGTCAACTGGACCTCCCGGCGAAATTGGTGAGGGAACGTACTTCTCGACAGACCACGGCGATCTGGGCTTCACTCATGATGTTAAAGGTGACGACATCCGTCAGACTGCCGCCCTCCATGTACTCCATCACGACCCAGAGATCCAACCCGTGGAGGTAGCTGTCCAGGAAGTTGACAATGTTCTTGTGCTTGCTGTCCTTCATGACGAGGATCTCGTTGATGATGAGTTCCTTCTTGGGTTGCAGGTCGAGGTTCATCTGCTTGATGGCCACGCAGTCGTGGGCGCCGTTGGTGTAGGCGGTGTAGACGCCGCCCGAGGCGCCCTGGCCGATCTTGTTCAGGTTGCGGTACAGCTTGGTCGGGTCGCCCGGGGTGCAGATGGAGTTGAGGCGGGCGCGCACGTCCATGGCGGTGCTCTGGCGGGGCCGTTGCCGGGGCCGGGCGGCGGGCGCGCGCTGCGCGGCCTGCACGGCGGGGTCGTCGGCGGCGGCGGCGGCGGCCGGCTTCTGGTCGGGCCGCGCGGGCGCCTGTTGGCGCTGGCTGCGACTCCGATCGAGCTGCTTGCTGGCCAGCGCCTGCTGGGCCGCGGCCATGGCATGTTCCTGCTGCTGCTGGTATTGCGTCGGCGTGGCCACCACGGGCGGCGGCCCGTAGGGCGCCCCGGTGGCGGTGGGGGTGGTCGTCGGGGGCGGCGACCGGGCGCGGTGCGGCTCGGACGCCAAGGGCTCCGTCTCGGGGATCATGGGGATGGCCGGGGCGTTGAAGGGAGCGGGATACGCGTCGGGCGGTCGGGTCATGGTGGCCGACATCTGTGGGGCGGCGGTGGGCGGCTGCGGGGCTGGTCGGGCGGGCGTCATGGTGGTCGCCGTCGGGGGCTTGGGGGGCGCCCGGTTGGGGACGAGGCCCCCGACCGGAGGGGACATCGCGGGCACGGTGGGCGGAGAGGCGCCGCCGCCGCCGCCGCCGCCGCCGCCGCCGCGGGGGATCGGTGGCGGGGCCCGGGGTTCTCGAAGCTGCCCTCGTGATTCTGGGGGAACCGGGGGCTCGTGGGCGGCGAGGTCCGCTGCTGG